>NW_024081235.1:619527-768459 GCF_003009895.1 Hyaena hyaena
TGGGGATGGGGATGGGGACAGGGGACGGGGATGGGGATGGGGACAGGGGATGGGCACAGGGAAAGGAGACAGGGACAGGGGACAGAGATGGGGATGGGGACACGGGATGGGCAAAGACGAATGTCCCCAGCAGGAGGTATGTGTCTTAGGTATTATTTGTCTGCAGAGCCTTAGAGGCCCATCTGGGATTTCAGGCTACTGTTGACCAGAAAGCAGCTGTGGAAAGTCTCAGGCTGACAGACCCCTTGTGTGCCTTGCAAATGTAATCCATGTCTGTAATGATGAACATCAAACGTAGGTTTAAGTTTATGTGAGACGAGGCTGACTGAGCTGCCTGCCTTTGATGAAATCTGTTTCCTGCTCCTCCGCGTGGGAAGTCCCTAACTGAACACACCAGTGTCCCGGGAAGAGGAGAGGAGCCATGTTTTTGATATTATGCCTGTTGGGCATCAAAATGCTTTAGTATTACAAAGGTTAACATGAAATAAAGAATACACCTCAACGGCAGAGAACACCTCACCTATTTTTAAGGAAGGGGTAGTGGATGTGGGACTACAGCTTTGGATTTCCCAACTTAGTAGAAAACAGGATCCAAGATTTCGTATTTGTCATGAAGAAATAATAAGAAAATTGACAGAGAGGATCTTTCTGCAAAATGATGCCCTGAATCCTGCAGACAGGTGGGTGTGGGAAAGACAGGATGGGGGAGGAGCTGGCGTCCTCAGGAAGGTAAAAGTAAAAGAGAGAGAGAGACACCAAAGAAGTGCCTGTCATGTGTGGGATTTGATGGATCCTGGTCCCAAATTACACCTGAAGAAAGAGAAAGAGAAAAGAAATCAGCGAAGAAGACGTTGTTGGGGCCCTGGGGAAATGAACACCTTCTGCATCTTCAACCACAGAAGCGTGTCTGCTTCACTTCCTGACTGCCATACTCGTGTGGGTTATGGAGAAGGTTCCTGACCCTAGGGGGCATTGGGGCTCAGGGCCCACGGCATCTGGAATCCTCCGTACAGGGACTCACACTTGCACATAGACCTGTGCCCACACACGTGTGCAGAGAGAGCAAGCAGCCCAAGTGTGAGCAGGGGTGGAATCAGGGCGGAGGTGTGAGCAGGGTATGATCAGGGTGGAGGTGTGAACAGGGTGGAATCAGGGCAGAGGCGTGAGCAGGGTGTGATCAGGGCGGAGGTGTGAACAGGGTGGAATCAGGGCGGAGGCGTGAGCAGGGTGTGATCAGGGCGGAGGCGTGAACAGGGTGGAATCAGGGCGGAGGCGTGAACAGGGTGGAATCAGGGCGGAGGCGTGAGCAGGGTGGATTCAGGGCGGAGGCGTGAACAGGGTGTGATCAGGGCGGAGGCGTGAACCGGGTGGGATCAGGGCGGAGGCGTGAACAGGGTGTGATCAGGGCAGAGGCGTGAACAGGGTGTGATCAGGGCAGAGGTGTGAACAGGGTGGAATCAGGGCACAGGTGTGAGCAGGGTGGATTAAGGGTTGAGGTGTGAGCAGGGCGGAATCAGGGCGGAGGTGTGAACAGGATGGAATCAGGGCGGAGGTGTGAGCAGGGTGGATTCAGGGCGGAGGTGTGAGCAGGGTGGATTCAGGGTGGAGGCGTGAGCATGGTGGATTCAGGGCGGAGGCGTGAACAGGATGGATTCAGGGCGGAGGTGTGAACAGGGTGGATTCAGGGTGAAGGTGTGAACAGGGTAGAATCAAGGCAAAGGTCCATGGGCACTGGTTGCTTTATCATTGTGGATTTTCTCTGTGGGTTTGAAATTTTTCAAAATAAAAGGTTGGAGGAAAAAAGCATCGACACCAGCTTATAAATAGCAAACAGCAACAACCAAGATTTAGAAAAGGGTCCCATGTGGAAGAGACAAGGGCATGAGAAGTCGCTGCTAACATATTACAAATCCCACGTTTACGTGCAGTTATAATTTGATAGAAAGAAAACTTTAAAAAATCATAGTAGATCAGACTTTAAATGTCTTTATTATGGTTAAAACAAATAAAAAATTATTTTTAAAATCGGTTTTGAGAGTGTTCCTATGAAAGAAAGAACTAGAAAAATGCCAACCCTAAGGGTATCTGTATGTTCACATGGACCACATGGAACCTATTACATTTTAGTTCTTTCCTATAACATTTTTAAACAAAATGTAATTGCTTCACCTACTGTGCATGTGCAAAACCAAGAAATGCATTCATAAATATTCCTACAATGAACAGAAGTGTCATACTTGTCTTGACAGCAAAACAGAGACCCTTCATCAATGGGGACTTGTGTTTGCATTCACGTCCTCTGGTTCGTGTCTTCTTGATACGGGGCCTCAATTCAGCCACATCGGAGAGGGTGTGGCCCAGACAAAGAAGTCCCTAGCGGAGATGGCCTCCTTCACAAAAGCAGTATTTGATCTGAGGCAAGTCAGATTATAGAGGATTTGAACTCAGTTTTCATTGCCCTTTTTAAGGTCTAAATCCTCAGGCATGGCAGCAATCTGTGACACGGTGGTGGGGACCGTGACTAGACAGAGTCTGGCACCCGTCACACTTTCACAAATCACAAGCCGTGGTCTCAGGACTCACCTGCGTACCAGCCCCAGGGGACCCGGGGTATAATTCAACATGGAACATCCCAGTAAGGACGACAAGTGGCTGAAGTGCGTCTTACAGATACTTTCCAGCAAAGTCTGATTATTGCTTTAGCTGAAAATCTTCATGTAAGACACAGAGGTTTGTTACATTGTGTGAAGTTATAGTAAATATTTCATCACCTGATAATTATCTAATCGGGGCTCTGTCAACCAGAACTTTCTACATAGTTGCAAAAAACAACAACAAAAAAGAACTAATGCTTTGGTCTTGAGATGCCTGAAATCATGGGTCTTCCAGGTGATCAATGAAAGAAAAACAGTATGTTTCTATTCTGCTCTTTTTCATTTTCTAACCCCTTGAATATGAACAGATCAGCAATGTCACCGGCCTGGTGCTGAGCAGGTCACTGAGGGCCGAGGGCGAACGGGAGATGTGGTCCCTGGTCTCTGGGACCCTCGGGCACAGCTGAGTGTGAGATCTCTGTACAAAGAGACAGTGAGCAGACCACATGGTGTTGACAGCGTGCATCTCCCAGGGGAGACACCTGAGGGGCACCCCTATAAGAATGAGGGACAGGGGACATGTCCTACGGGACAGCCGGAAGGGGAGCTGTGCAGACAGCCCCCACAGGATGGGCCGTGCCCCCAGGAGCACGCGGGAGGAGCAGGAATGTACAGGGCTCAGACCACAGCCCCGTCAACATCCGGACACGCAGCCTTGGTTGGACTTGACGTGATGAACAGTAGGAACCGTCTAAGTTTACCCGACAAAACGCGTGGATGGTGACAGCTGATTCCAGCAGAAGCGTACGCATAAACTAGAGGGAGGAACCCATTTAAGAAACATTAGCACCCCAGCCCCCACAGAGCCAAGTCTCCACCACCTTCGCTACATCTTCAGTGTGCACGGAAGCCGTGGCCGGCAGGGTAAGGGTCCCCAGAGACGCCGACAGCCCGAGTCCTGAAACCCGTGAATCTGTCACCTCACCTGGCAGAGGGACTTTAACTAATTAGGTCAGGGGTCTTGAGATGGGAGATTATCCTGGACCACCTGGCTGGGCCCCACGTAACCACTGCTGTCCTTCAAGGTCAGAGCCTGGGAGAGGGCGTGACAGAGCGAGAAGCCTTCAGGCCATGTTCCCATTTGAAGACGGAGAAGGAGTCATGTGCCAAGCAGCACCGGGGTGTCTGGAAGGTGGACAGGACTGGACAGTGGGCTCCCCGGGGCCCCTGGAGACGTGCCGGCCCGCCGGCGCCCTGGCTCAGTCCTGACACGCAGGTGGACTTCTGGCCTCCAACTCCGTGAGATGTGTGTGCGTGGGGTTGAGCCGCTGAGTCCGTGTGATCTGTCCCAGCGGCCCCAGGAGACAGTCGGAGAAACCCGCGGCACACGGTGTGAAACGTGCACGCCCAGGCCTTCCCCGCAGAAGCTCGGTTCAGTTCTTCCCGGACCGTCGAGGCCCTGACAGGTGCCCGACCGACCGCGAGCGCGCTCCAAGACTGGCGCTCGAGGAAAACGTGGCTGCCGGGACGTAATCGAAACAAAGACAGTCGAGTCCACAGCCCGCGAGGGACAGAGCATGGGTCAAGGAGACCACGAGGTCCTGAGACGGGAGGCCCGAGGGTGTCTTCCTGCAGACGCGGGGGGCGAACGGGGCAGGTGCCCCGGGAGGCGGAGACTCCCCTCACGTGTGGCTGCCGCGTGGTCGACCAGATGCCCGAAGGCGGGAGGCCTTGAGGACTGACCCAGGGGGTCGCCGCACTCACAGACCGCGAGCGGCTGTGGGAAACAGAGGGTCGCAGGGGACACGCGAGATCAGGCTGTTGGAGGCTGGAGGGGGAAGAGGCAGGGCTCTTCCCCCAGGACTGCAGACCAGGGACAAGCTGGTCGAGAAGACAGTGTGGGGACAAGGGGACCGAGGGCGCAGCCCCCAGGCCCAGCGCTGTGGGACACGTGTCATCAGCGGCGCCGGCGTGGCTGGGATTTTGCTGCACACGGGAAAAGGCATTAATTGGGAGAACAAATCTCCAGGGGTTCCATTTCCTCATCTGCAAAATGAAAACCTCAGTCAATCTCGAAGATCTCACTTGCTCTAAAAATACTGTGATTCTTTGACTGAGTAGAAAGATGATTTGTAGCTAATGATGCCCACTGAGAAAACAGTTCGAAAATACACGAGTAACTGTGCTTAGGTCATCCCTGGGAGAGAACAGCTCGGCCCCGTTATGACGGTCTTCAAATACCGGACAGTGTCTGGTTGACTGTACCCAAGATGTCGTAGTTTGGGGCATAATGTTAAATGCTCCCTTGCCTCCCCCGTTCCAAGGAACACCTCAGGTTGAAAAGCCGAGCTGGTCCTGAATGGGGTCCTCTGTGACCATCAGCTCCTTCTCCCCCTGCTGAGGGCTGATCCTGCCTCCCTTGGAAGTCCCCTCTCTGGCTGCCGAGTGTCAGGTCACAGGGCCCCTTTTCTCCCTAGGTTCCCCAAAACTGCAAGGACTCCAATGTGAATGTGGTTTCAGTTTTTAGTTGATTGTAAATGCAGAGGAGTATGTGGTCGATAAAACGTGATTCTCTAAGGGCTCCCTCGCCTCCAAGCCCCGTGGGAGTGAGCACTCATCGCCCGGGGACAGCTGGTCTGGCAGCGTGGCTGGGGCACTGTCAGGCTTCGTGACCACAAGCCTGAGAAACAGGAAAATGAGGGCCTCCCCCTAAAACTCCGGTAACCAGAGCACCCAAGTGCAAGGACACAGGAAGAGAAACAGGCCGGGGCCTCGCGGGGATCGGGCTCTAAGATCACTTCAATCAGAATGAGAAACACCTCCATTGGTGTGTTGGCTCCCAGGCCGCTGACGGAGCGCTGGGCCCACTCGCATGTAGGAGAGCCCGCCCCGAGGGGAAAATCCGACTCCCCGGAGGGTCTGAGGCAGTTGGCGCCTGGTGTCTGTGCTGGGGGCACGGTCATGACCGGCCGCCTCTCAGCAAGTCCTCCAAGTACTTCCTTCCCCCGCCCAGAAGGAACACACACAGAAGGAATGTAACATGTTGCGTGTCTGCTTCACGTCTAATTACTAAAAAACAACAGAAATTCAAATCCACCCCCCACAAGTCAGAAATTCAAATCAACCTTCCTGTACCTCGGACATAGTTCTACGTCTCACAGGGTGATGGCCGACCCGACGGCGTGAAGACTCAGCAGCAAGGACCCCCTCTGGCACGGAGCTGCTAACGTGCTAAGTACTCGACAACGACGCTGTGAGACGCTGTTCCCAGTCGGGACCAAAGCGAGGGACCGGCCAGGCTGTGAGCAGCGTTCAGGGCCTCTGACCCTCGCCTGCTCCCGTCAAACACTGGGTAGAAACTCAGTGGAGTTTCCACTGAGGCGCTAGCAAGCCGCAGTCTCTGCGCACACCCGGGTTATCCGTGATTTCCCGTTTCACCTCCCAGCTGCCTGTGTTTTCAATGGCAGGATAGTCAGAAGATAATTTCTGTAGCCGGAAAAGAATTAGAAATTTGAAAATGGAACAATCAGATTCTGAGTTTGCGGGTGCAAGGGCCGCACTGTGCTGGGAAGAGGCATCGCGGACTAAGGGAGGTGCCCTCTCAACGTGCCGGCGGCGCTCACACGGGCCTCACGCTCTCCTGGGAGGACACGGATGGGCGCTGCTGTGATTATAGTTTTGAACGGGCCTCATGAAAATGAGAATTTTTGAAAAAAAAATTTTTGTTTATTTTTGAGACAGAGACAGAGCATGAGTGGGGGAGGGGCAGAGAGTGAGAAAGGGAGACAGAATCAGAAACAGCTCCAGGCTCCGAGCTGTCAGCGCAGACCCAACGTGGGGCTCGAACCCACGGACCGTGAGACCGTGACCTGAGCTGAGGTCGGACGCTCAACCGACTGAGCCCCCCAGGCACCCTTGAGAATTTAAGAAACATTTCCAATGGGTCTCGTAGCTACAGAAACAGCATTGCCCCATTTGAAAGTCGGGGGAAAGGAGAACAGAAAGGAGGGGAAGAAATGCAGACAGCGCCAGCCAGTCGGTGAGGGGCAGGGGGTAGCCATCAACCACCCGGGGCCCTTGACCTGCCCAGGGAGGTCGGGGTGGGGGGACGGGGAACAAGCACACAGCAGCTGCAGATGACACCATGTGTGTGTAAAAAGACACGCAGGCCTCCGTTGGGGGAAGGGGCGGGGAGAGGGGACAGTGGGTGACGGGTACTTGTTGGGATGAGCACTGGGTGCTGTATGTAAGCGATGAATCACAGGAATCTACCCCCAAAACGAAGAGCACACTGTACACGCTATAGGTCAGCCAACTTGACAATGCATTATATTAAAAAAATTAAAATTAAAAAAAAATTTAAGAAAAGACGTGTGCCTCTGCTGGGGTGTCGCAGCTCATTTCTTGTCCCTTTTCATTGTGTTTTTCTGTGTTTTGATACATTGAGAACATCTCAGACGTGCAATCAGATAACGTTCAAGATTATTCTGTAAAGATGCTTCAAGGGTCATCAGTGGGATTGGACTGTGGTTGGTGTGCCGTAGATTTATTGAACAAACGAACGAACTAATGAAGAGCACACTTAAAAATTATCAGTGTCACAAAAATCTATATAAAACAATGCCATTTCTTGATACATTCGACCCATTTCTCCAGTAGCAAAGAAACAAAGAAGAGTGTCCTTCAGAACCTGGCCCCCTTCACCTACACCGCCCTCATTTTGCTTCCGTCCACACCATCCTGTTGCGGGGCCACTTTGGAAGTGGAAGAGTTAGAAGCTTCTAGCATTCTGAATCTGAAACTGTTTAATTTTACCTTCTACCCAAAAAACATGAAAAAGAAAGTTGTTGGGTTTTTGTTGGCTTATTTTTGCTAGGAAGAGCATTTTGTACACTCCCGTGTTGGAGCCTGAGTATAAGAACTCAAATTTTTACTTTTGTAGGATTCAGATTTTTCTGTAAGAAGAACGATTTCTGACGCGTGAAACCCTGACTACGTTGGCCATCCACTCTTTGATGGTGTTCACATCGTAGGGATATTCTGAGGCTGCTGAAAGTTTTTTTACCCAAGCCATCAGCTCAGACGTGCGCTCCGGACCGTCACAGGGCCCTGCCACAGTCATGTGACTTCCCGCCTCTGGGATTTTACTTGAAGCTCCTTTTCACAAACAACACCATTTTTCCTGGAAATGACCAGAAGCTCCTTCCCCCTCGGGCTCACCCTCCCAGGGGCAGGGGTGAAAACGAGAAAAGAAATGGAACGTAGTGAACTTTTGAGAGTTTACAAGACAGTCACAAGCGGGGCACCTGGGTGGCTCGGTCGGCTAAGCGTCCGACTCTTGATTTCAGGTCATAATCTCACGGTTCGTGGGTTCCAGCCCTGCGCCGGGATCTGCACTGACAGCCCGGAGCCTGCTTGGGATTCTCTCTCTCTGCCTCTTCCCTCTTATGCTTGCTCTTTCTCTCTCTCAAAATAGACAGACAGACAGTCAGCCACTAACCGAGGCTGGAAGAGCATCTGCAGTAGATGACGTATCGCACCGACGCACCCAAGCCAAGGGTCAGTCCCCAGCTGTGCGGTCCCTGCCCGGAGCCTCACCCTGGCATCTGTGACTGCGACTTTTCTCCTCCTTCCCCGACCCCAACCCCCATCCCATTTCAGCTGTATACCTATTATTTAATTTTATCGTGTGTTCTTTACGGCCTGTGCGTGTTCCGTGGCCTCCCCTGCAGGAGCAGGAGTCCTTGAAGTTAGGAAGCATTATTAGCATTAGAAGTATCTGTCCCTCTGGCACAAAAGGGGCAACACCTAATATGTCCTCAGTGCTTCTGAATAAAGAAGTGTGTAGGAAAGTTTTTAACTTTGTGACCTTTGGCCTCAGCTGCTGGGAGGTCATCTCGGAGCCCTTGGAAGGTCACGCCTGACAGAGGCAACTTTTCCATGGGGGCTTCGGGCGAGCCAGGTAGTAATGCTGTAAGAGGGTCTCAGACCTTCATCACGACCCTGCAAGTAAGTGCTGTCGTCGTCAGGGAAGAGGCTGGTGCCCGATGCTCGTTTGCTTCCCCCAGACCACACCGCAGCTCACTGGAGAAATCAGAGTTAGAACTAAAGTACATTTAACTCCAGAGCTCAAACCACGGTGGACAAACCCAGATGAGGGAGGGTCGACACTGGGTCAGGACCCAGATGAGGGAAGGTCAACGATGGGTCAAGACCTAGATGTGTGAGGGTCGACACTGGGTCAGGACCCAGGTGAGGGAGGGAGGGTCAACAGAGGGTCAGCACCCAGATGCGGGAGCCTCAACAGTGGAAGGGTCGAGAGTGTGCAGGGCGCAGCTGAGTCAGGGTGGAGAATGGCCCAGAACAAGGTGAAGCCTGGTCCATAATGGGAAGGGATGACTGCATTCATTGACTAGTTATGGACTGACACCCACTTTGTGCAGACACTGGTTTGTCACGGGCACACCGTGCCTGTCGCTGGGCTCATGCCCCTGACATTCTAGGGGCATCTATGCATCTTGACCGGCCATCAGTTTTCGTCTGCTGTCGGGTCCGGTGGAGGCCCATGGGTCCAGACCCTAATCCAGGTCGCGTAGGAGGGAAGGAAGGCCCCCGGGCAGAATATCAGATTTGGCAAAGTAAGAAGACAAGCAACGATGGTCACCCGTGAGATGGCCCGGCCTCCCGAGCTTCCTCTGTGACAGCAGGGACCGAGCTGACTGCCCGCGTGGGAGACGGAGCGCCAGGCGAGGGTCTCAACACATTCTTTCTGCAGAGGAGAGCTTCCCGTGAGGCACAGTCACGCGGCAGGACCCGTGGGCCCATCGTGGCTCTAACCGTATAGAGACAAGAAGCCTGATGGAGTGAGGCCCTTCCAGCTCCTTCTGCAGCCCCCGCGGGGGCAGAGCTGCGCTCACCCCGCTATTGGGGCCGTCGTCTCCTCAGTGGGACGCCGGATGATGTGAAGTGAAACACAGCTTCCCGTTTTCAGGGCCAAACAAAACAGAACAAAACCAAAAGGGCTTTTTCCCTCCCCCGCCCCCGATCCTCTTCCCCTAAACAAATTTTAGTTTGCTTTTGACTCCCTCCTGATGCCAGGTCAGTGTTTTCTCGCGCTGAGAAAACGCAGAACTCCAGTGTCCCGCGGCAGGAGAGCGCCGGCGTCCGTCACTCTGCAGAAAGGAGCCAGCGTCACCCGCGGCCCCGGCCCCGTGCGCTTGGCCACCTTGCAGTGGAATCCGGCAGCAGACGCGCGGCAACATGCTGGCCGCCAACTGCTCGGTGCAGAGCCGCGCGGTGGAGGCGACCGTAGCCACGCTGCTGGCGCTGGAGTGCGGCCTGGGCCTGCTGGGCAACAGCGTGGCGCTCTGGACCTTCGCGTTCCGCCTCAAGGTGTGGAAGCCCTACGCCGTGTACCTGCTCAACCTGGTCACCGCCGACCTCCTCATCGCCGTCTGCCTGCCCTTCCACGCCGCCTTCTACCTGGGCCGCAAGACGTGGCGCCTCGGACCCGCGTCCTGCCGAAGCCTGCTCTTCCTGCGGGTGCTCGGCCGCGGGGTGGGCGTCGCCTTCCTCACGGCCGTGGCTGTGGACCGTTACTTCCGCGTGGTCCACCCCCGGCTGAAGGTCAACCTGCTGTCCCCGCGGGCGGCCTGGGGCGTCTCGGGCTGCGTCTGGCTCCTACTTCTCGGCCTCACGCACCAGAGCCTGTTGGTGCCCGCGGCCGCGTGTCCCGGCCTGGAGCCCGGGGCCGAGCTCTCCTTCAGCGCCGCCTGGCAGGAAGCGCTGATCTTCGCGCAGGTCGTTCTTCCCTTCGGCCTCATCCTGTTCTGCAACGTCAGGGTCATCAGGACGCTGCGGCGGCGGCTCCGGGACCCCGGCGGGCAGCCCAAGCTGCAGAGGGCCCGGGCGCTGGTGACCGTGGTCGTGGTCCTCTTCGCCGCGTGCTTCCTGCCCAGCTTGCTGGCCCGGGTCCTGGTGGCCGTCTTCCGAGCGGCGGGCGGCTGCAGGGCCCTGGGGGTGATGGTGCACGTGTCCGACGTGAGCAACAGCCTCGCGTACCTGCAGAGCGTGCTGAACCCCGCGGTGTACTGCTTCTCCAACCCCGCGTTCAGGCACTCCTACCGCAAGGTCTTCAACACCCTCAGGGGCCGAGGGCGGGAGGCCGAGGCCCCGGGTGACATCAAAGACTCCTACTCCTGAGGCGGCCAGCTCGGCGGCCCGCGGTCTGGGCCAGAACGACCACCGCCAAGGGCTCCGGAGAGAGGACGTGCCCAGGCTGCGCTGCAAGGGTGTGGACCCAGACCCGGGCACAGCGCGGGAATGTCCTCATGGGCGTGTTTTCTGCAGCTATTGTACGTGATCGGACCGCAGGCCACCCAGCCAGGGCCTCTGCACCCACGACCACGCAGGCTACCCGGCGGCCCTGGAAACACGCAGCGGCCGGGCACCCACCCCCGGGGGAAGGCGCTCTCGGGGGTCCGTGAGGGGCATCGTCCCTGCACTCCCCGCTCCTGGTGAGTCTTCTGCTGTCTCTCTGCCTCAGCTGCGAATGCACAAGGTCAGCTCTCTTCCCTCTTGCACAGACTTATGGTAACTGATTCGGGAAAGCGGGACGTGGGGCTGCTCGGCCAGGTCCCGGGCTGTGGGCACCTTACGTGCCCCGTGCTCAGCCCCCCCGGCACGTAATGTTCGCTACATTTGCACAGATGGTGCCTTATGTCCAAGACCGCACGGCTCCCCAGTGTATCATAAGAAACACGTTCCTACTTCGTGTGTCGAAATTGCTTCCAGACGTTCCTTCTCGTGTCTGAATGTCTAGGTGCTTTTGGAACTCACTTTGCTCCCCTGCTCTGGGAAGTCACTGCACATGATGCCTCGTGGGAGAAACGCACAGTGGGCGACCCCAAACTGCACGTGCAACTGTGGTTTCCACCCGACACTGGGCGGGGGGGAGGCGGCTCGCCCACAGCAGCCGCGTCATCTCGTGTCAGGCTCCTGAATTGTGTCCCAGACCTGGAGCTCACGATGGCGACCACAGAGTTTAGAAGCCTCCTCCCTAACTGCCTAGTCTCTCGTTCTCTGTTCAAACCTGGTAGTGGGGGCCCCAAAAAGACTCCCCGAAATGCTTAGAGGAGGTACAGAGTCTACCTCATGAGGAGATCCACACCTGTCACCCTACCTGGAGCCACACTGCGTTGCCCACACGGAGAGACCCGGAGAGACCTCTGCTTCTCCCCGGGCCGCCCCACGGTCTCTGTAACACTTAGGGTGGCCTGGTGACGTTGGGCAGCAGACAATGACAGCCCCTCCCGGACGGGTTGGCCTACCAGCCGGGCTCCTCAGAACCGAGGTGGGCGTGAGAGTTGTCCCCTAACTGCGCCCAGCACATAAAGCGTGTGAAGATCTGCCTAACAGAGTCCCCGGAGGCTCGCCGGGCCCTCCGCGATGCTCCCTACTTTTCAGGGGCTTTGTGTCCTCTCCAGGGAGTGGGACTTCAGGGGCCGGGTGTGGGGGGCTGAGCTGGCCACACTGTGGGAGGCTGAATAAAATTCTCTGCCGTGGACGCCTCTCCACCGTGCCGCCGTCCTGCCCCGAGCGTCCCACGCCTGCTGCTTTTTAAAGATCTAACTTTTACCGTAAACATTCCCCGCATCATGGTAAGCTCTCCACGGGCCGTTCTTTACTCGATTACCCAATAATCCGACCAGATGTTTCTTAACCGCTTCCCTGAGTCTGGACTACAGTCTGCAGTCCTGTCACAGGTCAGTCGCCCTGGGACATCCCACAGCCCCCACAGACCTCAGTGCAGCCATGTTCCCGGGGGCCCGAAGCCCCCACACGGCCTGGACAGGCGGGCGGCCCAGCGCCATGCTCTGCTGACCCAGCACAGCCGTCTCCGGCTCTGTGCTCGGCCCCCACCAATCCCTGCTCATAGTTAGCCCGGCGACTAGGGGTCTCCTCACAGTGTTACCAGCAGGGTCCTGGGCAGAGCCCCGGGCCTCCCCTCTGCTCCTGACCGCACGGCAGATGGAGGCCCAGGATCTTTCAGAAAACCCTGAGGCCCCGGCCACACCCCCCGCCACTTGGTCTGCCTGGGGCATCCGCGGACATGTGTTAATTCTGTTAATGTGCAGCCAGAGCGGACAGTCACTGGGTTAGTGGCCAAGGCCAGGGCCTTTGGGCCAGCATCCCGCTCTGTCACCTCCTAGCTTTGTGAGCTGGGACAAGCCTCCCCACTGCTCCACGAATAACAAAACCCAGCGCGTGGGACTCTGCACGGCTTAGGCCAAACTCTACATGAAATGCTGAGCGCAGAGCCCGGCACACGATCAGCACTCAGCAGGTATTACTTTGCTGTTTTCAAGTGATTGGTTTATTCTCTGAACTTTGTTTACGTCCCCAACCAGACTGGGCGCCCTCTGGGGACACAGCTTTCACCTGTGTGCCCTCGACACAGAGCCTGGAGCGGGATGGGTGCTCAGTGACCTGGACGCCGAAACTTTCTGCCCAATCAATGGTTTGTTACTGTGTGCTTTCTGGGAAATCCTCTCCGGGCCCTCTGTGAGCCTTCTGTCTGACTCAGGTGTTACTCTGCACATCTGTGAAAGGGGATAACTTTTCTGTATGTTGGAAGGTTCCAGATCCTGCAAACACCCACCTCTGGGGATGTCCCCCTGGCCTCCCGCCAGGTCCCTCCCATCACAGGAGCCTCACAAGCTCTGCACTCAGGTATCTTGGAGTCATGGTCCTTTGCCAAACTCTCTTCTCTGAGTAAGGAAATGAGGCTGAAGGAAACCTTGGGCGGCAGACGACGGGCCCCAGAACCACCACGGCTTTGCTGTCGGCAGCAGGTTTTACTTTCTTTTCTCCTTTGACTCACTTCTTCTAACACAGCAGGCACACAGGCTCGTCCGTGAGTCTTGCACATCTCAGCATTGTCCGAACTGGGGCAGATCCAGGAAGCACAGCCAGGAGCCCAAATTTTGACTTGAGTGGTGAATTTCTTTCCCTGGTCGGAGGGTCCTGTCTGAGTGCTCACAGTCGGCTAGTGTTGTCATGTCTTTTTCCAAAACCCAAAAATCACTGATTCCTCCAGGTGCCGGTGTCCTGCACGGAACATTCTATTCCCTGTCCTGTGACTTCCTGCCGGCCCCTTCTGGGCTCACCCCTGAGACCCGCTCTTCACAGAGTCCCCTGAGGGCACGCCACCCGCTCCCCAGCACATCCCCACAGCCCACAGGCCACCCCCTGGCGCTCACGTCTGCCGTCCCCTCTGCGCCGCCTCCCTGAAGCTTGGGCGATGCCCATGTCCAGGTGCCCCCAGCCTGGGGCACAGCCGACGCTGCGTACGCTTGTGGAATCAACGATAGCTAAGTGAACAGGTCCACCTGGTTTCAACCTTATCAGGGGATACAAAAATAATTTTTTTAATATACTTTGAAATTCTGGATCCCAAAGCAAACTTCCAATATATCTTCCAGAATCTTCCAGGAAGACGCTAATACAAATGAAAATATGATGGTTTTTCTTATTTATTGGAGAAAGATTTTCCTCTATATTTTCTTAGTCACTTCTGCCAACAACCAAGTCAACAATTTTGATTTACTTAGGGGTCAGGATAATGAACCGATCCCATATCAGCCCATGGGCGGGGTCGGGGGATGTGAGGTGCGTCAGTGACTCTCAGAAGCTTCTGGAACACCTGGGGTGCCTGGGTGGCTCAGTCGGTTGAGCGGCCGACTTAGGCTCAGGTCATGATCTCATGGTCCGTGGGTTCGAGCCCCACGTCGTAACCTGTGCTGACAGCTCAGAGCCTGGAGCCTGTTTCCGATTCTGTGTCTCCCTCTCTCTCTGCCCCTCCCTTGCTCATGCTCTGTCTCTCTCTGTCTCAAAAATAAATAAAAGTGTTTTTTAAAAAAAGTTAAAAAAGAGTTTCTGGAACACACTTGTGCTCATAGAGTGCTCACAGAGTCCCCAAACAATGTCCTCCTTGAAATGTCTCCTTTTTAAAATTGTGGTAAAATATACATCACATGAAATCTACCATCTTAACCAGTTTTAGAGCAAAGTCCATGGTGGTAAGATGTTCACACTGCGTGCCACCTCTCGCACCGTCCGTCTCCAGAACTTTCCATCTTCCCCAACTGAGCTCTGCACCTGTCAGACAGCACCGGGCTCCCCGAAAACGACAGCCAGGCCGGCGTGTGTTTGCTGTGTGGCCACCCGGTAGCCCAGCTGTTGGGAACTCGCACACCTTCTATCCTCAAGTCTCCTTCCCACCGAGGGCACCGGCCGGAGGGCAGGGGGCTGTGAATTCCGTCCCAGGGGCCTGACCCGGACGGCGGAGTCCAGGCCCTTCAGCGTCCAGCAGGGCTGCTGAGCTGCCCCAAGGGCTAGGCCCGCTGCCCCGGTGGCCGTGTGGACGCGGGCTCTGCGCCTGCCCCACCTCCACGCCGGGAGGGGGGTCCGCATCCAGCCCTCCGGCCATGTCCAGGCCAGGCCGCAGCGATGCCCCTCTCACAGAGGCCGCAGTGTCTCCCGAGGAAGCCTGTCTCCTCCCCCTCGCCCCCTCCTCGGTCAGGCAGGCTGTGTGTGGGTGTAGACTGTCTACACTCCACTCAGTGCGTGCGGTGCCCCCGTAAGACGCCACGGTCCAAGATCGTGAATGTATTGACGGGGGTCTCAGTAAGAAGTGGTTTCCGTTGCAGAACCCGTGAGGACAGCAAGGAAAGTACTATTGCCCTGTTTATATGAGCAGACTGGTGCTCCGAGGGGCTCAGGACCGTGACCCAGACTGCAAGTCACCAGTGGGCAAAGCCGCGACGCGAGCTTGGATGTCCCGGGACCAGTCAAGGGACCAGTCAGGGGATTGGCCAGGGGACCGACTAGGTGACCAGTCAGGGGACCGGCCAGGGGACCAGGGGACCAGCCAGGGGACCAGAGGACCAGCCAGAGGACCAGCCAGGGGACCAGGGGACCAGCCAGGGATCAGCCAGGGGACCAGGGGAACAGCCAGGGGACCAGGGGACCAGCCAGGGGACCAGAGGACCAGCCAGGGGACCTCCTCTCTAGTTCTCCTCCTACGGCCTCTCTTTGGGCTTTGACTGCTTACTGACATTGAGATTTTGCTCCTATCCTGTGGCGTCCCAGTAACTGGTCCTCTGAGAGAAAAGCAGCCTTGCTAACCCACCGTGGCTAGCTTGCCGATTCCAGAATGTTCCACAGCCGAGTTGCCAGCGCAGGAATGCTATACCCCCTTCTGTTCCTTTGTGAGCAGACATCAGTCCCCGAGAAGCTGCATGTCCACCCTCCCCCAGTGTCACCGTGCAGACAGAGAGACGGACAGAACAGAGATGCACAGACGCCACAGACACTGACGGAGAGATCAAGAATGACACAAAGGCGGAGCTGGGGAAGGGGAGCTGCCTGTGTCCTGGGCCAGTGTCACCTGTCTCCCCTGCCTGTGTCCTGGGCCTGAGTGTGTCACCTGTCACCCCCAGATGTTGTCAACAGGCCTTGTGTATGTCCCGTGGAAACTTCTGGAAACGTTCTGCAGTGAAAGCCCTTCATAAAGGCTTCTGAGAGGCCAGCCGGATCCAGAAACCCAGGGGACACCTGGCAACGCTCTGGGGATGAGCTGTAGCAGGTAGAGGGCGGGAGGCAGGCCCTGGATTTCGGCGGGACTAGAAGCCAGACGCTCCAGCCGAAGCCCAGCTCCTCCCCTCACGGCTTGTCACCTGGCACCCAGGGCCAGGCCACGCCGCTCGCCTCCGCCCCTGCAGATCGGAGGTCATCCTAATGGCACCCTGTTTCCTTCCCCACGTGCTCAACGGCCAAGCGCCCCCTGGTCCAACCCGGCTGGAGACCCCGGGTTCCACACCCCCCGGCGGTCAGCCGTCCACCTGTCCGTGAGGACTGATGGAAACAGCAGCAGCCTGTGGTCTGGGATTAAGACGATCTAGAATTAAATACTACGAAGAATATTAAATGAAAGCTTACAAATGCAGGAGATATTAATGAAAACTGCTACAGGGCTTCCCTTTTATATACTTTATTCGAAACGTATACTATAACATGGAACAATTCTTTTTTAATGTCTGATCAAGGAGAGCAGTAGGGATATTTGACCCAAAGGATATTCTTACCCACTGAATACGGCGCAGCAGGAATTGGGGGAAACGCTGGTTCATGGTCATTAGCAGGTTGGTTACCAATTTCCTTCCTTCCGTCCTTCCTTCCTTCCTTCCTTCCTTCCTTCCTTCCTTCCTTCCTTCCTTCCTTCCCACACCTCAGGGGCTCTGGCCACCTGCTGGAGAGCCCCAGGGGCTGCTTTTCCTCCTCCTGGAGAAGCGCTGTGACCGCTGGGAACAGCCAGGAATCTTCTCTCCAGTCCCCGGGCTGGGAGCACAGAACACTTTCCGCATTTTCATTCACAAAGTGGTTTGCTTAAGGGACCACTTTGAATGGAGGGAACGGAGTCGTTGCTCTGTGACATTTCTGCTGTCATCTTCCCTTTGCATCTGCAGTCAGCTGTCTGGGAGGAAAGAAAAGCGTCCCTGCTGATGTGATGGGCCTCGTCCAACCAGGTGAAGGTCTTAAGAGCCAAAAGTGCTAGGTGTGCCTACCCACTGGGGTTAGACACCCCGCCTGAGCTCGCGGCCTGTCACCTGCCTGCCCAACGGTCACATGCACCACGTCCCGTAAGGCGATCCCCGTGTCTGCGTGTGCAGCCCTCACACACTCCGTCCTGATGACCCGCATTCCCGTGGGTCAGAGCGGTGACCCCGGCGACACCCATCAGCGCGGACTTCAGCTTTGCTTTGTCCCTCTGCCCCGCCGCTGTCACCTCCAGCTCCCGCCCACGTCTCCTTCATGACCTCGGACTCTCACCCAGCTCTGCCCCTTCCTGTCCAAGCCCCTCCTGCCCTGGGGGCCCCTCGTTCCCCCAGCACACGCAGCGCCCAACCCCCACTCTCCTAACAGGCTCCCTGCCCCGGCCCGGGGACAGTCCCAAGTCTCCAAAGCTCGTCATTTGGTCTTCGTCTCGATCAAACCGGTGGTCCTTTAGTTAAAACACACCAGGGGCACATTCATTAATTAGTAATTACTTCTAAGCTTAAAAAGCGCAGGCGGAAGAGGCCATCTCGAAGCCTGAACAGTAACCTGGGAAGCAAACACAGTGCACATTCTAGAGAAAATAAACACGTTTCCGGGAAACGATCCCTCGAGGCTGCCGAGAGCCTGGCTCAGGTGGCAGCATGGGGCGCGGGCTCTGGGTTCCAGTGTGTGCCCGCCGCCCTCAGGTGGAGGAGGGTCCCAGCCTTTCATGACTCCCTGTTCTCGTTTTTACTAGAATTCTCACATGATCATTCCTCTAAGTTTGAAGACTCCAGTCGGCTATGTAATAACAAACCTGTTCGTGTAACTAAAAAGCGTGGAACACTCTCGAGATCTTATTGTTTTACCCACAACACATTACAAGCAATTAGAGCTTTTCTTTTATTCTACAACATAGTGTCTTTGATTTCAAACACCAGCATAAGACCATTTCAGAGCTAGCTGCCTAGAAAAACACACCATTTATTTCTTCTGCAAATACAAAGTGAACGGTGTGAAAATAAAGGAAAGGAACTATAAAAACGATGTAGTGAGGGGCGCCTGGGTGGCTCAGTTGGTTAGGCGTCTGACTTCAGTTAAAGTCATGATCTCGCGGTTTGTGGGTTCAAGCCCAGCGTCAGGCTCCATGCTGACAGCTCGGAGCCTGGAGCTGCTTCAAATTCTGTGTCTCCCCCTCTCTCTGCCCCTCCCCCACTTGCCCTCTGGTCTCTCTGTCTCTCAAAAATAAATAAACATTAAAACAAATTTTTTTTAATTTAAAAATGATGTGGTGAAATTCACTGGAGGCCATGGTGACTTGGCAGTCACATGACGTGAAAATCACATTTCCAATCTGACATTTAAGGGGTCTGGGGGTGGGGGGGTGATGAAAATGAACAGGGTGTTAGCAGAGAGGGGAGACAGCGCCTGTCATCCTGGGGGGGGGGAGACGGCAGGGAGACTCCCACCCAGGCCCCGGCTCCCCTCCAGGTGCCACCCACCTGCCTCCAGATCCCTGAGGGGCTGCCCTGGTAACCATGGTAACCGTCTGGTGAAGCCTCAGAAGCCGGGGCTGCCTGGCGAGTGGCTGTGCTGAGTGTCCCTGCCGCTTGTCAGATGACAGATTTCTCAGCACCCGAGGGAGGGCGCGCAGGGTGAGAGGGTCCCGGGTTGGAGGGGGGGGCGGAAGCCAGACCTGGGGCCTCTCAGGAGGCTCCACAGCAGACCTACAAACAGGGCTCTGAGTGTGCTTCTCTGTGCAATGTGTCATCCCACCCTGGGCTCAGTTTATTACTAGTCACCGCGGGAATCAGGGGGTCGGGGCGTGCCGGGTCACGGGGGGCCATGGCCGGGGCGGCGGTGGGACACAGGTTATGCGACACGGGGGACAGAAGAGTCACGTCAGTAACCACCACTGCACACACCTGTGCTGCCTTCGTGGGAGGCCTCCCTCTGCCGGCAACCCCTGGAGGGGCGTCTGTGGGGGGGGCCGGAGGAGGAGGGGGAGCCTGAGGGTGGGAGGCACCCCCCCCCCGCAGGAGGACCGCCAGGCCCAGGCGACCTGCTGCCTGCACGGGTCAGCCACGTAACGGTGACAATAAACGGCAGGTGGGCTGAACCTAGTTTCCTGTCCCCTGGGAGCACCAGGGAGAGGGCCGGCCAGTGGGAGCCGCACTGGCCCCCGGGTCACCCAGGGGTCACCTGGTGCGCGGCGTCTGCGCCACAGTGACAGGTCACCTGCAGCCGACAGGAAGTTGTTCCATGCGAGGGGCGACCAGCCGATGACACAGCCACCGAGGCCACGCACACTGCCAGCGGGGACCCCGGGGCCCCGGCTCAGACCCGCGGTGGCTGTTGCTGACCCGTCCAGACGACCGAGGCCCGGCTCCTGCCCCGGGCAGCCTCGTCGGGGGTCCTCAGAGGGGACGCCCCACCGCATCGGCCACCACTGCTCGGCCGCGGCACAGGGCTCTGCACCCGCGCCGCTCACCCGGGGGCCATGGTCCTGCTCTGCTGTCCTGATGGTGAGAGGAAACGAGCCGGGCAGACCCAGAGTTTAGAGAGATACGGAAGCGAGTGCTTCATTTTAGAGTTTATTTCTGGTGAGTAGGAGACTACGTCTCTTCCTTTAAAAAAAAATCTATTCTTTATTACTTTAGAACACCCTAAAAACTGTCCTCAAATATATACTTTAGAGGATATAGAGAGAGGGCGCCTGGGGGCTCAGTCGGTTAAGAGTCAGACTTCAGCTCAGGTCATGATCTCAAGGTTCGTGGGTTCGAGCCCCGCGTCGGGCTCTGTGCTGACAGCTCGGAGCCTGGAGATTGCTTCGGATCCTGTGCCTCCCTCTCTCTCTCTGCCCCTCCCTGCTCATGGTGTCTCTCTGTCTCTCTCAGAAATAAATAAAACATTAAAAAATAAATTTAAAAAAAGCATATATAGAGACTGTATTTTCTTTTTTTTTTTTAATGTTTATTTATTTCTAGGAGACAGAGAGAGAGACGTGAGCAGGGGAGGGTCAGAGAGAGAGGGAGTCACAGGCTGAAGCAGCTCCAGGCTCTGAGCTGTCAGCACAGAGCCCGACGTGGGGCTCGAAGCCACGAACCGTGAGTTCGTGACCTAAGCGAAAGTCGGACGCTCAACCAACTAAGCCACCCAGGCGCCCCTAGAGACTGTATTTTCTATATCATTAATAAATACACACACATTCATAAACACATATGCATATGCTATGACCAAAAACCACCTGAAAACCAAAATATAAGGACTCACGTGGAAAAAATAATAATGAGCCAATCTACTATTATGTGAACATGAAAGGCAATTTAAAAATGACTTGCAGCAACACTTCCACAGGATTCAAACTTGATAATTATGATAACGATTTTATACCAATTTCTGGAGGAAATAGTAAAAGATTCTATTCATTTTGCACATTTGGCTTTTTTCCCATAAAATAGATCTACTCGTTGCAAATAAATGTTCTCCTACCAAAAACGCAAAATCTGAAGGCATTTCGCTTATTTTTGTATCTCTCCATTCAAAAGGTGAAATCAGTGACCGAGATCTCCTTTTTTACGATTTGCCCCTTTCCCGGAGCCGGTATTTTAGTTCATAGCTTCTTCACGGCCCTGCGGGTAACTCATGTTCTAAATCAGAACGTGCCTCCCCGCGTCGTGAGAGCTTGCGCTCCGGCCCCGACTCTCAACGCGGCTTCCTCGCGGAGCCGCGGAGGGGGGGTCGCGAACTCTCCGCGGGGAGGCCCTCAGGGCCCCCACCTGTGGGCGGCGGCAGCCGCCCAACCCGACAGAGCGGTGGGTGACGACGGCGCACGGGACAGCCTGACTGCACGTTTCAGGCGGTCCCTTGTTTTCATCTCAAGCATTTGGATTTTGCAAACCACGGTGCCAGCTGCCGGGGAGACCTGCGGCCACCAGGGGGCGGCAGCGCCCCGCGGGGGAGGAGCCACGGCCCTGCAGGGGGCGGGGGCGGGGCGCGCGGAGGCCCCGCCCCCCGGCAGCTCGGCCTCCTGGACCGTCCGTTGCCGCCCCCCC
The DNA here is from genome assembly GCF_003009895.1 of Hyaena hyaena. Taxonomy (NCBI): domain Eukaryota; kingdom Metazoa; phylum Chordata; class Mammalia; order Carnivora; family Hyaenidae; genus Hyaena; species Hyaena hyaena. The sequence continues at coordinate 640,775 of NW_024081235.1, forward strand.
CCCCCCCCCCCCGACACAGTAACGGCTGTGCGGGCCCTGGCTTTGCAGGCCTGCGGGCAGAGGCCCTGCCCCCCCCCACCTGCTTGTAACCGCATGGCTGAGGTAAGACCAAGGGGCTGGAGGGAGCGAGTCCCACACCTTTAAGGGCGCCCCGATAAAGAACAGGCACCTGCTTTCCCCTTTTGCTCTTTCCGTTGGCTGGAACGGAAGTGTGGTGGCGGGAGCTGCGGCAGCTCCTTTGCACCAAGAGGCCGGCCTGGACTTGGGGAGGCGGCGTCCCCCTGAGCATCGTGGATCGGCCACCTGGACTCCAACACAGCAGAGAAGGCAGCCGAGGGGCCGGCTGTCGCCTCCAGCTCCCTTGCGGAGGCGCCTAAGTAAAACATGACACAGATGGTCGTGTCAGCCGCCGCAGCCGCGGAGGAGCGAGCCCGGGAACGTGGAAACAGGTCACAACGGGTCACTCGGCTGCGCGCTGCGGCTCCCGGCCCCCTCCCCCTCCCCACCCCCGTGTGAACTCTCTGAGCACGAACGCCGCACGTGTCAGGTCCCGTGCGGGGCGAGGAGCGGGTGTGGACTACATCACCTGAGCTCACTGCCCTGCATGCCCCCCCCCAAGAGGGGCCGCCCACCCCTACAGAGCGGTGGGTGTGGGCGAAGGCCCCCCGCACCGCGTGGACCCGGAGGCGGGCCCCTGGAGGAGGGCGGCCCACAGGGTGACACCGGGCGGCCTGGCGCCAGGCAACTGCCCCTTCTCGCCTTCATTCCTGGGGGTGCGCAGCTGAAAACCAGAGCTGGGAGCGGGTATTTGGAGCACAGCTTATTAGGAGGAGGAAGGACCTGGAAAAGAATTCTCAAGTACTTGAAATAAACTTGGATGTGAAAAGTCGCTCTACCTTCAGAACACTAGTTGTTACCAGCTGACTTGCGTCCCCCAAATTCACATGGTGGGGTCCTCACCTTCAGTTCCTCAGATGTGACTGAATTTGGAGACGGGGCCTTTCCAGGGCTCGGGGGTGGGACCTGACCCATTGTGACCGGGTCACACACAGGGTGGCTGTCTACACTGCCAGGAGAAAGGGCACGGCCGACCCTGCCCACGCCTGGATCTCAGGCATCCAGCCTCCAGGACTGTGAAGCACTGTCTGCCACTGAAGTTCAGGGTCAGTGCTATTTTATTCCAGCACCTTCCCGAACTAACGCACCAGTACACTGTATTCCTTTAGACCAGATTCTCTGTTCCTACACCGCCTTCCTCGCCCAGTCCCTGGAATTTGCACACATTATCAGAAATATTAAAAGGATTTGAAAATATCATACTTTTCCAGCCTCATTTTAAAACTAGCCTATCTGTTTGGAAGCAAATCACAACTCAGTCTGCAAGGTGATACTTAAGCACGAGCCCTCTCGGTGGGCCGTTTGCAAGGTGATACTTCGCCGTTCAGGTCGTCACCTTTATTGAGATTCATGTGTGATAAAATCTCATTTGTCCAGATAGAATTGATGAAGATCGCCTCGGCTAACGGGAACCAAGAGGAGTCGCCTCCCCACCAGCACAGGTAGCTGTGACTATATATAAACCCACACACGTGTGTACACAATATGTGTAAGCACACATACACAATTGGCTTATTAACAACAGACCGGCACATCCTAAGGCATTGCCCCTAGGAAGAGAGTTCTTACAGGGCAGATGGGTGATTCCAGACCACAGAAGAGTAGCATTTGCAGAGGGCAGAGGGTGGGTTAATGTCAGACCCACGTATGGTGCAGCCGGAGCCTGAGATAGGAGCAGATTTGGGGAAACTGACGACAAGAAGACATCAGGACTTTCAAAGAACGATCCAGAGCCGCTTAATATGGGAGCAAAACCGTGTGGCTCTGGGTCTTCTGAGGATATCAGTACCTCTCGGCACCAAACACGTACGGGGTGTGTTCTGATGCCCAAGGCAGCGAGAAACAACGATGATATTTAATGAAATAAAGTATGTGTCATATTTTAGAAACATTTTTATTCGTTGTGGCTGAAATTTTAAACAGGCTAGAGCATAAGGAAGTAAGCCTCACTTATCTGAAAAATCACACAGAAAAGTTTATTCCACAAGATGATCTGCAGAGACCACTCGGCGCACGGGCCGTCCTGAAAGGGGCCTCTGACTAACGTCCCCTTGGCTTTGCTTTCTGGAGCAGCACGCTGACAGGTTGAAGGCTGCGGGACCTCTGACCACCACAGTCCCCCAGGTCAGAACACTGATCTGGAAGACAAATCCCACTTCCCGTTCAAAATGGCTTTATTCTGCAAAGCCGAAACTATTTGTGATCATACAGACCTTGAATCCTAAGAAATCACGTTGAATTTCTTACAAGCTTACAAGAACAAAACATTTCAAATAACACACGTATCCGGATTAAACATGTCAGTATCTTTGCAATTCACGTCAGAACCTTTCTAAGGTTCTGCATTTTTGCCATATTTGTAATTTTCCCACTTGTGTTCGTATATTTACAAAGCACATTCAAAATGTGCGATCTATGAACTTTCTACAAGGTGGAGGAGAGCTGTTAAAGTCTGATTCCATGACTGGGAGCCTCAGTCCGTTAAGCGTCTGACTCTTGGTTTCTTCGGCTCAGGTCATGATCTTGCAGTTTGTGGGATCAAGCCCTGCTGCATCAGGCTCTGTGCTGAGCATGGAGCCTGCTAAGAGTCTCTCTCTCTCTCTCTCTCTCTCTCTCTATATCTCTCTCTCTCTCTATATCTCTCTCTCACACTCAAAAAAAAAAAAAATATATATATATGATTCCATGATTAGCCTCAGACTTTAGGTAAAAACACTTTAAAGTCACGGGCAGAAGGGGAGGATCAGCTGTCGACCCCCAGCATGAGGACCTTGGTACCCACATCCCCCCCGTGTGGGCGGCTTCTGACCCACGAGGACCCAGAACAAAAGTTCTTTCTGTACCATCTCGGGGAAGCTTCCTTGCTCCTTTAAAAGTAAAATTTAAACACCTGCCACTCCCAACTGTACTATAACCCCAAGGTCACTGGGCTTTGTTTTTTTTTTTGTTTTTTTTTTGTTTTGTTTTTTTTTACAAATAGTTAATTGTCAAATTAGTTTCCACATAACACCCAGTGCTCATCCCCAAAGTGCCCTCCTCCATGCCCATCCCCCCCCCCCCCCCACACCCATCAGTCCTCAGTTTTTGTCAGCATTCAAGAGTCTCTCATGGTTTGCCTCACTCCCTTTCCCCCACCATTTCCGCCCTTCTTCTCCCCCTTGTTCCTCCATCAAGTTCCTCCTAATCCTCCTATACGTGCAAACATATGGTATTTGTCCTTCTCTGCCTGACTTATTTCGCTCAGCACAACACCCTCAAGGTCCATCCATGTTGCTACACATGGCCAGATTTCATTCTTTCTCATTGCCTGGGCTTTGTTAACAACTATTTATTAAGCCCGTCAGGGTGCTAGAAGGGTGCCGTCTGTGTGCATCTTGGTGGAACTCTGTCCGTCGAGCAGATTTGTGGAGGAGGATTATCACTTGCAGAGACCGTTTTCCCAGGGAAATAAGGCAAACACACGCTTTCCTGATGGCCGTCACCGCCTGCTCTGTTCCATCTCCGCAGGCCGCTTCTCCAGCCCGGGGAGCGGGCTTCAGCTGTGCCTGCGCGACTGCGAGCGGCTCTCACGCGACGGGCTCCGCTTGGGTTTTGCAGACCCCGCAGCCGTTGGCCGTGACGGGGAGAAATCGCGCTCCGGGGGCCGTTTCACGACTGCTCCGGAAAACGTCCACGCCTCTCAGCAGTTCGCTCTGCTTCGGGGAGCACCAGCCGCGGGAGCCCCAGGGGCTCAGGGCTGCGGGGAAGGAGAGTGGGGACGCGCCGCGCGGGGACCCCGGCAGCCCCGCGGACCTGAGGCTCCGCGGCCAGCCCTGTGGGACGACGGGGTCCCGAGTCCAAGCCCACGCGGGGCCGCGGCCGGTCACATGGTGAAGGACGAGGCGTTCTCGTTGTCCACGGTCTCACTGTTCTGCCTGGAGGTGAAGGTCTCCGAGTGCAGCCTGGAGCAGGAGAAGCCGGACGCCTTCTGCTTCCTCTGCAGGCACCACAGGTCCTTCACGATCTTCAGGAAGTAGCTGCGGAACTTCTGGCCGATGAAGGCGTACAGCACGGGGTTGAGGCAGCAGTGCAGGAAGGCCAGCACCTCGGTGACGTTCTTGCTGTAGGCCAGCAGCCGGGCGCTCTGGCAGGAGCGGTCCGTCCTGCCCAGCTGCGCGGCCGTCACCAGGAGCACCATGTTGTGCGGGATCTGGCAAGCCAGGAACACGAGCACCACGGCGATGATCACGCGGATGGCCTTGTGCCGCTTGGAGTTCTGGGCCTGCACCAGGGTTCTGACGATGAACATGTAGCAGAATATCATGAAGACCAGCGGGACAAAGAAGCCGAAGAGGAGCTGGAGCCCGAGCATCAGGAGCTTCCAGCGGACGGGGTCCGAGACGGCCTGGAAGCGCGGCTCGCACACGGCGCCGCCCTGCACGCTGTACTTCTGGCTGAACATGAACGTCCAGCTGGAGATGAGGACGGACGCCCCCCAGACCACGAGGCAGATGGCCCTGCGGTGTGCCAGCGCCCTGGACCGCAGCCGGAAGGACTTGGTGGCCTGGACGATGGCGATGTAGCGGTCCGTGCTGACGCAGGTCAGCAGCAGCATGCCGCAGTTGAAGTTGACGGCGTAGATGCCCTTCATCAGCTTGCACGTGGCGTTGCTGAAGAGCCACGTGCCGGTGGCGTGGCTGACGGCCCAGAACGGGAGCGTGAGGACAAACAGTATGTCGGCCACGGCCATGTTCAACAGGTACACGTCTGTCATAGACTTGGCTTTCTTGTAGAAAGCAAAGGTGACCACCACCAAAACGTTGCCCAGGAGGCCAAAGATGCAGATCAGGGAGTAGGCGATGGGCACGAACAGCCCAGAGAACGTCCTGACCTCCTGCAAGGAGCACAGCAAGGCATTGTCGTCAAGTACGTAGTCTGAACTGTTACCCGACCCGAAATAATCCTCATTCAGACTGAAGGCATCGCTGAAGTTCACTGGGTCCTGCAAGGTGAACAAAGGCAGAGTTAGCCGGAGCGGGGGCCCCGAGGAGCCGCGGCCCCAGCAGATGAGACACTCACCCCGCTCATGGTGCCCCTGCTCTCGGCGGAAAACGCGGCCCGGTGCGGAAGGGGCGCCCCAGGCCTCCGGCTCCCCGGCCGAGGGAACAGAAGTGCGTCTGAGGAGAAAGAAAGCAAGACACGCTGTGGTTGAGATGAATATTCGCGGGCAGCGGGAAAATCTGGTCGCCAGCATTCCGTTTCCTGAGGACGCAAGGCAGGCACGGCGTGCTGGCTTACGTGAAAATACCCATTCGGGGGGCGGCTGGGGCCTCTGTGAAGCATCAGGCTCTGGACCTCGGCCCAGGTCACGATCTCATGGTTCACGAGTTCGAGCTCCGCATCGGGCTCTGTGCTGACAGTGCAGAGCCTGCCTGGGATTCTCTGTCTCCCTCTCTCTCTGTCCCTCCTGTGCTCTCTTTCTCTCTCAAAATAAATAAATCAACTTAATTTTTTTAATTTTTTTATGAATGTTTATTCATTTTTGAGAGCGAGAGAGAGCATGAGAGAGTGCAGGGGAGAGAGCGACAGAGGATCTGTCCTGACAGCAGGGAGTCCAATGCGGGGCTCGAACTCACTAACCTTGAGATTGTGACTTGAGCTGAAGTTGGATGTTCCACCAGCTGAACCACTAAGATGCTCCCCCCCAAAATTTTTTTAAATATTCATTTAGAACAGGGGTCCACAACCTCTTTCTGTAAAGGACCAGATAGTAAATATTTCACACTCTGCAGGCCATCAGTCTCTGTCCCAACTACTCAGGTCTGTCCGGGTGGCGTGAAAGGGACCCTAGACACATGAATGGGCTTGAGCAGACTCGGTCGCCATGGGTGCCATCTGTCAATCCCCGACCTGTAGCATAAGGAAGGGCGAGACCAGCAAAACTACCGATTCTGACCTACACACACATCTTGCTGCTAAAGTCAATGTAATTACGTTCAATAAGATTCCACTGAACAAAATCTACAGAAGTGTAGGTGTGTGTAGAACACGTATAATTTACAGTCTTTGCCTGCAAATAGTGGACCACACGAGTCAGTGTTTTTCATCCTCCTGGAGACGTGAGAATCTCTGGTAGAATTTTTTAAAGTTTGAACAGGACAATCATTCTCAGGATACGCTGAGTAAGACTGGCTTGAAAGGCAGTAGGAACGTATATAACCTTCTCGGAAGCCGCGGCTGCTGCCTGCTGCACTCTAGTCTCCGGCCACCGATCTGCAGGGGCAGCCACGTCCTAATCGTCAGCAACCAGACTGCGGGAAGGAAAGTCAAGGCCAGCAGGTCAGTGCATGGGGCCTAGCTCAAGAAACTCTCCGGGAGATGAGTGAGGGTGGAGCTGGGCCTCAGAGGGAAGGACTCTGAAAACCGGCATTCGAAACACACTCAAACAGGGAAAGACAGAGAACTCTCTTATATTCATATTCATTCATTCTCTGCTATTAAGTGTGACCATCCTGGTTGATCATCTGTCCCCCCCCCCGGTCCCCACAAGCCCCTGGCCGGGCATGCTGATAATCGTGCTAAATGTGCATTCACTTCCTCCCCCGTCCTGCCCCGTCCAGTGCACCGGCAGCAAAGCTACCACGCTGTGCCACGTCGTCCTCGGTCAGCACCGATACCCGACACTCCGGGAGGACGTCCCCATAACACAGAGCTCACCCTGAAGGGTTTTCTGAGCTCACTTGTCATATAACTGCATTCTCATTTTAGTCACGCATCTGGCGGCCACAAGCCCGTTCCTCGCCTGAGCCTGGAGCTGTCACTTGGGGACTGACCTAGGGGGAGGCGAGGGTCACGTGTGCACATCTGCAGTCACCTCCAGCATCCATTCTCAGGGCCCGAGGGTGTGTAGAAGAACCGCACAGCGAGGCCCAGAAAGAATGTGACGGGAGGAGCATATCAACCAGATTGTCCGGTGAAACGTATCAGTCAAACATGGCCGCAAGATTAACGGCTCCAGCCACGAGGGATTAACAGAAACCAAATGTACCTTACCGCGTTCAACCACCAGTGAAGTGTGTTAAATGACAGTTTTCAGACACTGGGCCAAAGGAGTCACAGGATTATGGTCCCTGACGAGAAGGGAGCCGGCGGAGGGCGCCATGGCCCCGAACCCCAGGAGGCCCCGGCTCATCCAAGTGCAGAGCGTGGGGCAAGCTGGCCCGGGAGCGGCCGCCTCACAGAGGACACAGGGATCGCAGTCCTGGGAGGCCGGGGCAGCTATACTTTGCAAGACAAAACACAGGAAGGAGGGAGCCACACAGAAAATAAGGAGCGCGGCAGAGAGTTGTCCTTGAGAGGAGGCAATGCAAGTCTGATAGCAGAAAGGAGAGAGAGAAATCCTCAGAGTCCTGGGCTAGGAATCGTTCTCTCCCGAGGGAGCAGCACCTTCTAAGTCACAGAGGATCGGACAGCATCCTCAGAACAACGCCCTGTTAGGAGTGACGTCGCTCAAATAAACCGACAGTAAGCGCTGCTCTGAGCCTGCTGTAACAAGAGGAAGCCTTCGTTAGAATACTGGACTAGTATATTCTAGTATATTCCAGTAATGTAACTACATTCCAGAACAAGGACGTGCAGCACATTCCAGCCTCCAACAATGTAAGGTTCATGTCAGGCATCCGAACAAAAATCTCTAGACCACTGTAGGCTGAGTGCTTGTGTCTCCCTGAAGTTCAGATGCAGAAGCCTAACCCCAAGGTGGTGGCACTGGGAGGCGGGGCCTCCCCTCGGGAATGGGGTTAGTGTTCTCAGAAGAGACACAAGAGAGCCCCTTCCTCTCCGTCCTCTCCGCCACGGGAGGATGACAAGAACACTGAACCAAGACGGGTCCTCGGCAGGCTCCGGGTCTGCTGCCCCCGAGTCTCGGATTTCCCGCCTCCCAGATGGTAGCAATAAATGTATGCTGTTCAGGCACCGCTGTGGTAATTTGTCACAGCCACTCTAATGGACTAGAGCACGGACATTTGAAGAAACAGGAAAATATGACCCATAAGCTGCGTGAACAAACAGAACAATAACGGAGATGATAGACAAAACTGCTCTGTAGGGACTACAAATACATTCCGAATGCTCAGGAAGGTAGAGGAAAGCATAAATACAATGAGGAAAATGACAAAAGATATTAAAAACAACCCAAATAAATGTTCTGTACACAAAATATACAATATGTAAAAAAAAAAAAAAATACCCTGGTGAGAATTAGCCTACACAGATCAATTGTAATTCTCTGCTCTAGCAATATTTGGAACTGGCGATTGAAACTGGAAAAAAATATAATAACATCAAAGACATGAAACAAAGTACTTCTGACTACATCTTGAAAATCGATACAAGATTTCTATACTGAAAACTATAAAACGTTGCTAAGAGGAATTAAGATCTAAAGGAAAGGAGAGTCGTATCTGTTTCAGGATTACAAAGTCCAATATTAAGATGTCAGTTCTCTCCAAACTGATCTACAGATGCAACACAATCCAAATCAAACCTGAGGCAGGACTTCTGAAGAAACTGATAAGCTGATCCTAAAATTTATATGGAAATCCAAGGGATTTAGAAGAACCAAAGCAATTCTGAAAAAGAGGACAGAATTGTAGGATTCATACTACCTGATCGCACGACTTCCTACGAAGCTACAGGCATCGTGACGGCGTCCCGTTGGTAGAGGGGTGGATACATAAATCAACGGGATGGAACAGAGTCCAGAAATAGACCCACATGTCAATGGCCGACTGATTTTTAACTCAGGTGCTGATTGAGTCAATAGAGAAAAAACAATCTTTTCGATAAATGATATTGGAACATCTGAATGTTCGTGCATAAAAAGTTGATCCTTACTTTTACCTCATCCTACAAATGAAAAGATAGCTCAGAATGAAATACGAATTTAATGTGAGAGCCCAAACCATGAAACATCTGAGGAAAACGGAAGGGAAAATCTTTGTGCCCTTGGGAATGGTAGAGATTTCTTATCTAAATTGCAAAAGACATGAACTGTAAAACAAACAAACAAACAAACAAAAAACCACACACAGACATAAGTTTTGATAAATTGATCAGGATTTAAAGCTTCCGCTTTTTGAAAAATACTCAAGAAAATTAAAAACAGACCATAGAATGGGGGAAAGAATTGTAATCTTATATCTGATCATGGATTGTGTCCAGAATATACAAAGAACTCTTACAATTCGAAGACAAGAAGACACAACTCTAGAAACAGGTGAGAAGTTTGAGGTCAATTCACCAAAGGAAATCCATGGACAGCAACTACGCACAAGAAATTATGCTCAACGCGATAGGTGATCGGAGAAATGAAATTAAAGCCGCAGTGAGATGCCGCTGCTCACTCGGGAGCGTGGCCGACAGGACCGCAGGTGTGGGTGGGGACCCGGGGCCGTGCAGGCGCTCGCGCGGCTGGAGCGCAAGCCCCCACGGCCACGGCGAGGAAACGGCGCAGCGGTCCGTATGAAGCAACACACGCACTTACCATAGGAGCCAGCAGCTGACTCCCGCGCACTCAGCCAAAGAAAATGAAAGACTAGTGCTCGCGTGTTTACGGCAGGTTCATACTTATCAGCCCGAAACTGGAAAGAACCGAAGTTTCCATCGGCTGGTGAACAGATCAGTACATTGTACTACCTCCGCGTCATAAAACACGCCCCAGCGACAAGAAGGAACGGGCCCTTGGTACACGCTCCAGCGCGGGCGTGAGGAATCCAGACGCGTAAGACCAGATCCTACATTATTCCACTTATGTGAAGTTCTAGAAGAAGCAAAAACAACAGCGGTGAAAATCAAATCAGCGACTGTCGTGGGTCAATGATGAGAAGGCACTGGCTGAGGGGACACGGGGACCCTGCCCCGCGATGGAATGTCCCCCATCAGGCTGGTGACGTCGGCGTGCCTTGTCAAAGTGTATTGAATCGCATACTTCAAAGCAGTGACATTAACGGTATATAGACTCTACCCTGACAAAGATAATAAAATACCTGTACGCAGTTCCGTACAAATGCGCCGGTTCAGACAACAGGTGCCATAGGTCAAGGTCCTCGCCGACGGCTGAGGGGGCTGTGGCAGTTTCTCGAGGAAGGTCTTGGGAAAGAGGGGTACAGGTGAGCGGGAGGGGTTGGAGACAGAGGAGCACAGAGGCCATAGCGCGGGGGTCACAGGGCTACCGCGGGGAAGGGCAGGAAACGCTCAGAGGGAGCAGGGCTGCCTGGCGACGGAGACGATCTGGGGGGAGCCGGGGAGATGGGGCCGCGTGGGGTGTGACCCGATGACATTCGGATCCCGCTGGGAGGCTAACGAGGGAGGCAGCTGCTGCCCGGGAAAGGTCAGGCGGGATGCCCCACCTGCCGCGCCCAGTGCCCCGCTGGGCCCTCACACTGGGACGTAGAATGTTTCCCGAGTTCAAGTGTAATTCAGCTCAACAAATGGTCACGAACGATCTACTGAAGACAGGCGACACCGTGGGGACAAGAACGAGTCGCGCCAGCTCCGGCTTCAGGAGCCGCCCGGTGAGCAGACCGCTAGGACACGGCGTGACGCCAGCAGGCGTCCTGGAAGGCCCAGAAGTCCAGGTGCCTGGAGCTCCGCCGTGGGGGTGGCCCAGCAGCTGGGGGGGGGCCCGCAGGGGTGCGTTTGCACCCGCTCAGAGGAAACGCCCTGCAAATCCCGATAATGATGAGTGCGACGCTATTGTGGTTAAGCACGGATCTGTGTTCTCAATAAAAAGTATCGTCAAGTTTACGTGGATGCCCGTCACTCGCAGTGACTGGAAATGATTCAGCCTGCCCCAGGCCACCGTTTTCACCACAGAAGTCGTGCGAATGTTTTTAAGGAAACCGTGTTGCTCACAGATTGCCATCTGCACCACAGCATGAAAAGAAGGTGTTTTGCTCAAGCAAATTACCTCCAATCCTGAGCAGCAACATCTCCTCTTTGGAGAAACAAGTTCTGGATTTTCTTGTTGCACAGACTGAGGTGGCAAAGACATGGAGACGTTTTTGGGGACCTGCGTCGCCTGACAGGGGGTGACGTGCAGCCGGTGAATCGCCAAATCTGACCGTTCTTTGCTAAGCCGACGAACCCACTGCTGTGAAGCTTCCAGACACAGCAGTCATGCCCGACCTTGTGTTTAAAGCTCATCATTCTCTCTCCCTCCTGCCGTCCCCCCCCCCCTCTCTCGCACGTCCTCACTGTCACCACCATTCTCACCAGGTCTTATTTCCAAGTCATTAGCTCACATGTAAACGCACCGGGCCCAACGGGTTCTTAAAGTATAATCGGCTTACCTTTGAGATGTAAGTATGTCCTAAGTCACTGCCTCTCAGGCTGATGGGGACAAAAACACGTCTCCAAAACCAGTTGATATGAAGAGAATCAGTGGATAGACTGTTCTAAATTGTCCTTGGGAGGAAGTTTTGAGGCTCTGAGGGGGAATCGTGATGAGACGCTTAGAAATATTATTCTATTCAATCTGCTTTTGCTGTTAAGACTCTTTCCCGGTGTTCAGCCCCCTCGAGTGGTGTGTTGCGCGTTGCTTCCGAGGCGACTCGCTGTCGCCACCTGCCTGGGAGTTAGCCCCTCACGGGCTTCGCAGCCGGCCGGGCCCCTGGGGTATCTCGTGCGGCCCCTGCAGCATCGCACTGAGTGAGACTCAAGACCCAGGATGCCCTCACCCAGTGGCCGACTTCCGAGGAGTCCCAGCTGAGGACCGACGGTGTAGGAGCTCTCAAAACTCATGTGCGGAGAGAGAGAAGGTAAACGCCTCCTGTGGGGTCAGACCTCTGGTGCTGACACCCAGCATGATGCTGAAGGGCGTTAGCGAGGGTGCCGGGGGCGACCCGGGGCGTGGGGGGAGTGGGGGACGCTCGGTCCAGGTCGCCGGGCTAACACTCCACATCTGGCCGTCATGGTCACGAGCCTGCAGATCAGGTGGTGTAGACTCTGCAAATCTATGATTAAATCTGAAATTTATGGGGGTGCCTGGGCGGCTCAGTCGGTTAAGAATCCAACTCTTGATCTCGGCTCAGGGTCATGATCTTGCAGTTCCTGAGTTCGGGCCCCACATCGGACTCTGTGCTGACAACGTGGAGCCTGCTTGGGATTCTGTGTCTCCCTCTCTCTGCCTCTTTCTCTCTCTTTCAAAATAAATAAACTTTTAAAAAATCTGAAATTTATAAGTAACGAAGATGTGCAGGTATGATCTAGGTGGAAGACAGTCAGGTGGTTTACTAGTGGGGCGAAGGCCCTTACGGGCCCCCTGCTGGGCCCCGTCCTCAACCCTGTGCTGCCTGTTATTTTTATTAATGTCAGGGACAAAAATAGAGGAGGGAAGCTCATCATGTCTGAGGACGACAAGACGCCTGAAAATATAATTATGATATTGGATGACAGAATCAACGTGAGGAAACTCTGGACAGAATCAGACAATGAGTCAAATCCAATATGGCGAAATTTCGTGGAGAAAATTGATGTTGCACGTGGATTCGAATGGCCGATCACACAGATACAAAATGAAAGCGTGGCAGCAGGATAAATTTTAAGAGTTTTACATGATGTTTCACAAGAGACAATTAAATCCGTGTAGAGGGGACGGCACGAGCCACCCAGCCACCTAACGTAAGCTTCCTTTCATCCTTATCATATTCCCTCCCTCGATCACGTGGTGCTTGCACACTTACTCACGGACACGCCGCACTGACAGACGGTGGTCAGCAGAACCAGGGCCCAGCCATGTCCACGCCCTGATCCCCAGAACCTGTGCACACATGCTTTATGCAGCAAAAGGGACTCAGGATGGGAACAAGCATTAGAACCTTGGGATGGAGAGACGACCCTGGATTATCCAGGTGGGCCTGGGGTGGCTGAGCGTCCTTAAAAGGGGGCTTCCCCAGCCGAGAGGGACGAGGGAGAGAGAGGTTCAAAGCATGGAGGGACTCAGTCCGTCGTTGCTTCGAAGACCCAGCAGGTGAGGGGGCTCTGCGAGCAGGGATTGGCCCCACTGACAGCCAGCATGAAAACGGGGACCTCACCCCTGCAGCCACGAAGAGCTGGTCCTCCCGTAGAAAGTCCGAAAGGAACACAGGCCGTGCCAACACGCCCGCGTCAGCCTGTGAGACGGCATCCGACGCCCGACCTACAGAACCGTAAGGTACCAAGTGTGTGCTGGCTAAGCCGCTAGCTTCGTTCTGACAGCGATCGAAAACCAAAACGGTGCCCATTGCATGCATCCTGTGAAATGTCATTTGTCTACTTTCTTAGGCCAAATCAGTAACCCTAGAGGGTTTACAGTGAGGTAGGTGACAGTTCCACACCCACTCCGCTCTGGTCGGATTTAGAGGAATTTGGAGTAAGTGTGAGTGGGAAAATGTCCGGCTGGAATGAGCCAGAGCCACGGCCCTGAGGAGGATAAGGAACGACCGTGTATGCGAACGGAAGCCCCCTCGGCTAAAAACAAGGAAGGGTCAGGTAGGAAAGACGTCACCAGCTCTCCCGCAAGGCTGTCCCGTGACCGAGGGCCAGCCTTACCCTCCCCCCAGCAAGCAGAGGTCACACAAACACCCTGCGACCCGGCCTCAGGGAGAGTTTGCGAGGACGGCACGGGCTCCCTCGCGAGGTGGTTGTCCGTCGAGCACACGCGGTGAGTCTGTGCGGAAGATGAGGAGGTGCGAGGCGGCGGGTCCTCCGAGTCAGCGTTTCTAGCGCTAGAGCCCTTTGGAAAGGAAGGAGGCTGCAACAGGCCCCTTCCAGCGGGGGCGCCAGGGAGCGGGACCCTGGGCCAGCCGTCCTTGGAAGTATGTTAATGGCATTTGCCACAGGAGAGAATCCTGGGGGTCCCTGTCTGAACGTGCTGTTAAGCAGACGGCTCCTGTGTACCCACATTTCTGACTGCAGAGAAACCCGATTTGATGGCGCGGGAGGATGGGAACTAGGCGCCAGGGATCTTCCATTTGTACGGTGAGTGGGTACCAACTGGGGCCTTGAGAACAATGTTTTCACACACACTTTCCACCGCACCTTGTGCTAATTCGTAACCAAAGCCCATTTTTAGTGCACTGCGTCTAGTGGTTTGGGGCCCCCGGGGAAGGGATGTTTCTCTGGGCCTGGTGGTCGCCTGGGTCTTCTGAGTTGTTAGAAAAGCTCGATGCGGGTGAGAGCGTCAGGCCCTGGGGATGTGCTCCGACCGCCGGGCAGCTGGAGCTCACACCCTGCACACTACTGTCACCCACGTTCCCGTGCGGGAGCTGCTCCTTCCCCGGGGAATTCCAGCACCAGGTGACCCAGTCCCTGGAACAGAGCAGACCTCAAAAGCGAGTCCCCAGCAAGGCTCAGGGTGGAAAGAGAAAAGGAAGGGAAGAGGGAAGAGACCGCTCTGTGGTTAAATCAGTTTGGGGAATGCCACTAACCACCCCCGTCCCCTTGGGTGCTTACATCGCAGTGTGTCGTCGATGGCTCTTGGCCCTGTGTGAGCCGACACAATCTCCTGAACCTACTTCCCCCACAGATTCAGGGCCAGTGTTCTTTGGAAAACATTTTGGAAAAAGCTGGCCCAGAGGAGCTATCCATCAGTTCATTCACAGAGAGGGCTGAGCTCCGGTACATCTGCAGCTCGCAGGTAGCTCAGTTCCGCCAGGGCTGACGGTGCCTGACGCGGTGGGCGTGAGAGGGACGCCACCGAGGCACGAGTGTCACCCAGCTCAGGCATCGTGCGGCGTCCTCAGTCTCTAACCCGGAGTGTTTCCAGCCACTCAGAAACCGCACGGAACACAAACGATGCTGCCTCGAGCTAACGCCTGACCGACTCTCTTCTCAGGGAGGCCCGACTCAGAAATTAACTCTCGCTCGAAGACACGCCTGCGTGGGGCTCGCCTTCCTGGTTTAGAGGCACGTGATGATAGGTCAAATGTCACGTGACTTCCGCATTTAAACTTTGAAACCATCAAAATATATCGCCCTCTAAGTGAAAAGCCAATGTGCTAAAATCTCCAGACGGCGTGTAGACGTGTGGTTAATGATCACAGTCTCCCGTGTTAACGCGTCAAAAATTTTGTGACCGCACGTGAAAAGAAACTGTTACCTAAAGAAAGATTTAATGTTACCAGAGTAACATTTTTTAAAATAGTGTTTAAAATATTAACTTACATTTGTATCGCGATAAAGTAGCGTGGCTTCCTAGTACCGCAGGCCCGAGTCCCAGAATAACCGCTAACTGGTTGGCTTGTTCACAAATGAGGAGGACACCTGATAATCTGTCCCCTAAAAACAAAGACCACGCCCAGGAAGCCGAGGAAAGGGTGCCCGTCCACCCACCGCAGTTTAGGAGGAGCCAGGCGGCAGTCTGGCAGTCCGGCCGCCCCCAACGGGAGCCTTCGGCAGACCCCTCCCGCCGCACCTCTGCCCTGGAGCTCTGAGGGCTCTGGGAGGTCTTCGGTCGCCTGACCGGGGCGGGGGACGGGTGCCACAAGCTCTCGGCAGCAAGTGCCCAACCTGGGACCGGCTCGCTGACATGGCCTCGGGCTGGTCGGCCGTCTGTCGGGACCGGGGGTGGGTGGTGACAGCAAAAGGGAAGTAAGATCCCCTAGAGAAGGGAGGAGGTGCTGAAAAAGCAGAAGGGGGCGGCCGACAGACCAGCTTCAACTGCCCATTTGGCCAAGGGCTGACTCTGCCCGAGAATACTAAATATGGGGGAAACAGCCGTAGACTTATCAAAATGGGGGCGTCTGGTGGCTCAGTAGGTTAGGCATCCGACTTTGGTTCATGATCTCAAGGTCTGTGAGTTCAAGCCCCGCGTTGGGCTCTGTGCTGACAGCTCAGAGTCTGGAGCCTGCTTCCGATTTTGTGTCTCCCTCTCTCTGCCCCTCCCCCACTGGTGTTCTGTCTCTCTTTTAAAAAAATAATACATAGGGGCACCTGGGTGGCTCAGTCGGTTAAGCATCCAACTTCAACTCGGGTCATGATCTCACGGTTTGTGAGTTCAAGCCCTGCATCGGGCTCTGTGCTGACAGCTCAGAGCCTGGAACCTGCTTTGGATTCTATGTCTCCCTTTCTCTCTACCCCTCCCCTACTTGCGCTCTGTCTCTCTCTCTCTCAAAACTAAACATTAAAAAAATTTTTAATAAAAAATTTTTAAAAACATAAAAAAATTTTTAAAAAGATTTATCAAAATATTATCAGCAAGGATAACTTAGTATTTTAATTTAAATAAATTTTATAATGGGTTTAACAGTCTGTTAAAAAATGATATTAAAGCAGAAGGTCTTAAGTCTGTGTTTACTTTGATAAATAGCGATGGCCCGTGGGATACAGAACAAGAGCTAAATACGAATGTGTATGTGCGTGCCTGTGTGTGTGTCCTGTGTGCACATATACATATGTGCCTAAGTGTGCGAGCATAAATAGGTTCTGTGTGTGTGTTTGCATGTGTGTACATGTCATGTGTGTGCAAGCATATATGTGTTGTGTGCAGGTGTGCTTTGCACGTGTACGTGTGTGCATTCATATGTGTATTGTGCACATGTGTTGTGTGTGCCTGCATGTCTATGTTGTGTGCACACGTGTGTGTGTGTGGTGTGCATATATGCGTGTATGCCTGTGTGCATGTGCGTGAGAGCACTGTGAGGTGTACTAAAAATTAAATTATCACTGCATACTGGACACTGGGGTCACTACTCTATTTCTATTACCTCTTTTAACTTCGCAGAAACCCTTTAAGGCAGACACTCTACCCATTTTACTGATGGAAGGCTGGCGGGCTGTTCACTCTCACCATGTAGTTCACCTTGTCTCCAGAGGGTCTCACTGAAGGACCATAAATCCCCATAAAACCTTAAATCCTATAATTATTGTAAAACCTCTTCGTTGATACCAGAATCTCTCACACTGCGGTTGTAGGTATTCAATTAATGTGTGTTTTCTCAAGTCATTTGAATCGCGGGCACACAGTGTTTTATCCTATTTTAGATAAACACCAGCAGAGCTGAAACTCTAGGCTGGCTTCCTTCTGCTTTCGAATAAGTGGTTAAGAGAGTGGCCAGAAGGTTTTTTCCAATGATTTGTATATAGGTTTGAATTTTTTTTTTTTTTTTGGTTTTTTTTTTTTTTTGCTTCTTTGGAAGCTCACTTTTACATTTTCTTTTTTGGTTGCAGAAATTAAACTTTGAAGCATTGCAAGAGTAGCTTTAATCCAGGCCTCACACGGACCTCTTCACAGCTGTTTTTGCTACTGCACAGGCTGTGGAGGGAGTCCGTGGCAGACTCTCTTGAAGATCATTATGTACTCTTTCGTGGTCATGAGACACTGACTCCATAATCATTATGGCATTTGCAGCCCTTATCAGAGCTTTCTCTGTATTTCCCTGACTCTCATAAAAGTTTCCACCCCCTCGATTTCTCTTAACACCTCAGAAGCTCCTTCCCATTCAATCTCCAGCCACTCAAGATGCCCCTCTCTGTGTTTCAAGGCACAAACCACTTTCTGCATTGCTTTCAAAACATCTCCCAGCTTACTTAGTGTTAGCTCCTCAGACTCTCTGCGTGCTTAGTTAAATAAATGACTGCATCTCACTCGAGACCGCTGCCCTGTGGGTATTTAACCACATGAAGAAGCGATGCCAAAATCGTTCGACGCAGATAAAATCACTGCCTGCACGCTGAGAGGAAAGGCAAGGTCCCCGACAGCGCGGCCCGTTACTCAAACCAGAAGGCCAGCGTCTTCGCGAAAGCAAGACTAAGTTTCACCAGGCGTCAGCAGCCCCCACACCAGTGTCCCCAGGAGCAGAGCAGCTCCGCGCCGGACACTCCGCAGGCGAGGGTATCAAAGCCAAAGATGCTTTTCAAAGCAGTGAAGGGCTTGGCCGTGCTCACCTGAGAAAGGCCGCAATCCGACGGGAATGGTCCTGTCCCGCGCCCCCGATGCTTCGCGTCCCTCTGTGATGCTCTTAGCAAGACGCGGTTTCTGACAGTCATTAAGAAAAAAGCAGTGAGAGACCAGAAGGGGCCAAAAGCAAGTGGCTGAAGTACCAGCACTTCCTACTTAAAAGTCACGCCTATTTACCCAAATGCAGAAGGTTAACCATGTATGTCCCGTAGGTTGGAGAATAATCATATGACTCAGGCAAGCAGAGTCACGCCGGCGGCAGAGCCGGATGGAGGAGAGAGGCCGGGCGGTGCTCCTTGGGGTGGCTGTGAGCTGCTTTGCCACGTGTGGCCACCAGTGGCTTGCACCCAAACCTGCCCCCACCTGCCTATTTATTCCACGTGAGCAAGAGCACTGCCAACTGCCTGGAGGATGAAGAAGTGTTTGGAGAGGGGGTACATGAGGCAGCCTCTAGAGCCCCTGTGCCCGCCTTTCCCCCCAAACCCGTGCCCCCATAGGCAGGCCGCTGACCCTCGCCACGCCACGGTTCGTCCTGGGTAGGGTGGCGGCCCCGGCGTGAGAAACTCAGGGTCCATCGAAGCAGAGATGCTACTTCTCGTCATGTTAGTCGGGTCACAAACACAAGTCCCTGAAACCCAGACATGTCACCTTGTGAGATGGAGGTGACAGAGGTAATAAGCGCCCTGTCGTTAGACGCAGTGACCGATGAGTCACTTGGGGAACGCATTTTTAGGTGTCAGTGGTTTAAAATGCAGCAAAAGACAAAAAACAAGAAGACATGGAAAGAAAATTCTGGAGTCATAAAGGTGTTGATCATGATGGAGTGTGTTGCTGCGGATCAAAGCTCAGGAAGTTCCAGAGGTTCTAGAGGGAAGGGACCCAAGGGTCAGTACGACCGGAGACCGGGGTGGCCGGCGCGGTCCGTCCGCGGAGCCGGGCGTCTGTCCTTCCCTCGCCGAGCTCCCCTGGCGCCCACCACAGCCCGGTGCTCACCCTGTGCCGTCTGGACACCCGTTAGGCAGGCTCCATGCCCCCCGCAGACCCTCCACATTGCCCCCGCCCTAGCGAGCACGGAACCGAGGCGCCCGTGCCGTCAGCTGCTCCGGGACATGGGTGACCTCGGCGGGTCACTCTTCTTGGCGGAACTGGCCGCGTCTCTGCTTCTTGACCTCACCCTGCAGCGCGAGACGCGTTTTGTGTTTGATCCCGAGCCGATCGCAGACCTTCTGGTCACCGGGACCCATCGCCTCCCAGGGGTCCTTTGGAATAAAAAGCTCTCCTCACTGGGTCCCGAGGTGTTGTCCTTTGACGGAGCTTCATAGATTTCCATGGACGCAGGTGCCCTGTCCCCTCTTCTGCTTGAGAGGACCGCCTCCGTGTGACTTCCCTCTCGTCCCTGCCCTGCACAGCACGTGGGCGGGTGGAGAGCAAAGGGAGCGCCTCCCCACTCTGCTTCCTGCATCGCCTCCTCGCCCCCCCCCCCCCCCCCGCTTCTTCCCCTTGCTGGAGGTGGAAGCTGCTGGAAAGGCCACCTAGCAGGACATGTGCTTCCTGCTCTCTGACCCCGCCACCACCTGTGATGGCCGTGGCTTTCCTGCTCTCTGACTCCGCCAACACCGCCTGCGATGGCCGTGTCTGGCAGGCGGACGGCAAGGAAGCCCTTCCGCAGCAGTCACAGCCCCGGACTTGGACCTGGTCTGCATCAAAAAGGAGGGACGCCCAGGGGCCCAGTCGGGAAAGCATCCGGCTCTTGAATTTCAGCTCAGGTCACGATCTCACGGTTCGAGGGTTCGAGCCCCGCATGAGGCTCTGTGCTGAAAGTGCCTGCTTGGGATTCTCTCTCTCCCTCTTTCTCTGCCTCTCCCCTGCTTGTGCTTTCTCTCTCAAAATAAGTAAAATAAACATTTTTTTTAAAAAGTAAGAAAGAAAGAAAAAGAAATCTGATTTTGCTAAGACCCAAAAAACAGTAAAGTAGCCTGTTGAGAAGAGCCGAGCTGTGCAATCCCGGGGAAGCCGCCGAGCAGGGGCTCAGTCACGGGACCTGACCCAGGGAGCAGGGACACCTGTGGTCAACACGTGGGCCACCCTTCAGAAGTGGAGCGAGAGCAGGTAGAAGGTGGGAGAAACCTCCGCAGGCTCCACCCCTCCCCTCGCGCTCCTCTACCCCCGGGAGACATGGATCTACGGGGGGTCAGTGGGGGCCTGCCCCCTGCATTCAACCTCCGCACCGCAGAGGCCACTCCCCTGGGGTTCACCGGCCTGCACGTGGCTGCTGTGTCCTGTGCCTCAGGAGCCCTTCCGTGTTTCGAGCAAATCCAGATTATAGGTCATCCCTAGGAAGCTCAGCTCTCTCTAGAAACTGCCCGGATCAAAACCCCCGCGAGGCCTCACCCTTACGTGCTCTCGCTCACGTTTAAACCGTGCTGCTCATTTGCACAGACACGGTGAGCTGCCTAAAAAGCAGGAAATACGGGTGCAGGTATGCGTTTTCCATACGCAGTGTTCCAGCCCGGAAGTCTGACGGTGAACATGCAAAGTTCGTTCCGAACAAATTCCAGGTGTGGTTTGGTAAGTGAACATCGGAACCATAAAGAACTGCTTTAGACTCTGGGGTGAGGCTGTTTGCTGTATGGAGAGGGTGTTGTGCGCACTTCAGACCTTATCAGTGACCGTGTGGGCTGACCGCCCGCTTGCAGCACGGGGCTCGAGAGGAGCCCTTCCGCCGTGGGACCCTCGAAAGGCAGCCCCAGAGTGAGGCCTCGGCCAGGCAGACACCACAGAGAATCCGCACTGGCTCCCTTACGGAGGACGAAGTTAAAAGGAAAAACAGGGACTTGGGAGATGTCTACAGTTATGAATAAACAACCTCTTAAATTATAAAAATTACAAAATCGTCAAAATCTCAATGTATTCGAACAACAGTCGTGTAAAGAGAGTTTCTCCGTCAAACTGACTTCCTCACGGTTTGTACTGTTTCCTTAAAGGACGACAAAGGATGTGCTGGGCTTTCAGCTTTGAGGTTCGTGTCGGAAGGTGATGCACACAGGTGACCCGTGGCTGCCACGAGCAGGTGGCTGGACAAGCCAACACCCCTTCCACAGCCGGGGGGGCCCGGCCCTCCTGCTCAACAGTCCCTGACGGTGCAGTCCGCAGGCAGGGACCTGTCCTGTTTGGGGGAGCACATCTGAGTCTTGCTGAGGCTGGGCAGGGGGGTGCTGGATGGGGGTGCTGAATGGGGGTTTCTGGATGCGGGGTGCTGGATGGGGGGTGCTGGACGGCGGGGCGGCTGAGACCCAGCAGACCGTGTATGTTGGTGCCATGTTGGCTTCAGGCGATGGCCTTGGAAGACGGCACTTTCCCCTCCTTTCCTCCCAACATGCGTGTGCTCCTCTCTTGTCAAGAGGTGAAGTCTGGTTTCCGTCTCTTGAATCCAGATGCGACCTGGCACCTGGCTTCACCGCCGGCATCTAGTGAAGTTGTGACCTGGGGTTTCCGAGGCTGAGTCACAGAAAGGCAGCCCCCTCCGGGCGTCTGGGTCCATGCTCCCTGTTGGAACCTGACGGAAAGCTCGCAAGGAGAGGCGGGATGCAGGCGGCGGGGGCCCCCGCTGGGTGCCCGCCACCAGCCAGCCCGCGCCTCGCGGGGACTCGGGTAGCAGCCGCCCCCTGACTGAAATGCGCCAGAGCCATTCAGCTGAGCCCGGCCGCTCCCAGAGCCACGAGAGGTCACAGTGAGCCATTGTTTTGAGCCACCACGGGTGGTAGTCAGCCAGCAAAGAGACGACGACGATGTTTTCCACGCTTCATGATGCACGCTACACGTCTTCTCAAGTCATAAAGAAATGGTCCTGCAGCCACGTGGATGGGACTCGAGGGTGTGATGCTGAGTGAAATAAGTCAGAGAAGGACAGATACCATATGTTCTCACTCATATGTGGATCCCAAGAAACTTAACAGAAGACCATGGGGGAGGGGAAGGGGAAAACAGTTGCAAACAGAGGGAGGGAGGCAAACCACAAGCAACTCTTTTCTTTTTTAATTATTTTTTAATGTTTTATTTATTTCTGAGAGAGAGAGAGACAGACAGACAGACAGTGTGAGCAGGGGCGGGTCAGAGAGAGAGGGAGACACAGAATCTGAAACAGGCTCCAGGCTCTGAGTTGGCTTGAACCCACAGACTGTGAGATCGTGACCTGAGCCGAAGTTGGACGCTCAACCGACTGAGCCATCCAGGTGCCCCAACACAAGCGACTCTTAAATACAGAGAACAAACTGAGGGATTGATGGGCGGTGGGCGGGGAGGGGAAACGGGTGACGGGCACTGGGGAGGGCACTTGCTGGGGTGAGCACGGGGTGTTATGTAAGCGATGAATCATGGGAATCTACCCCCAAGAGCACACTGTACACATTGTTACGTTAGCCAATTTGACAATTGATTATATTTTAGAAAATAAAAAATAAAATTAAAAATTAAAAAAAATCAAAACAAGGGGCACCTGAGTGGCTCAGCCAGTTATGCACCTGACTCCTGATTTTGGCTCAGGTCATAATCTCATGGTTCGTGGGATTGAGCCCCATGTCTGGATTAGCACTGACAGTGCGGAGCCTGCTTGGGATTCTCTCTCTCTCTCTCTCTGCCTCTCCTCAGCACACACTCTTTCTCTCTCTCTCTCAAAATAAACAAACTTTAAAAAAAAATCAAAATAGTATTTAATATAATTTTTTTTGTTTTGAAAGGAAAGAGAGAGGCACCTGGGTAGCTCAGTGGGTTAAGTGTTCAATGCTTGATCTCAGTTCAGGTCTTGATCTCAAGGTCATGAGTTTAAGCCCCAAGTTGGGCCCCATGCTGGGCATGAAGCTTAGGTGAAGAAGGACGGCACTCGGTCAGTAAGGGTGAGGGACGTCTAGCCAGGTAGGAAGGGGTAGGGAGGCAGACGGTGCCCACAAGGGAAGCACAAACGGGGGCCGGAACGTGCGAACAATCGGCGGATAGCGCAGCGGGGGAGTTTTGTGAGTTTTTGTGAGTCACGGGACGGACAGGGAAGCAACGCTGTTCCTGAGTCATGATGCGGAGGGGAGAGCGGCGGACTGAGGACTAAGCTGCCTGAGGACAAGCACCTGGGTGCTTTGGGTGCATCTGTGCCGGTTCCCCTATTCTGTTTTCATTAACCCTCACACGAGACGGCGCTGGTGTGGTCAAACTGAAACTCAGAGAAATAAAGCAACTTCCTCAACTTCATACACTTCGTAACTTGAAGAGCCAAGGCTCGACGTCATGTCATCTGGTCCCAAAGCTGATGCATGTTTGGGAGATGTTTTGAAAAATTAATAAGAGACAAGACAAAAGAGAAATTAAAATGATGCCAACTGTTCATCTCAACAGGACAGAGAGAGAAGACCTGGAAAGTTATTTCCACGTTTCTAACCTATTCCTATGTGGAGAAACTACAGAAACGGATCTGAGGGGGGAAGGAGATGAGTTTAATTTAAGGAACCTGGATCGTGAGGAAACGGAGGTTTATGTAATTGGAGATTCTTGATAAGACTTAGATCCATCTCAGCCACATGCTGGTTGTTTTTCAAGTTAACTGCTGAGGGTTTGTCTCCTCATTGATAAGGTAAAGACTAGAGATTTTTAAAGGATTGGTGTGACGATTAATGCACGTAAAGTGCTTACCGCCCACAGTGTGGCCCACAAACCTAGCTGGTGGGTGTGGTGGTGCAGGGGGTGGGGGTGGGGATGGAGATGCGGCTGACAGCGACGATGGAGCGACACCGATACGAATGGAGGGGGAGGGGGAGGGGAGGGGGGAGGCGCTGGTGTCGGGCCGAGTGAGCAGCTACAGCGGAGATGCAGGAGGTGCAGAGGCTGTAACTGCGCTCGGAGGTGCGGACAGAAGCTCTTGCAGCCTGTGCCCGTGCTTAGGAGCCGAAGGGCAAGCTCCAGTGACGACGCAAGGAAAGAAGTGGCCAGAAGGGTAGCCACGCAGGGGCCGGCCCCGCGTCACAGGGGCGGGCGGGGCAGGAGAGGGGCTGAAGGAGGTGCGCAGTGAGCGAGCCTGACCCTTGTGGACGCAGGGTGCCCCTTGGAGGCAACCCCCCCACCGTGTGGATGTCCGCAGCAGGGCCGCCTGCAAGGGGCTCGCGGAGACAACGCGGGGGCCACGGGGCCACAGCTGTGGAAGGTCAGCAGTGAGACGGGAAGCGACGGAACGGAGCTGAGGACGGCGGCAGACACAAGCACGGTCCCACGACCCGGCACAGCCGGCCGCACGTGGGACCCCCGGGCCTGGCCCGGGCTCGGCTGTGGCGCTGGGACACGGGTGCTGCCCCCCGCTGCCCTCTGACCCCCGGGCACAGCCCCAGGTGCAGAGGAGACCCCGAGTGACGGCACCCCGAGCCCACAGGGACAGGGGCCAGCCTGTCACGCCGGCGTCGACCTCGTTCCCCGCAGGGCTGCTGCGCTGGCTCTCCGGGGACAGGGGCCTCGCACCGTGTGGAAGCCTCAGGGCTGGACGGTCCTGGGCACAGCAGAAGGGCTGGTCACTCTGCGCGTGACGAAGTCACGGCCCCGGGGGCCGGGGTGGAGGAGCCGCAGTGAGGACAGGCCGGCTTCCTCGATACAGAGCCGATGGGGCCTAAAGCCGGGGCGGAGAAGGGAGGAGGGAGGCTGGCAGCCCCCCCCGCCCCCCAACCAGTGCTCACTGGCCCCCTTCTCAGTCGTACGCAAGGCAAACTTGGGCCAAAGGATCTGAAGACGGTTCAGCTGGGACACAGAGGGGACCGTGTCCCCCCCAGATGGGCTGCGCAGCCGGCGTGGGGGGCTGGACCGACGGGTCTGTGACCACACGTGCCGGGGAACGGACGTTAGTCTTGCCTGAAAACTAAAGAGCTAGGCGGCGAAGGCACGGTAGGAACGTGTCCCCGTGGGCGGGAGGCGGGTGCAGCCCCCATGTCTCCCGGAGCCACGGCGGACAGCGGGGTCTTCCAGGTGTGGGGCTGGCCTCGGGCCGATTGCCACCTCGACAAAATTTTGTGGCCCCAGATTTGAAGTTCAAACTCTGGGGCACCTGGGGGCTCAGTCAGTGGAGCATCTGGCTCTTGAATTCAGCTCAGGTCATGAGCCCAGGGTCGTGGGTTCAAGTCCCATGTCGGGCTCTGCACTGAGCATGGAGCCTGCTTGGGATTCTCTCTCTCTCGCTCTCTCGCTCTCTTTCTCGCTCTCTCTCCTTATTTCTCCCTCTTCCACTCCCTCCCCCTTTCCCTCTCTCCTTCTGTCTCTCTGCGTCTCTGTGTCTCTCTCCCTCTCTGTCTCTCTCTCTGTCTGCCTCTCTCTGTCTCTGTCTCTGTCTCTCTCTGTCACTGTCTCTCTCAAGAACAAATAAAGTTCTAACTCTGACCACAACATTCTAGACACAGTAGGTGTGAAAAATTATGAGTTTTTATAAGTAAAAGTGAGAAAGGATGAGAAACGTCTGACCAGAATCTAGCCCAGGACGGAAAACATTCAGAGGAGAGTGGTGGCCGCCAGGGCATCACTGTGCTTCTGGGTCCTGTGCTTTCCGCAGGGTTAACAATGAGATGCACTGTTCACACAAGGAAACAGCTAACAGGGGAATGAGGGTTGGAACGACTACGACCACAGCAGGCACGGCTGCTGGGAACATGGCACCTTCCGGATGTTTCCTGACCCTCTGCACCACCCGGCTGTTCCTGGAAGTGCCGTTCTGCTTTGTCGGCTTCCGGAGCAGCGAGCGTGAGGCAGAAACGGGACGTGTGTCGGACGGCGGACACCGGCCGCGGCGCAGTCCGGGAAAGCTACAGAACATGCCATCTCGTGCCCAGTGAGGGGCGCAGTCGCGAAGACGCGTCCAAGCCGCCCTTCGGCTGACTTCCCGCGGGCCGGGTCCACCCCAGGCTTACTGGAAACATTGCAAAATGCTTCAAGGGGGCAGAGCTGGTTTCACCACAAGACAGCGCGAGGATGACGGGAGGGTCCCCTCGGCGCCTGTCCCTCCAGATCGGGAGCCCAGAGGACGCGGTGCGGCCGGGCCCGAATCCCTGGCCCACGCGAGCCCGGAGCCGCTGTGCTAACCCGGGTTCCAGAAGAGCATGTGGGAGCAGCGGCCCGAAGCGTTGCAGCCGGCGCTGCAGAGCCCGAGAAGCTCAGAGTGACAGAAAGAGCAAAGGGCACCGACTTACCGCATTTTCATTTAATTACACACACGAGACAGGGGACAGTGTTTCACACAAACATCTGTTTACCTTCCAGAAGGCAAGCTGAAAGCCACGTGCCCTATTTATGTTTGGGACCTGCCGTCACATGACTCGGTGTTACATAACCCACTCTAACACCTAACGGTTCCTCCTTGAGCCTGTAAAGACAGGATCGCCTCAGTTCCCCACGGGGCTCGCTGGGCATGACGGGGGAGAGGTGCCGAGCAAGGGGCCTGGGGCCCCCACTGATTCACTGTGTTCCCCGGTGACCCAGATTCACGGCCTGCATTTTCATTCTGATGGGAATGGCCGCTGATCTATAAAAGTGCCGCTGACATGACAGAGGGTGACGGCGGCAGAGATGTCACGGGCTGCTCCCCACCCCTCACCTCACAGAGACACCCCAGCTTATACCCCTACCCCCAACACACACACCGCCCACCCCACACACATACACCCCACACCCCACACGCTCACACACACACACGCCACACACACACACACACACACACACACACACACACACACCAGCGCCCTCCAAAAGTCACAGCAGGCAGCTGCTTCGATGGTTTGGGCCAAAAAGGGGGTGTGCTCATCCCCGCATCGAGTTTACAGGAAGCCCAGCAGCAGCCCCCATGGCCTCCGGACCCCAGCCCGTCCCTACCCCGGCCGGGCCCTACACTGGCCCGGCCCCATGGCTGAGGTTCCGTGCAGAGCCCCCTCCCCCACCCCTGTGCAAGCCTGGGATCCCACAGTCCTAGCACCACACCTGAGCGGGAAGGGTCCACATGGCCTCTGCTAAGTGCTCTGAGTTTGGATTCTAGAAGCCCCTCATGCACCAGCCCCCAGAACTTCAGCCGGCGGCACCGTGAGAAGGAGGGCCTGGCCGGGGCTGGGGGGAAGCCCATCGCGGAGGAGGGTGCTGAGCGGGGAGACGCAGAGCCTGCGCCCTCCACACTTCTGGGACCCCCGCACCCCTCACTACGTGAGGCCCCCGCCTGCCCCCCCCCCGGCCCCTGCCTCGGTGCCCCTATTTGCAGCTTTTGCTTCTGTTCTCACTTTTCTTCCTCTGTGTGATGCCTCACCCTCCCCCCAGGCTGGCCCGTCTTTCACACCCGAACCCTGTCTTTGTGCAGTGTCATTGCTGTTTTAACACATCCACCCCCTCATTCTACTTCCAAAACAAAACGAAGAAGTTTTGAAACGTAAGAAGGAACATATTTGCTTCAGAGACAGTCCTCTCTGGTACAGAATCCTTCTTAGATTTTAAAAACCTGTGTGTGGCCATGATGTCCTCGGAGCTCTGACCCCAGCGCTGGAAGCGCAGCCTCCCTCACGCGGCTACGCAGCCGTGCCGTGTGCATCTACGGTAACTTCCTACTGAGGGTGGTCGTTTGCAGCCTTAGATTTTAAACCTTGAGACCTGATCGCTGAACGTGCCTGCTCAAACGGGTCTTCTGGTAAAGCCACCATCGTGCGGCCCTGGCTCTGATGGCCTCTGCGGTCCCCAGCGCGGAGACCCCCCCGCCTCCGCAGCAATGCACCGAATCCCTGCAGTGCGCCAGGTGCTCAAATGCTTGGGACTCTGCCGGTCGGCCCGACAGGACCCCACTGACTAGTCCCATCCGTGCTTCGGGATTCTGCCACCCCGACTCTGGGCAACAGCCGGGCTCTCAGCCTGCCGCTCTCAGCGTCTGACTCAGGCACCTGACCTTTCCTCTTCGGGAAACCAAATGGCCTCACTTATCAGAACTGAGCCTAAAATAAGAGTCAGTACATCTGAGTGTGCACCTGAGGGTCCCCCCTGGGAAAAACACTCACAAGGCTGAGGTGTGGGCTTGGTGGTATTTATTTTGGTTGCAGAGTCTCTCTTTGGGTTCATTTCCTCTTTCTCAGTTTGCCTTAGAGAGTTGATATTATTAGATAGACCTCCAGGTAAGTGAGGGCTCAGAAGGTTTAAGACGTTTAGTAAGAGAAAACATAACGCAAGAGCAACGCAGACGTCTCTGATATTGTGTGCCGATGCAGGCACGGTTTTTTTTTAATGGCATAAATACCTTCACCCACAACACAGTGAAACTCATTGCCAGCAGTTTGTCACTTTCACTTGGAAGAGATGTTATCGCAAGAACCTCTTCCCATGAATTAGAGCGTGGGGGATCTCTTGGACCGAACCGAGGAGGACGTGCCCACACGGACGCACGTTCCCAGGTGGCCCCGCGCCCTCAGCGGGGCTGACACCAGGCTCCCCGACCACCCCGCCCCGCCATCACCCCTGCTGGCCGGCACCCCTCTCTCTCCTCCATCCACAGGGGACATGCTCCTGCCCCCCCTTCTCCGCTCTTCCATGTCAGTCCCTCCCTCACACAGCCGCTCCCTCCTCGGCACTCCATCCACCAGCAGACACACCAGCGCCCCATCTTGTAACAGCCCGGGCGCGTGCGGTACGTCCGGGAGACTGTGTTTGCCGTGGGTTTCTAGAGCGTGCGTCTCTCCCTTACGGTTGCGCCTCATACACACGACCGGGTCTAGTTTCCTAGGCTCCGGGCAAACGCTACGGGCTTCCAGCGTGCGAGCCACCGTCAGGTCACAGGCACCGAGGCTCGGGTTTAACGCCTCTGTGAGACAGAAAGAGCACGGACGCTGGCATCAGCCAAAGCTGGACCCAAGTCCCCCCCACCACGGGCTGAGGGGGCGGCTCTGTGGAACCCGGGTCACAGCTGCCTCCAAGGACCGTCATCGGAACGTGAGGGTATCAACGTTGCAGTGTTGTTTTATCCTTCAAGGCATGAAACAGCTATTAAGACAACAGATACGATGTTTTCTAAATTTCAAAACAAAACAAAAACTTACCAGTGGAGAAGTCGCTCTTTGTTCCCCCGAAGGAGCGGCCCCTGAGTTTTCCCCTTAAATTTCAGATTTCTCAAATCTTCAGGTTTTTCTTCACCAGCGTAAACGCCCCGGCCTCCTGGGCACGACCGCGTGGGTGCCGTGCTCTGCGCCCCGGTGTCCTCACGCTCGCTGCCCAGCGACCTCCCTGAGTGGCTGCTCTCTCATTCTTGGCCCACACGCTGGGCTGTGTGGTGAACTGCCTCACCACAAATTTTCTTCTTCCAGAACATACTTCAGAACAAAGGTAACAAATAAAGTGGAGGAAGGAAGACAAGTTTATGCAAGTAGGTCACTTGATAATTTCAATTTTAGATACACACTCTCTTTGTTTCAGAATTATTGGTCTGTGGAATATCTCTTTATTCTTCTTGGAAATTCCAAATTAATTAGAATGGTTGTGAAGTTCTCTGAAAAGCTCCACACGATACCTAGTGAACTTTATAATCAACTACCCACGTTCTCGTTCTGAAAAGTGTGAAAAAAAAGCCTGAAAGAAAACGTGAGTTATGCTCTTGTAGGTGAAAATGTAACGAATAGAGAATCAGCGTGTCACAAAAATTGTAGGCCAGTGATTACCTCAGAGACGAGGCATAACCCCGTTGTGACGGAGAAATTCCCCATGTTGTTTCCCTCACTGTTTTCTGCAGCGTGTGGCCGTTATTCGTAACTTGACCTATTTAGGGAGAGCAGAACGGAGTTTTCATATCCCCAGAGCAACTGTCGAGGTTCAATTTGGGAACAGCCCCGTGGTTTCAGGGGTGCTCTGAGTTACCGTCTCTACCTATCTCTGACGAGCATTATTCAGGCTGTAAGTGCCCCAAGAGAGGTCCCAGACTGACCACTGATATAAAACGCAAACTCTGTTGGGCAAAAGTGACAACACACGTCTCCGGTTTGTCTACACCCTTTCTCTTTCATAGGATTATAAACAGTAGTGTTAATGTTAATTAACACTTGTACGTATGAAATCAGAAGGTATTTTTCATATTGATCATTTCATTTAATCCTGACAAACAACTTCGGTAAAGTGTTTTACGAATAGAAATGTTCTGCAGATGGGGGCGCCTGGGGGGCTCAGTCAGTTAAGTGTCCGGCTCTTGGTTTTGGCTCAGGTCATGATCTCGTGGTTTTGTGAGTTCGAGCTCCACATCTGGCTCTGTGCTGTCAACGCAGAGGCCGCTTGGGATCCTCTGTCGCCCCTCTCTCTGCCCCTCCCCCACTTCACTGTCTGTCTCTCTTGAAGTAAATAAATAAAAACAAAAGACAAAAAAGAAACATCTTACTGATGGAAAGAAACTAGCACACAGATGTTAATTTATGTTAACATGTCATGTTAACGTTAAGTGATTTGCCCAAGTATAAAAATCAGGAATAATGGTCCCAGGAAGTAAGCCCTAAGTCTTCTAAGTCTTACACCATATTTGCTGAAGGAAGCACTTACGGAGCACCTACTATGTGCTTGGCACTTTTCTAGGCAAGAAGGTGACAGCAGTGAATAAAACAGGCAACATCCTGGACCCCATGAGATTCACATTCTAGTTAGGGGGGGCTTGAAGATAAACAAAATAAAGAAAAAGATATATAGTATGGTGGGTGGCGATCAGCACTGGGGCGAGAAATCAAGCAGGGAGGTCAGAGAGGGAGTGTTGAATCGATTCCCAGGAGAGCAACCAGGGAAAGCTCCACTGAGAAGACGGGGCTTAAGGAGAGCCCTCGGGGAGGAGAGGCAGTGAGGCATGTGTCCGCCCGGGGAAGGGACGTCCCAAGATGAAGGAACGGCAAAGACAGTGCGCCTGCTGCAGATGCACCTGACAGGCTCCCAGCCAGCGCGGGGGACGGGGGGGGGGGTACCGCCCACGGTGATGGGTTTACCTTTACCCACCTGTCAGGTGACATGGGGGCTAGTGAACAGGTCCAAGTGACATCATGTGACTTACACCGCAGGGAGGCTGCTCCGGTGTCCATGTCACGTGCAGATTAGGGAAACCCCGGAGGAATCTGGAGGGCCACCCCAGCGAGACCTGACAAGCCTGTTTTGGGGACAAAGTCCGCAGGGCTTTCCACAGACGGGAGACAGGGTCTGAGAGAAAGGCAGGCACTGAGGACGACCCCGGGCTGTCTGACCCGAACCGTGGAGGGACGGAATTCACAGCCGGGCGGGAAACACCGAACACAAGGCGGGCCGGGGGCGGGGAAGGGTATCGGGAAGCAGGTGAGGGGCTTGAGAAGCGGGACTAGCTCAGCGGCGACGTTTAGTCCATGATGCACATTTGCATGTGGGCCCCAGGGACGGTGTACTCTGGGCTCGTCATTCCCGGGTCACCGAGGGAGCGAGTGCAGATGGACGAGAGGAGAGGCTGGGGCCTGGGAACTGAGGCCAAGTGCAGACGTGTCTCACGGGGGAGAGGGCGGCCACGCGCATCAGGGCCGCTGCAGACGGGCGGCACACCAACCACCAGACCATTCAGCAACATGCAAATCGTCGCAGCCTTGACGTGGTTTTGGCGAGCGGTGGAGGGAAAGAAACCAGGCTGGGAGAGAGTTAAAAATAGGAGAGAACACGACCATTTCTCTCAGGGAGTTTGCATGAGGAGAAGAGAAATGGGCAGTAGCCGGACGTGACACTAGAGTGGACAACGTTGGGTTAAGATGCAAGAAATAAGGGAGGGGCTCCCAGTGGTGGGAATGGCCCTGCAAAGAAGAAAATGTTACTGTGGGGGGGGGTGCTCTCCCTCGTGGAGCAGACCCAGGCGTTTGGGGAGAGTGGGCGGAGCCCCGGAGCGGTGGGGGGTGGGGAGGCCCTCCCTCTCCCACCCTGATGCTGTAGGCGGGGAGGCAGCACCCGTGGGCTCCGAGCCGGGAGCAGGTGGGGTGGCCTCTGCTTCTGCAGCTTCCTTTCCGACCGCTCCTGTGTTCGCAGTGAAACAGGAAACCAGGCCATCCCCTGAGTGTAACGATGGAAAAAGAGGTGTCGGAGCCTTGGCCAGAGAGACAGCTCAGCGAGACAGCCTCTGAGGGCAAGGAGAGAGAATTCCACAGCCACCAGGCGACCGTCGGTGAGCAGCCATGAAGTCACAGTGAGGCCAGCCGCCACCACTGTCTGCTGTCTTTTTCCAGACATACTCGGTTATGTGGGTATAAGAGCGGAGTAGGAGGAGGGTTTGATGCAAGCAGAGCTGTGGTTTAGCCAACCGAGTAAGACAGAGAGAGAGCCGGTGGGTTAAAGTGTGTGCAATAAAAGTATCACACTACCTTCGACCCACCCCACCCAGAATCCTCCGGCGAGGGCCCATGGACAGACCACTGCAGCCAGAATATCCCAGTGATGCCCAAAAGTAAATAACAGCCCCCTGAAAAAATAATCACCATCTAGCTTCAGACACATGGTCTATTCAATCCACACTTTGTCTCCGACCAAAGAATACACTGTGACTGGGTATACCTATCTTCCTTGATGTCAAGTGCAAATTCAGTAATGTTGTTAGATCCAAACTCTTGACCCCTTTAAAAATCTATGACGGTCTTAAAAAAAAAAAATCTATGACCGTCTTTAACATCAAACATTTAAATCCTGTTTTACTTTTTATAAGTTTTGCCGCTGCCAGTTCTCAGGGCAATTAATCACTGAATTTTGCTATCATCTGTAGAAGCAACACTTTTTTTTTCACCCTAACTTACTTTTCTTATGCATCTAACACGTTCTCATGTTCTGATATTTAGCAAGCAAACCCACATGGAGTATAGCAATGTTTTTGATCATGACTGCTGTGTCAGGCAGTTTATGCCGCAGATATATTGCAGGTAAGCAAAAAATGCTACTTAAGCAAAAACTAACTGAAATCGTGTGTTCTTAGGGAGTGTGATAAACAGTACAAGCGGTCTCGGGGTCACCGGCCCGTACTGATACGGGGAGCCTGCTAATAATGGGTGCTCTTAGACATCAGATGTGGGCCCAGAGACTAACCTGGGCTGGGGTTTGGGAGACGTTACTCTGCTAAAATAACATGAACTTGGGGGCGTGTAGATTTCCAACATTTGACTTGAGCTTGGCCTGGCCTGGCCTGTGATGTAGCCAGCACCTCACGGTCCTCAGACCGTGGGAAAACCTGGCCCTGTACCCTGGCCGTGCATCAGAGGCGCGTCACGGGGAGGAAGAAAAAGAAAAGGTCTTCTGAATCAGACACTGAAAGGGCGACTGTGTGGCCAGCGGCCAAGAGCAGCGTCAGAGCGCCGGGGCCCTGGGGGAAGCAGGGCCAGCGCGTGGTGGCTCCGAGCACCGCCCCCCGCAGGTCCCACCGCGGCCCAGGGCGCACACAGAGCTTCCCACGCGATACGCATAAGCGTGTCAGAAGGTGACTTTGAGTTCTTTTCCACCGAGCTGGCTGGCCTGACATTTTACCACCGGGAATAATTTAGTGACCTGAGTCCATGGAAACACACAGAGCGAGTCCCGGCTCAAACCCAGGGCTTGCTTCCAACAAACCCCAAACAAAGAACCCATAAAACTTGTAAACGTTGTCCTGAGATAAAGGTGTGCTTTTATTGTTTTTTAAATACTTTTTAAATATTTTACTTATTTATTTATCATTTATTTATTTATTTTCAGAAACAGACAGAGAGTATGAATGGAGGAGGGGCAGAGAGAGCGGGAGACCCAGAATCTGAAGCAGCTCCAGGCTCCGAGCTGTCAGCACAGAGCCCGACGTGGGGCTCGACCTCATGAGCCTTCAAGCTATGAGATCGTGACCCAAGCTGAAGTCAGCTGCTTAACCCACTGAGCTACCCAGGCACCTCCCTCCCAAGATTAAATTTCTGAACATCGGTCACATTGGGGCATTCAGCTTTTCAGTGATGTTGCCTGTTTATGTTAGTGCTTCAGAACCATCACACGGTCCGATAAGACAGAACATTCACACGTGAAAATAAGTGGAAGGGAATTCTGAAACAGAGCGAGCTCCCAAGTGTCTGATGGGAAAAGGGTAATCCATTGTCTACACAACCCAACCACTTAACATGCTTCTCTCGGGTCTTACTCTCCGTTAAATAACTTCCTCCGGACCCACCTTCCTAGTTCTCTCCTTTGCTAAGATTCCATTTTTTTTGTCAGCGCCGTGTTTCCCAGCTCTAAGCGGGCAGAAAATGTAAGAGAAGCCGTCCGGGGCCAGGCTGCGGTTCGCCATGTTACGGGGTAGCGGTAAGGCTCCGGCGGTACCAGAGGCAAACCGATAACCCCTCACCACCGACAGCACAGACCCACCCCTGCCGCCAAGCCCTCAGACGCCTCAGGGTCTCCACTCGTCTCACCAAAGCCACTCATAGAAAAACGTCCGGTCTGCAGCCACTTGGCCTGTTCAGTTATCAGGGTCTCTTTCAGAATCAGACAGGCACCGGGTCTTCCGCTGGTCTCCTGACCTTGACACCTGACGACTGCAGACTCCAGAACGCTCCTCAGTTTGGGTGTGACTAGTGTTTCCTTAGGACTCGACGCGGGATACCCTCTTCTCCTGGCAGAAGCACCCCAGAGGTGAGGCTGTGTTCTCACCGGGTCCTGCCGGGAGGTGCTTGGCCCGGACCCCTCCCGGGGCCCAGGTTAATAGTGACCGTGTGACGAAGGGGGCGCCTGCCTCACTTCACCTCTGTCAAATCATTCTCTTCCACTTGGGAATGAGTGAGAATTTTTTTTTAATGTTTGTTTGTTTATTTATTTATTTATTTATTTCTAGGAGAGAGAGAGAGACAGCGTGAGCAGGGGAGGGTCAGAGAGAGAGGGAGTCACAGACTGAAACAGGCTCCAGGCTCCGAGCTGGCAGTCAGCACAGAGCCCGACGCGGGGCCTGAACCCACGAACCGCGAGATCATGACCTAAGCGAAAGTCGGACGCTTAACCGACTAAGCCACCCAGGCGCCCCGGGAATGAGTAAGAATTTTAAGAGGAACGGCTGTGAGACTCTGCACATATCGCTCCCCCTCCCCCTGCGGGGCCCAGCACCTGGGTGTCTGCGTGGCCGGTGGTGACTGTCTCTTCCGCCAGCCCCTCCACGTCAAGAGGCTGGCCTTCCGCTAAAAAGCCTCTTCTGTTCCCTATTCGTTTATGTCAAAACAGACTCAGGGATTCCTATTGTATCCGGTGAGTTATTGAGTGACCCACTATCGCTTTATTCATGTTAATATCTTTCTTCATTTTGCTGGAAAGCCACTCCAGGGCTGACCCGGAGGAGCCCCTTCCAGCTGGCCCCTGGGTCACGTGGCTGGACCACCTCCTACGTCCTGCCTCCAGCCCATCTCGCTCTTCTCCAGCCCCCGCCCTGCAATCTGCCATTTCTCCAAGCCTGGCTCCTTTCTTCGGGGAACGGTATCTGGTGTAGAACGCGGGCTCGAGCGGTGCAGTGCCTTGGGGCGTCTGCTCCCAGGCCCTCCGGGTGAAAAGCTAGGGAACACACTTAACGTTTACACACACACACGCTAGAGCACACACATACCCTACACCTGTATCTGCACCTACCCACACGTACTGAGACCAGGCCTCCCCACGAATATCTGATTTTAACTCAGCACCTAAGATTTACTAGTCTTCTCTCTTCCCACATTCCTAATTTCCTTCTCTGACCATGAGAAACACGGCTTCCATAAATAACCCTCAGGGTATTTACCTGTTTGATCAATCCTCCCTCTACCTAACCAGGCTCCCATCATCACCGCTGCCATCCTGAGGAGCTACCCTCTCCACTTGCCTTGATTCTCATACCCCATTATGGACTGCCATCTACACTCACACATAAACCACCTCCTTAATCCGCTTGTGTTCTAGACTATGTGTTCACACCTGCACCAAGGGCCCACAGCCACAGCTCCCTGGGCACTTGAAGGTGACGTACACGTGAGTAACTGTAAGCTAATCTGCTGCTCATGGTTGCACAGGATGTACACTGAGCAAATCATAGTTTGTGTTCCATTCAAAGCACAGTTTGTGGAGTCTTTGACCCTAGTTTCCTTTCAAGGCTCTTCAACTTTCTTCAGATATTTACTAACACATTAGCACTTCTGGAAAGATGACTGTAAGAGTGAACTCATGAACTTTGTTTCTCTCCAACCACCTGATGAAATCTGTAAGCAAACCTTTCCTCAAATACATTTCTTTCACTTGCTTGGTCAATACTTACCAAGAATCGGATTTGTGCTAGAATATGAACCTTTAGGTTAACATTTATTAGGATTTCAGGATTAATTAGGACCTTTCCAAGTCCTGACTTCTCTCATTTGCTCTCCAGAATCCAGATGTCTTCCAGGACCATGACCTTGGGTTTCTAGGACACGTCCTTGGACATATAAGAGACAGAAACGACTTTTGTCTGTGAACAGTCACTCCAGCTATTGCCAGTAAAAGTCACCGGTCGTCTAAGCCTGGAAACGGACCATTGTTCTTGTTTACGAATTCCTTCGCCTCTTACTTTTCTCCCCGGGTCCCTCATTCACTTCCGGGGGGTCGTGGTTGTGCCCAAGCAAACGCTGCACCACACCCGGGCTCTGGGCTCCCCACCCCTCCCCGAGGTAGCAGGTGCTGAGCACCTAGATCATGTCACCTCCTTTGTAGGGCGCAGCCGTCCGCCACGGCCCTGCCTCCCCGAGGCCACAAGCCTCTAACCGCTCGCACGGACACGCTCTGATCTTTGAACTGGTTTCAACTGCATCTTCTGCAGGAAACACAGAGGCAGCAGGCTTCCCCTTGAACAGGGGCTCACGGAAGACAGACGAGGGCGTCACACGGGAGCCGGCAGGGCCCGGGCCAAGCCGAGGAACCTCCCGAGCCTTTCCTTTGTCCCCGGGTGGGTCGCACGTGTGGCCGCGGTCCCAGCAGGGCGGTGGAGGGAGCGCTGTCCTGGAGACGAGCTTCGCCCCCGCCGGGCCCTGCTTCTCCCGCCCGGGGGGGGGGGGGGGAGCTTTGCCTGGACGCGTGGCCCCGGGACAGACGCGTCCGGCTGGGAATCGTGACGCGTCCGGCTGCGACCCGCCCTGGGGAGAGGGGACAGCGCGGCAGGGGGCCCGGCCGGCCGCCCGCGGCAGCCCGTGTGCGGGACAGCGGGGAAAAGCCATCCCCCGCTCACTCGGGACTTGATTCGAGTTTTCTGTGTGTGTCAGAGCGCTCGCGTACCTGCCGCGAGGACCAGGGATAACCGAACCCGGCCACAGCCTTCCCGGGTTCGATCAGGGGCCGGGCCGGAGAAGCAGCGGGGCGCGGGCGCGGGGAACGGGCGCGGGCGCGGGGCGCGGGGAACGGGCGCGGGCGCGGGGAACGGGCGCGGGGCGCGGGCGCGGGGCGCGGGCGCGGGGCGCGGGCGCGGGGAACGGGCGCGGGCGCGGGGAACGGGCACAGGCGCGGGGCTGTCCGGTGAGGGGTCAGCGGCCCGACCCCTGCACTCTCCCCTGAAGGACGCGGGCGGGAGAGCGGGGGGGGGGGACGGACCCCGCGGGGAAAGAAGGACGGAGCAAAGACACGGAGGCGGACACCCGGGGGTGGGGAGCGGGGGGAGCACGTGCAGTCCTGCAGAGGAGACAGGAAATCAGAGGTTTTGACTCAGCTTTTCAAGCCCAGAGCTGCCGTGTGGCGCGCGTGCCCGGCCGTGTGAGACAACTCCCCGCAAGGTGTAAAAGCGGTAAAGCGTGGGGATCGCGCCCCTGCGGTCCCCGGAGCCCCAGCGTCCCGGGCCCGGGCCGGGGGGTGCGGGGGCGGGCAGGGTTACAGCCGGTGGGGCCCCAGCCTGCCGCCCACGCTTCGGGGGGGGGCGCTCAGTGCGCATGTGCCACGTGCGGGCCTCCTGGCGCGCGGCCCTGAGAGCAAGTCCGCCCACGTGGCCGCGGGCACGCGGCGCCAGGCCACCGGGTCTGCACACGGGCGCGGGCTCCGGCCGGTCCCAGGCGGTGAGAGCGCCCGAGGGAGGGGCCCGGCCACTAAGCCGGAGGCCTTAGGAGCCCTGAGGGCCATGCCCTGGGGCGCGGGTGGAGGACTGCGCTAGTTTGGCCCGCGCCACCCCGCAGTCTGTCCCCCTGCTCTGCGGGCTGTTCTGGACGAGGCCCCTGCGGACCAGCAGATGGGGGAGGACAGGTCCCACCACGAGCACGAGGGCCCTTTGGTGACAGGCACGGCCCCTCTCCAGTCCCGGGCCGGGGCCTCCGAGCCGCCTCCCCACCACGCGCCTCCCCTGCCCGGAAGGCGGCCGCTCCCCGCGGTGTCCAGCCCCGCCCTCGCCGGCCTTCGGGGACTCCTCCCCGGCACCCCGGGTGCCCGCCCAGCGCATCCGAATCAGCCGGCGTGTCCTCTGGCCGATGGAGCGCGGCGGGGGCAGGGCCAGCCTGCACGCGCGCCGGAGAGCCCGGGGGGCTGCGGGGGGACCGCCTCCCCCACACGGGCCCTGGGGGGACGGAAGAGTTAGCAGAACCGACAGCTGAACCCGGAACTTGGGGACGGAGCGTGACACGCAGGTGGCAGGTGGGGGTCAGTGCCGGGAGCCCCTGGGCACCCTTAGGCTGCGCCCCGGACCCGCCTGAGGAGCAGCGCACTCGCGGGAGGGGTGGTCAGAGGCGTGTCCACGTGGTCACTCCAGCCGCCACGCGGGTGGGCAGGGGGGCTCTGGGAGCGAGGAGGGCGTGTCCACGGTGGCCCGCAGCCTCCACGGGTCACATTGGGGGGTGTTGGAGGCTGAGAAGGGACCGCACACCTTCCCAAGAGGGTGAGTGGGGAAAAACCTTCCAGGCTTGAAGGAACAGCATGAGCAAAGCCCTGAGCTGTCCCCCACCTGCTGCTGCCCAGGTGCCCTCAGGACCCTCCCCCTCCCACACCTGCTGCCGCCCAGGTGCCCTCAGGACCCTAACCCTCCCCCTCCCACACCTGCTGCAGCCCGGGTGCCCTCAGGACCCTAACCCTCCCCCTCACTCCTGTCCAGGTGCCACAGGACCCGAACGTGTGCAGGAGGCGCGGGTGCTCACAGGTGCCGGTGTGGGGGCATCTAAAGGAAACCCACTGTGTGTCCTTTACAAGTGAGAACATATTTCATGGCAGAGAAGTCAAGTAGAGAATATTGGGGGAGGTATTGCACTTTACCGAACTTTCAAAGGAGAATGTTTTCACTTTTGAAGTGAAAACCTGAGCTTCCCTCCGTGAACAGAACTTTTATATCCGGGTCTGAAGTGGCTCGGATCCACCTTGACTGAGGCATTTCACGGTGATTTCGGCAGGGTCTTCACAGTCTGGGTGACCCGCCTCTGGACCTGGTGGGGACTGGGCAATAGAACCCTGCCCAGAGGGTCACGAGGACAAATGTCCTGCACACCTGAGGAGACCAGAGCACGGGGAGGGACGCTCACGGAGCTGAGGGGACAAGTGTCCTGAGTTCCAAGAAGAAAGGAGGAAAGAAGCACGAGAAACAAGGACCAGCCGACCCCCCAGACGTGTTTTAGGACATATTGTTTCATAAACGCTCTTGAAGCCCCTGAGCACGTCCTCAGGAAGCAACGTCTTTTTTCTACTTTTCCAAATAAAATGGCAAGATACGGAAAGCCTGCAGTGTGTGATGATGCGACATACGTGTCACATGACAGATTCCCGCCATGGAGCGAAAGCACCCATCACCTCACACAACCAGCTTGGGCTTGTGTGTGTGTGTGTGTGAGAGAGAGAGAGAGAGAGGAGAGAGAACACTGACGCTCTACTCTGAGCACATTTCAATTATACCGCATTGTGTTATCAACTCCAGTCACCACCTTAGACATCAGACCCTCAGACCTCGCTCAACTCATACCTGAAAATGCACACTCTGGGAAACGACCTCGCCCTGCCCACCCCCCCCCTCCCCACGCCCCCCGGCACCGGCCAGTCTTCTGCTGTTCGTCCGAGTGCCACTTTTTGTTTCAGGTTCCACATCGCTGTGTTTGTCTTTCTCTGTCTGGCTCATTTCACTTAGCATAGTGCCCTCCGGGTTCATGCACGCTGTTGCAAATGACAGAATCTCCTCCTTTCTTAAGGACGAATGACACTCTATCGTGTATGCATGCCGTATTTTCTTTATCTTCGGTCAACACACACTTGGGTTGTATCTGTATCTCAGCTACTGTGAATAATGTTGCAGCGAACGTGAGGGCGCAGCTATCTCTTTGAGATGGTAACTGCATTTCCTCCGGGTATATTCCCAGAAGTTGGAATGGCGGTTCTATTTTCAATTACTTGAGGAACCTCCATACCGTCTCCCATCGTGGCTGCACCAGCTGACCCCCCACCAACAGTCCTTTTTCTCCACATGCTCACCAGCATTTGTTACCTCTTGTTTTTCTTTTTAAAAATTTTTTTTTTATTTTTGAGCGAGAGAGAGAGAGAGAGAGAGAGAGAGAGACAGGGTGTGAGCAGGGGAGGGGCAGAGAGAGAGGGAGACACAGAATCTGAAGCAACTCCAGGCTCCGAGCTGTCAGCACAGAGCCCGACGTGGGGCTCGAACCCATGAATTGCAAAATCACGACCTGAGCTGAAGTTGGCCGCTTAATCAACTGAACCACCCAGGCGCCCCACCTCTCATTGCTTTTGATAGTGGCCACCCTAGCGCGGGTAAGGGGAACTCACTAAGGTTGCGACTGACTGGTGATTAGTGATGTTGAGCATGTTTATCTGTTGGCCATTTGTATCTTCTTTGGGAAAATGTCTACTTTGGTTCTTTGCCTATTTTCAATCGGCTTTATTTTGGGGTGACTTTTTGGCTATTGAGTTGTAGGAGTTCTTTGTATATGTTAGATATTAACTCCTTATCAGATATGTGGTTGGCAGATATTTTCTCCATTCGTAGTTTGTCTTTTCGTTTTGCCGATGGTTTCCTTCACTGTGCAGCAGCGTGTTCATGTGATACGGTCCCACTTGCTAATCATGGCTTTTGTTGCCTTTGCTTTCTGGTGTCACATCCAAAATATCCTCACCGAGACTGATGCCAAGGAGCTTATCCCTATGTTTTCTTCTAAGAGTTTTATGGTTTCGGGTCTTATGGTTAATCATTTTGAGTTGATTTTTGTGCATGGAGAAAGATACAGGTCCAGTTTCATTCTTTTGCAAGTGGCTGTCCAGTTTTCCCAGTACCGTTTATTGAAAACACTCTTCTTTCCCCATTGGAGATTCCTAGCTCCTTAGTGGAAAATTAGTTGATGATACATGTGTGCCTTTATTTCTAGGCTCTCTATTCTGTTCCAATGATCTATGTGTCTGTTTTTATGCCACTGCCACATTACTATGATTTCTGTGGCTTTAGAATATAGTTTGAAATCAGGAAGTGTGATGACTTCAGCTTTGTTCTCTCTCAGGACTTCTTTGGTTCCTTGGGGCCTTTTGAAGTTCTACACAAATTTTAAGATTGTTTGCTCTACTTCTGTGAAAAAAGGTCATCGGATTTTGATAGGCATCACATTGAACCTGTAGATGACTTTGGATACTATGGACATTTTAACCATATGAATTCTTCTAACCCATGAGCACAGAATATCTCTCCATTTATTTATGTCTTCTTCAATTTCTTTCATCAATGTCTTAGTACTTTTCGGTTCATTGATCTATCACTTCCTTGATTAAATTTATTCTTAAGAATTTTATTCTTTTTGATGCAATTGTAAATGGGATTGTTTTCTCAATTTCTCTTTCTGATAGTTCATTATTAGTGTATAAAAATGCAACTAATTTTTGTATATTGATTTTGTATCGTGCAACTGTGCTGAAATCATGATTAGTTCAGTTTTTAGTTCAGTGCTATGGGTTCTCTCTATTTAGTATCATGTCATCTGCAAATAGAGTCAGTTTTACTTCTTCCTTCTGATTGAGATGACTTTTATTTCTTTTTCTTGAATGATTGCAGTACAGTCTTAAATGAAAGTGGTTGGAGTGGGCATTCTTGTCTTACTTCATTACGTTTGTGATAAAACTTTCGGTGTTTCACCACTGAGTATATTGTTAGCCATGGGTTCGTCATATATGGACTTTATTATGTTGAGGGATGTTCCCTCTATTCACACTTCATTGAGAGTTTTTATATGAAAGGTTGTTGGATTTTGCCAAATGTTTTTTGTGCATCTGTTGAGATGGTGATATGATTTTTATCCTTCTTTCATTAATGTGGTGGATCACATTAATCCATTTGCAGATGTGGAGCTATCTTTGCATTCCTGGAATAAATCCCACTTGATCCTTGTGTGTGATCCCTTTAACGTATTATTGAATTCAGGTTGCTAATATTTTGTGGAAGATTTTTGCATCGATGTTCATCAGAGAATTGGCCGGTCATTTTCTTTTCTTGTAATGACTTTGTCTGGCTTTGGTATCAGAGTAAGAATGTTGGTCTTACAATATAAGTTTGGAAGTGTTTCCATATCTTTTATTTTTTGGAAGAATTTGAGAGGATTGATATTAATATTTCTTTAAATATTTGGTAGAATTCACCAGTGAAGCCATCTGGCTCTGGACTTTTGTTCACTGGGAGAGCTTTGATTACTGATTCCATCTCCTTACTAGTAATTGGCCTATTCAGGTCCTCTATTTCTTCATAATTCAGTCTTGGGATGTCACATGTTTGTAGGAATCCTAGGTTGTCAATTTTGTGTGTGTGTAATTGTTCATGGCAGTCCTTACGGTCCTTTGTTTTTCTGTGGTATCAGTTTTAACGTCTCCTCTTTCTCATTTTATTTCTTTGAGTCATCTCTATATTTCGGAGCCTAGCTAAAGGTCATCTATCTTGTTTATTGTTTCAAAAAATCAAATTAGTTTCATTGATCTTTTCTGTTGTGTTTTTAGTCTCTAATTTATTTCTGCTCTGATTTTTATTTCCTTCCTTCTACTAACTTTGGCCTACTTTGTTCTGCTTTTTGAAGTTCCTTTAGGTGTAACGTTCCTTGAAGTGTAAAGGTTGGCTGTTTATTTGAGATCTTTCTTTTTACCAATGTGTGTGTTTATCAACTTCCCTCTTAACAACTGCTTGTGCTGCACCACGTAAGTTCTGGTATGCCATGCTTCCATTTTCATTTGTCTCGGTATACTTTTTGATTTCTTCTGCAACCCACCAGTTGTTGAGGGACGTGTTGTTTTGTTTCTACATTTCTGTAAATTATTCAGTTTTCTTATTATAATTGATGTCTAGTTTCATATCATTGTGGTCAGAAAAGATGCTTGATATGATTTCGATCTTCTGAAATTCATTAAGACTTGGTTTAATAAACCATGTATTTTGGCCTAACATACGATCTATCCTGGAAAATGTTCCACGTGCACGAGTGTGCATCCTGCTGCTGTGAGCTCAGAGCCTGGAGTCTGCTTTGGATTCTGTGGCTCCTTCTCCTTCTCTGCCCCTCCCCCTGCTTGCACTCTGTCTCTCTCTCAGTCTCTCAAAAATAAACAAACATTAAAAAAAAGATTCTCTTCTTGTCTTTAACTTTTGACAATTTAATGACAAGTCTCAGTGTGGGTCTCCTTAGATTCACCTTTAGAATTGTCTTAGCTTCTTGAATCTGGATGTCTGCATCTTCCCCCAACTTAGGAAAGTTTTCAGCCATTACTTACTTGAATAAACTTTCTGCCTATTTCTCTCTGTTTTCCTTCTGAGACCCCTAAAATGCATATATTAGTCCATTTTTTAATTAAAAATTTTTTTTTAATTTTGAGAGAGAATGAGATAGAGTATGAGTGAGGAAGTGGTAGAGAGAGAGGGAGCCAAAGAATCTGAATTAGGCTGTCAGCACAGAGCCTGATGCAGGGCTCGAACTCATGAACCACGAGATCATGACCTGAGCCAAAGTCAGACACTTAACTGACTGAGCCACCTAGGAGCCTCTGTATTAGTCCATTTGATGGTGTCTAATAAGGCCCTTAAGCTGTCTTCACTATTTTCCATTCTTCTTCCTCCCTCCCTTCCTTCCTTCCTTCCTTCCTTCCTTCCTTCCTTCCTTCCTTCCTTCCTTCCTTCCTTTCTTCCTGCCCTGC
Source organism: Hyaena hyaena (assembly GCF_003009895.1). Classification (NCBI taxonomy): domain Eukaryota; kingdom Metazoa; phylum Chordata; class Mammalia; order Carnivora; family Hyaenidae; genus Hyaena; species Hyaena hyaena. The sequence continues at coordinate 684,906 of NW_024081235.1, forward strand.
TTTGAGTTCCAATGCCCTGTCTTAACTTGCTGAATTTTTTAGTTCAGTTATGGTATTTCAGTTCCGTGATATCATTTGGTACTTATTAATATTTTCTATCTCTTTGTTGAAATTTTTACTTCCTTCATACATTGCTCTCCTGATCTCCGTGAGCATCTTTATAACCATTATTTTGAAATCTCTATCAAGTAAATCACTTATCACTGTTTAATTAGGATCTTTTCCTGGATATTTATCTTGTCCTTTTCTTTGGACATAGGCTAAAACAGCCACCTCTCCTAGCGTTGACAAGAATAGTCTTGTGTAGGTGAACATCATCAGTCAGCCTGGCCCACGTTCCTAGTTAGTTGTTTCTCAAACTCTGTAGATTTCCCAAGCCTCTTTCTTTGTTCTTAGTGGATTCCAGTGCTGGAGAGTGTGCCGAGACCCATCAGCATCCCAAAGAGGAGCAGTGCAGTCAGCACCCAGGCCCAGGTAAAAGCTGTACCTGCAGGCAGCAGCCGGGAAAATAAATCATTACGCCCCTTCTAGGGAGATACTTGGAGATGGGCATTTTTGCCTGTTCCCTCTGTGCTGGGCCTGCGTGTATAGCCATTGGTGGGACACATGGGGCAGATGAGGAGATGTTGCTCCTGTGACCACTAAGAACTATTGGGCTGCCTGGGGGGTTCAGTCAGTTAAGTGTCCAACCCTTGATTTTAGCTCAGGCCATGATCTCATGGTTTGTGAGTTCAAGCCCTGCATTGGTCTCTGTGCTGACAGTGCAGAGCCTGCTTGGGATTCTCTCTCTCTCGCTCTTGCTGTCGCTCTTGCTCTCACTCTCTCTCTCGCCCTCTCTCTCTCTCTGTCTTGCCCCTGCTAACACTCTTTCTCTCAAAAATAAATAAGCTATTTTTTTAAATATAAAGAAATCACTTAAAGAGAAAAAAGAACTGCCTCAGCCCTAGGAATCATAAGTACAAGCCCCATCAGTTATTGAGGACAGGTGATCTGAGGTTCAGTCCCTTGGGTGCAGCCACAAAAGCTGTCGAGTGTGTACAGGCACCTTCCAAGGAGACACTGGCAACTAGGTTTTATTACTGGAGCATGCTGGAGGGCGAAAGGATGAGGGTATCTACCAGCTTCCCAGTCTCTGGGGAATATTTCAGCCAGCACCTTAATGCCTTCTAAATTAGAAGCGTGACCTCTGTATGTCAATTTTAAAGTATGCAGATAAACCACTTTCGGGGAAAGACTGAGAGATGGGTAATTTGCCTGCTTTCTCTGTGCTGAGTTTGGGAGGATAGCCAGCTGCATACTTGCTTGCCCTTGACAATTGATTCGCCATTTGCCATGGTCTTGTGAGTCTCAGGGACACACCACCCCATTGGCTTTCAGAGCTGGTGGCTGTGGGGGCCCATCCCTCTGGTGGGAGTCTTAAGAGTTGGGTGCTGGATGTAGGATGCAAACCCTTTACTCTTCAGGGAGAAACTAGGAGTTGTGGTTCCCACCTGGCTGTATGGCACGATGCCAGGGGCAGAGTTTATGGTAAAAGGGTGTCTCAGCCTTTCTCACACACTTAGATGTGAGTAATTGTTCATCTGTCTCATGTGTAGAAATCACTTAGCCAGTTTCTGGATCTCTTTCAGAGGGAATTGCTCCATGTGTAGCTGTAGATTTGGAGTGGCCATGGGGGGAGGGGAGCCTAGGAGCCTCCTGTGTCATCATCTGGGTTGACTCATGCCTGGTTTCTCTTCCTGATAGGTCGGCTCACTGGTGCACTGGGGAACACCTCTCATTCTGTGCATCTCAACTTTACCTCCCGTTCTGCAGATCTGGATTTCCACAAGTGTATTTTGATTTTAGCAAAACACTTTACAAAAAGCTTTCTTAGATCTTCTGGATAAACTGGTAAACTGTAGGCTGCGTGGCTCTACTCTTAGAATCTTCTTAGCCGGTTGAATCACTGTGTACAAACAGGCATGGCAAATCATCTCTCAGTGTGAAATAAACTGCTTGATGAAATGCTATGGGGCTGTGATACAGATCGTGTGCTCATCAGAATTATTTTGAATCAATAACTTTGATAAAAGTCGGGAAAAGATCATTTGTTGGAGTACAAAATTTGAGATGGATAACTAACAGTAGGGATAATGCTCAAGCTTCCATGTTATTTGATATGATCAGAATTGAAAGCAATAAGATACAGAAATAAGAATATTATAGGGGCGTCTGGGTGGCTCAGCCAGTTGAGCATCTGACTCTTGCTTTCACCTCAGGTCATGATCCCCGGGTTGTGGGATGGAGCACTGCGTTGAGCTCTGCGCTGAGCATGGAACCTGCTTAAGATTCTCTCTCTCAGGCCCCCGTGGTCCCATTTCTGCTCCAACAAGATGAAAGAAACTATCATGAACCAGGAGAAACTCAGCAAACTGCAAACACATGTGTGCACTGGTGGGGAAGGAACTGCTCGCCGAAAGAAGGCGGCGGCTCATAGAACAGCTACAGCAGATGATAAAAAAAACTCCAGTTCTATAGAAGTTAGGGGTAAACAACATCTCTGGTTCTGAAGAAGTGAATATGCTCACAAACCCAGGAGCAATGACCCACTCTAACAACCGTAAAGTCTGGGCATCCTGGCAGCGACCACGTTCACCGTCACAGGCCACGCTGAGACCAAGCAGCTGACAGAAATGCTGCCCAGCATCTTAAACCCACTTGGTGCAGATGGTCTGACTAGTTTAAGAAGACCAGCCTGAGCCCTGGCCACACAACATTGTGGACGGAAAGGCACCACAGGCTACCAGAGAGGACGATGATGACGAAGTTCCAGATCGTGCAAAGAATTTTGATGAAGCTTCCAAAAATGAAGCAAATGGGATCGAGTCAACTTCTGAAGAAGATAAAACTCAAAAAAGTTACAGGGAGCTGCCATTTTATATTACGGCTGCTTTGCCAAAATTGTGTTCGTGGTTCTGGTAAAATCTAGATCTCTAATATTTTTAAGCCTAAGGCCCTCGGACACCACGGCTCTTTTCAGCGTTTGCTTAGACACAATTCATTCTTTGCAGCTAATGAAGCTGAAGAAGCCTGGGAATAAAGTTTGAAACAAGTTTAATAAAGTTCTTTGCCCAGTAAAAAAAAAAGAAAAAAAAAAAAGATTCTCTCTCTCCCTCTGCCTATCTCTTCCACTCACACTCTTTCTCTTTAAAGAGGTAAATAAATAAAATTATAAACACATAGGCTGGAAAGATACTATTTTGAATGGTGTTGTGAGACATAACATGAGTCACATGCATAAATTTTAATTTTCTAGTAGTCACATTTAAAAAGGTGAAAAGAAGGTGAGGAAATTAATCTTCAAAATATCTGTAACTCAATATATCTAAAATGTAATCATTTCAACATGTAATCAATATAAAGTTTATCAGTGGGGACACCTGGGTGGCTCAGTCGATTAAGCATTTGAACTTGGTCCAGGTCATGATCTCGGGGTTTGTGAGTTCCAGCCCCATGTCAGGCTCTGTGCTAACAGCTCGGAGCCTGGAGCAGCTTCAGGTTCTGTGTCTCCTTCAGTGCCCCTCCCCTGCTCACACTCTGTCTCTCTCTGTCTCTCAATAATACATTTAAAAAATGTTAAGATTTATCAGTGAGGTATTTTTCCTTATTTTTGTATGAAGCCTTCAAAATCAGATGTGTGTTTGGTATTTACAGCATATGTCAGGTCAGTGAAGCACATTTCACGTGTGCCCGTGCCGTGTGTGGCTACAGCCACCATGCAAGATGGCACAAGTCACAATATCAGTAGATGTAAAACTTGTGAGATGAAGGTGATTGATCACAAGCTTGACGTGAGTCATCACGAGAGACAATCCCGTCCTGGACAGCATGGGTGGCAAGGTGTACGTACCAGTCATCTATGGCCAAACTGACACTGTGTGAGAAACAGCCCTAAAAACTCAGCAGTGTGCAACACGGACCCTTGTTAGTGCTCACAAGTCTACAGGAAGCTGGGTAGCTCTACTGACTGAGCCAGATGGCCAAAGTGACTGGACCGACTGACACACCTACGTTCAATGGACGGTCAGCCACAGGTCTAGCATGGCCTCTGTGAGACACCCCACCTCTTCCCTGCTGGTCTTCTCTCATCCTGGCCAAGCAGCCCCAGCCTGCTCTCCCAATAGGGGAAATTTCTGGCAGAGAACAGGCACATTGTCTCTCTGCCAAATCTGCTGACCAGATCAGCCTCGAGCCCAGGCAGATCCGTGAGCTGGGAAGGCGCGTCTGCCTCCTGATGGGAGGCCTGTGAAACCACATTGCAAAGGACAGGAGTTGTGGGCCACCATGCGGGGCCACCAGGGCCACTGGGCCACCTCGGGTGGGGTCTGCGCTGACCACACAAGCAGGCCGTCTCTTCCAGGCCCAGGCACCAGGTCCTCGGTGCGATGTGGCCTGACACTTGAGCTCCTGGGACCCTGACCTTTGTCAGGAGCCACAGGAACGGCACCTGTGTGGGCCCCGGACGAGAGCACGGGGGGCGGGGACAGCCTGGCAGCGGTCGTCAGGCTGGGGTGAGCCGTCCTGGGCAAGAAGCAGCCATTCTTAGTTCCCCTGCTATTTTCTGAGGGTTCGTGTCACACCAGGAAGTGTGCTCAATGGGGAGACCGGCCAAATAAGGGAAGTTCCAGCAGATACTGGTGCATTCAAAGGAGAACTTTCTAACAAATAAGAGGACTCATTCCTATCAAATAATGCACCTGCCACAGTGAGTCTGAGACTAGAAGTACTCAGGCAGAGGCAGGACTATGGGAACTCCTTCCTCGGGGTGGGTCACGCAGCTGCTGCCCAGGGGCCTTCCAGCGCTTTCCTGTCCACACTGTGACCTCACAGCTGTGGCTGTTCCATGCACAGAGACATGTCACAGCACCCTTCTGTCTACAGACACAGCCAGACTTACAAAGTGCTCCCATCAGAGACATGATAGCCCATCTTCAAACCAGCCCCAAGTTGTAAGGTGTCCCGGACACTGTTTTGTTTCACCAAGAGGTGAGAAAGCACGGAATGGCCTGTAACTGAGGCTCACATGGGACAACCGGTGGAGCTGGAAGTGAGAAACAGAGGCTGTGGGTGCTCATCCGCACAGTGCTCACGGTTCCCGACACTGTCAAACTGCAAATCCAGATGCAGTACCCATAAGCCTGAATCCGTGGAGGAACCATCCTTCCCGTGGGGCTGATCCAGTGCATTCCTTTACACAGCAAAATAATTTAACTTCCTCTCAGCAAAGATAAAGCAAATCGTTAGCAGAACCAGAGTTAGAATTCAGGACTACAAAAACTGGGGTTTTTTGTTTTGTTTTGGTTTGGTTTTAGCCTTTGATTTTTTTATGACTCAAAAAAAGGTTCATTTCTTTATTTAGCTATCTGACTCTGTGCTTGTGCCTTCACTTTCACAACAATTTTGTGCTCTCAATAAGGAAAGCACTCTTGATTCTGTCACGAACACACTTAGCACACACGGAACCACCATAGGCCCTGCTGACGTGTTTTTTGGTCTTAGACAACCTCAGAACTTTAGGTCTCACAGCACGAACTCCTCAAAGTTGGCCTGGGCACACAGCACATGCAGATTCTGGTGCTTTCCCAACCTTCTTGGTATAAAGGTAAACAATTCTATTACCTGAGGTTTGGGACAGCCCAGTTTTGTTAGAGGCTGTATTGTAGAACAGCCTACGACAGTATGTCAAACGCTGGACCATTCTGAAGTCCCACAGATGCCATTTCCGGAAGAGGAAAAAGCAAGAGCTGGGGTTTTTGTGTGACTTCGTCACACTGAGTTGTCTGTTTCCTTACCAATACAAGGAAATTCCTAAACCTTGCAGGAATTCTTGGTGGGGATTGCTGTGGGACATCGCACAGCCGGAGAAGCTGCTGGCTCAAAGCAGACAGCCTCCTGCCAGCCTCAGGAGAAATACTAAGAGGTTCCAGAAACGGGTCTTCCTGGTTCTCAGAAGTCATGTAAGCATAGGACAAGGAGGCCACGGTGGCAGGTGGTAACGAGAGCTTCTGTCGCTGTCTCGATGAGAGCTGTTTTTGACTCAGTTTACAAAACCATAAGGCTCTGGGGAAAAGGTACATGAATCTGCATCAGGGACAGAGGCACCCCAATGAGAAAAGGGATATGTGTCTTTCTGGGGTTCAGCATTACCAAAACTGCTCTGACGATTAAGGTGGTCTCAGCTGACGTCCACTGGCCAAAAGAACATCAAGAGCCCCGGGCGGAAACGCACCGCGAAGCAAGAGGGACCTACAGTGGCCAGGACGCAAAGCTCTGGCTCTCCCGCCACGTGAGCTGAGCACGCCCGGAATTAACACCGAGTTTGTGCAAGCACAGAGTGCATCCTTGACTCAGCGGTGGCGTCAGCTTCCTTGAGGAGACCCCTCTGGCCTGCACAATGTTCTAGACGAACCACAGCCAGGGACCACTCACCTTCCTGCCACCACAGGACAGAAGCAGTGACAACAGAAGGCGTGTCCCCTGCATTCAGGCTGGGGGATGGGTCAGGGTCTTTATTTCTCTCTCTGTAGTGCCTTCGAAGCAGGACAAGCCCCTGAAGGACCTCCTCCCAGGATTCCTGGGAAACGGGGTCGGGGGGGCAGTCAGGTGTGGGCGGGGCTGCAAAGGCACAGACGGGAGCAGCAACAGGTGCTGGGTCTTCTGCTCATGTGGCCGGAAGAGCACTCAGGAAATTACTCTGAGTGTTCAGAGCCGTGACCAGTGGTGGGCTGCTAAGCGTTTATCAGCTGGCTTTTTGGGAGATAAAAAGGCCCAACTGATAGACTTTGCAGACTCTTATGGTGTGAATCTCTGGCGTCGGCCGACGTCAGGCAGCCTCCATGATGCCACAGAACCAGGACTGGGGACAGCTGTGCAGCCGGGGTCGGGGGCTCCTGCGAGCTTATGCACGGAGGCTCTGAACAGCACGCCCAGGAGTACGTTCCGTGTGATTCCGCAAACAGGAGGTACATAGTGACCTCACGCAGGTTGGGATGGCTACAGCAGAGGGAGGCGTGGGGACTGATGGGAGAGGAGGGCAGGGAACCTCCGTGGAGGGGAGACAGATCTTCTGTTTTGACTGTGGTTGCAGGTACATTGGTATGGGTTTGTCAAAACTCACCAAACGAGCCTTGAAAACAAACGCATTTTGTTGTACATAAGTTATATCTCCATAGAGTGGACTTTTAAAACACGTGCCACCCCTCCCAAGCCAGACATCACCAGGTTGACTTCTAGAACTGGGCACAGGGCTGCGGCGACGCTGAACGGCTGCCAACCTGGCGCACAGCTTCGTTCCCACAGCCGGCAGGCCTCCACCTGCCGTTTCCCACCAGTGGCTCTTTCTAGATTCCACCGGACTGAGGAAGAAGAGCACGTGCCCAGCCCTGCTCTGGTCCCGCGCCTTCTCTGCCCCAGACGTCGGGGTACCCTGGGCTCGGGGCCCGTATGGCTCCGTCCAGACCAACGTGCTAAACGCTGTCTGTACCCTGAGACCCTACATCCGTTTCCCACGGAGGTCTTCACAAAGCACCACACCCTCGGTGGCTTAAAAAGAAATTTATTCTCTCACAGGTTGGGAGGCCAGAAGCCCCAGATCGGGGCTGGCTCCTTCCAAGGCTCCAGCAGACCCCACCACGCCTCCCTCCCAGGGGCCGCCTGCAGTGGGCGGTGTCGTGGCTTGCAGACACACCCCTCAGTCTCTGCCTCCCTCTCCCCACCTCCGCCGTGTCTCTGTGCCCTCCCCTCTGACGAGGACACGGCCTGAGGTCTGAGGCTGGGCTGGGCACCTTGCCCTCAAGCCAAGATGGCTCTGTCTTGAGACCCATAACTCATCCTGTCTGCAAAGACTCTCTTCCCAAATAAGGTCAGTCTGAGGCTCCAGGTGGCCGTGAACTTGGGGGAGACACTATTCCACCAGCCACACACCCCAGATTGTACCCCCAGTACAGTCCTCTCTGGAGCCTCAGATGTCAGGGCTGCCCGCTCAGAAGCATCTCACACCTGGCCTGCCCCTCAACTCCCCCTCCCCGAAGTCCCCAAACTCCGACCACACAGCCCTGCTGGTCTGGGCATAGACCTCTCCCACCGCTCAGGCCACCCCCAGCAGACGCTTGAGCCGATCTGCCTAGCTCCCCCTTCCGGATCAATGCTTGTTCTACATCCCGAATCCAGCGGGACCCCTGCTTTTCTCTCTCTCGGATGGCCTCCCACCCACCCCACCCCTGCCCTTTGAGTTCCTTTCTCCACCCAGCAGACAAAGTAGGACTTTTAAATGAACTGGAGTCATGTCTGTATTCTGTTCAAAATCCTCCAGGGGCAGCCCAAATACATGAGAGTAAAACCCTGTATCCTGACCATGACCCACAGGGCCCACCCAGGAGGGGATCCCCCCTGCATGCCCCGGCCACCTCCCTGCTTTATCGCCCACACGCCTCTGTTGTGGACATTGGTCACCTTGACCCTCACCACCAGGCCTTTCCTGGAGCTGGCTGTGATTCAGGACCTTTGTCCTGTGTCTATGTCTAGGTCCTATGTCACCACCAAGAATGCCTCCCCCAGACAACCCCCCACTGCCTCTGGAGACCACACAAATGCCCGAGCCTCCCTGACCACTGATTTACAGGAGCTTCCCGGCTCCAACTGCTTTCCTGGCTCCGACCCGGCTCTACTCTCCTCTGCCGGGCACGTGCGCCTGGCTGTGCTCACCAGTGTGCAAGCCCCAGCAGAGACGGACCCTGCCCGTGCTGCTCACTGCTCACTCCCACCCAGCGGGAACGGGCCAGGCGCTCCAGAAACACTTGCCGAGCAAACAAGGGGACCAGGCCGTGGTGGGCACGGAAAATTCATTAGAGTGTGGATCTTGTAAGAGCTTATCTCATTTTATCTCATTTCTCTAACCATCTTCAGAGCTGATCTCTTTTATCGGCCTCTGGCTGATGCACAGATAAGGGGGGAGTCACCACAATCTGGGGCACACCGATTTTGTGATTTGTCATCTCAAAAGGGGAAGAGGTTTTGAGTCGAAAGAAAAAAAGGTAGGCAGCCCTTCTATGGGACATTTCCGCGAACCCCAGCAGGGCCAGGCAACTTCCTCCCCACTTCTCCTTGCTCGGGACCACTCTGCGTGTTCACCACCCGGCCAGACCACAGAGATGCTATAAACATCTGTTAAATAGATGGCCGCAGTTCGCCAGGACCCACAAAGACGCTCCTGGCCGTCGGAAAAACACATTTCAGGGAAATGAAAGGACTCTCACACTTTGGATTTCCTTTTAAAGTCGAAATTCCCTCTCAGTTAAAATATGAAAGGGTACAGGCCTAGGACACGGAAGTCAATAACACATGGGGCCCTGGGGATGTGACTGCCGTGGACGGGCCACGGGAGACAGACACCAGGTCCCAAGTGGAACAGGGCGCCGTAGGAAGTAACAGGCCTTGGGGGCACGTCGCTGTCTGAATCTTGACCACTGGGTGACGGCGGCGGGGGGGGGGGGGCGGTGATTGTGTGAGTCGCTTCATCTCTGGGCCGCCATTTCCCCAGTGTGAGGTAGGGGTGGAGGCCTCACAGGGAGGCGTCCAGCGGCCGTGGAGGTTCCACGCTGAAGAGCTCCGAGGAGCAGGAGCAGCTGGGTTATGCGCGTGTCACCCGAGGGGATCCACGGCAGGGACCTCCTTTAATGTGGACCCCACTTGTCAGTGTCGCCAAAGGCTCCCGCCTACAACCCACCCACAGCTCCAGGCCACCTCCCGGGCTTTTGGGAACCAAGTCTTCAGAAAGTTGGTAGGAAAATTACTCATCTTGGTATAACATTGGCAGAAAGACTGTGTCAGTCGGCGCTTTACATACGGGAACCCTGCATGGAGGAAGTGGGTACAGAGGAGCCAGACACGGAGGGAGCAAACCAGCCACAGGAGGGGGCGGCTGCGCATCTTCCGGCCACCTGGGGGAGGTGCACACCTAGCGGGGTCACCAGCGTCTCCAGATGGGGGGTATGTGGCCAAGCCTAAAACGTCCCCCCACCCTGAGTGGGAGAGAGAAATCCTCTCTCTGCTGTCGAGGGAAGGACACAGGTCCGGGAAGGAGCCGCCCATTGTGGTTTCAGGGTGGCATCATGCCGCCCACACGCCCCCCCAGGCAGCCCAGCCCCCACCCACGGCTTCGTGTTCGAATTCCCCTCCCCCACTTCCCCGTCCTTCTTCTGACCCCTGTCATGGGCGATGCGGCCCCGCCAAGGAGGGCTCCCTCGCCTCCTGTCTTCACCTCCAGACCACAGCCACGGTCAAACCGGGAGCGCCTGGCGACGGCGTCCACCCGGCCCGCCCCGCCCCACAGAATACATGGCACACGCGGCCCCAAGCCAGCACGGGTCCCCAGGAGATGCTGCTCATCTGTGGCCTCTGCCTGGACGAAAGGGGGCTGTGGGATCTCGCCGTGGTCCAGCGGCTCCTGTTGTAAACCACACGAGGCCCGCACGGAGGCTGGTGTGGTTGGCTGCCTGTGGCCCAGTTTCTGTGGCCCCCTGGTCCCCGGAGTGCGAGGCCCCGAGATTTGTCAGGAACGGTCACCCCCATAGGAATACAGCTTCTTCTTTAATATTTGAGAGAGAGAGAGAGAGAGGGTGAGCTGGAGGAGGGGCACAGAGAGGGGGGGAGAGAATCCCAAGCAGGCTCCATGAGGTCAGTGCAGAGCCCGATGCGGGGCTTGGACTCATGAACCGTTAGAGCTTACCTGAGCCGAAATCAAGAGTCAACCTCTCCGCTGGCTGGGCCACCAGGCACCCCAGGAACACAGCTTCTTGTTAAAGGGAGGGGCTCCCTGGTGTTCATCCCGGCTCCGGGCTCCGGGCAGCGGGAGGGGTGGCCCACGGGATTGCTGCCGGCCGGCCCTGGGCCAGCCCCGGGGGTCTGCCTGGAAGAAGGCCACATGCAGCGCTGGAGGCCAGGCGTCCGCAGGGGGCACATGGAGCAGGGGCGCCGCCCGAGACAGGCTCCGGCATCACACATCTCGGGCGCCGCGCCCAGGAAGCTCAGCTGTTTCACGGACCCTCAAGAGGTTCTGACATCAGCTGGATTTGAGAACGACGAAGTTAAATGATGAGGCCTTTTTCTCTCCAATCCGAGTCTTACATGGATTCCATTCTGCTCACACGTCTTCACATGTAACAGTGTTCATTGAAACTAACAACCAATCTGAAACTACTTCACGCCTAAAACAATCTGAAAATCTCAAGGTGGTATCAGGCGCAGCGGTTCACACTTAGCCCGCGGCCCTTCCAGCGTCTGCCACAAGGCAACTGCCCCAGGCGTCGTGCTTCCCCAGCTCTTAGAAACCCTGTGGAATTTTTGCGTTAGTCAACCATCTCTTTAAAATGGTTGTAAGAGGGGCGCCCGGGGGCTCAGTCAGTTAAGCGTCTGACTTGGGCTCAGGTCGTGATCTCGCGGGTCGTGGGTTCGAGCCCCGCGTCGGGCTCTGTGCTGACTGCCAGCTCAGAGCCTGGAGCCTGTTTCAGTCTGTGACTCCCTCTCTCTCTGACCCTCCCCTGCTCACGCTGTCTCTCTCTCTCTCTCAGAAATAAATAAAACATTAAAAAGAAAAAAAAATGGTTATAAGAGGGGCACCCGGGTGGCTCAGTAGGTTAAGCCTCTGACTCTTGGTTTCCGCTCAGGTCATGATCTCACAGTTAGTGAGTTCAGGCCCCACATCGGGCTCTGCACTAGCAGTGTGGAGCCTGCTTGGGATTCTCTCTCTCTCTCCCTCTGCCCCTCCTATAAGCTCCCTCTCAAAATAAACTTTAAAAAATTATAAGAGGGGCACATGGATGGTGCAGTCAGTTAAGCACCCAATTCTTCTTGATTTCAGCTCATAGTTCATGGGATGGAGCCCATTGTTGGGCTCTGGGCTGACATCACAAGCCTGCTTGGGATTCTCTCTGCCCCTCCCCGCATCTTTCTCTCTCTCTTTCTCGAAATAAACATTTTAAAAAGTTTTAATGGTTCTAGGGCTCCTGGGTGGCTCAGCCGACTGAGTGTCTGACTTCAGCTAGGGTCATGGTCTCACGGTCATGGGTTCAGGCCCCACATCGGGCCCTGTGCTGACAGCTCGGAGTTTAGAGCCTGCTTTCGATTCTGTGTCTCCATCTCTCTCTGCCCCTCCCCTGCTCAACTCTCTCTCTCAAAAATAAATAAACATGAAAAGAAATCTTTTTTAAATTTAATGGTTCAAACTGTAAAATTCATTCTTTTAAAAAAGAAAAAATATAATTATAAGAAAAATATTTTTATCTACTTAACTTTTACCATTTCTAGTGCTTTCCAATTCTTTGCATAGATCCAAATTTTCCTCTGTTACAATTTTCCTATAGCTCAGAGAACGTTCTTCATTTCTTGTAACACAGGCCTGTTTGGCAATCAGTTATCTCAGGTTTTGTCTGAAAAAGTTTTTATTTTTTGCGTTCAATTTGAAAAATGTTTTTACTGGATATAGAATTCAGGGTTCATGGACCTTGTTTTCCTTTCAGTACTTTAAAGGTATCACCCTATCCTCCAACTTGCATAATATCTGATGAGAAATCCATTGTAACTGACTTTTTTCTTCCGATCCAATTGTTTTCCCCTCCCAGGTGCCTTACTTTTTTTTTTAGCTTGTTTTAAAGTTTTATTAAATCCACTTGATTTTTTTTTAATGTTTTATTTATTTCTAGGAGAGAGAGAGAGAGAGAGAGAGAGAGACAGCGTGAGCAGGGGAGGATCAGAGAGAGAGAGGGAGTCACAGACTGAAACAGGCTCCAGGCTCTGAGCTGGCAGTCAGCACAGAGCCCAACGCGGGGCCCGAACCCACGAACCGCGAGATCATGACCTAAGCGAAAGTCGGACGCCCAACTGACTAAGCCACCCAGGCGCCCCAAATCCACTTGATTTTTTAAATCTTTATTTTCTGAGAGAGAGAGAGAGAGCAGAAGCAGGGTTGGGTGGTGTACAGAGAGAAAGAATTTCAAGCAGGCTCCATGCTGAGGCCCACAACCCTGGGAAAATGACCCGAGCTGAAATCAGGACTTGGATGCTCTGGGTAGCTGGGTGGCTCAGTTGGTTGAGCATCCAAGTCTTGATTTCAGCTCAGGTCACAATCTCACACTTTGTGAGGTTGAGCCCCACATCAGTCAGTGCAGAACCTGCTTGGGATTCTCTCTCCCTCTCTCTCTGCCCCTCCTCCACTGGCACACACTCTGTCTCTCTCTCAAAATAAACAAACATAAAAAAAAAAAAAGAGTCTTATGCTCAATTGACTAAGCCACCAGGCACTCCAAATCCAGATGATTTTTTTAAGTGAACTCCACACCAAATGTGGGGCTCGAACTTACCATCCTGAGATCAAGAGTTGTACAATCTACTGACTGAGCCAGCCAGGTGCCCCTCCCCTCTGGATACAATTTATATTGTCTCCCTCTTTTTGATTTTTAACAGTTTAATTATGGTATGTGTAGGTGAGTTTTTCTTTTATTTGGGTTGTTTTTGTTTGTTGTTTGTTCTTTTGTTTTCTTATTCTCTCTTGTTTTGTTTTGTCTTGTTTTTGTAATTATACTGTTGAGGTTCTCTGAATCCTGAGGTTTGTTGTCTTGAATGATTTTGGGGAAATTCTTACCCATGATCTTTTTAACTATTTCTTACACTGTATTCTTTCTCTTTTATTCTGGACTTCAGTTACATGTAGTGAGAGGTTAGATCCCTGTACGTTGTCCCATGGCTCTTAGATACCTTGTTTGTTGTTGTTACTCTTTTCTTCTTTTTGTGTATCGCTTTCGTTCATCTCTGCTCGTCTTCAAGTTCATCGACCTTTCTCCTGCTCAGACTAGTCTACTGACACTCCTGCCAAAGGAATTCCTTACGCCTTACATCAGTTTCTATCCGCGGCATTCCCATTTATCGCTTTCTCATTGTTTCTCCCTCTCTGTTGAAATTCTCCATCTGTTCATTGCACGCTATCTGCCTCTTCCTCCAGATTAGCATCCGTCACAGTTACAATAAAATCCCTGCCTTAGAGCACTGACCCTGGGTCATCTCCAGTTCTGGTCCTGGGGCTTGCTTTATCTGTTGGCACTTAATTGTTTTATTTTTGTTTTGTTTAACTTTGTTGTTGTTGTTTTTTTAACATTTATTCATTTTTGAGAGACAAAGAGAGACAGAGCATGAGCAGGGGAAGGGCAGAGAGAGAGACACACACAGAATCTGAAGCAGGCTCCAGGCTCTGAACTCTCAGCATAGAGCCGGACACGGGGCTCGAACTCATGGACCATGAGATCATGACCTGAGTTGAAGTCAGACACTTAACTGACTGAGCCACCCAGGCGCCCCTAACTCTGCTTTTTTGAGTGTCAACTTTTGATCGGCTGCTGAAAGCCATGCATAAGTAGTAGAGGCTGAAGGAAGTGGTTTTTAGGCTTGTAAAAAATAATTTTGCATGTGGTGTGGGAACAAGATGGTTGCTGTTGATCAAGTTAGATGTTGAACTGGGTTTGAGTTTCGCTTTGTTTTAAATCAGTACCTTCAGAGCAGCAGCGGCTTCAAAAGCCTACAGGGACCGGCCGACTGCACACAGGGCTGAGGTGCTGGAGGGTCTCCTGGGTTCTCGCTCCAGCCCCCACTCTCAGCCTTGTCTATGAGCCTGTGCCACTCGGGGGCCTCTCTCCTGCTCCGGTCCGTCCTCAGAAACAGACGGCTCTGGGGCACCTGGGTGGCTCAGTCAGTTAAGCGGCCAAATTCAGCTCAGGCTATGATCTCATGGTTTGTAGGTTTGATTCCCATGTTGGGCTCTGTGCTGACAGCTCGGAACCTGGAGCTGTTTCTGATTCTGTGTTTCCCTCTCTCTCTGCCCCTCCCCCACTGATGCTCTGTCTCTGAAAACTAAACATTTAAAAAAAATTTTTTTTTAAAAGAAAAGAAATAGACAGCTCTTAAATCATGACCTTCAGAGCAGCAGCGGCCTCAAAACCCTGCAGGGATGGGCCAGGTTGTTAGTCGTGGGTTGGAAGGAGGGACTTCCTGATGCTGGGACTTGAGTCTTAGGCAAACGGTGTGAAGCTGGGCCCCGGGCGTGGAGTCTGGTGAGCATTCCAGCTCCTCCTTCCCATGGAAGCCATTCTCAGCCTTGTATTTGTGCTTGGTCTCAGGAGGCACCGTGTTTCCTGTCCCTTTCCCTGCAGCACGGGGTCTGTGCGTCCATCCTGGAATGGGAGGCTCGAGGCTTCTGCTCTCCTGGCAGAAAAGGATAACAGGCAGCTTGGGTCTATTTCGCAAGAACCACTGATGGCCTCGTGCAAACCAGTGCCACTGAGGGGGCTCTTTCGAGGCCTCTGCCCCCTCCCCAGCCTCTCTTGGGCAGGCCCGTAGAAGCGAGCTGCAAGTGAGTGCAAGCTTTCCTACGTGCCGGGCCTCCTGCTATTTGAACCTGACCTGCTGGCCCAGGTTTGGGCTTTAAGGATTCTCTAAGACTTGCAGCTTTGCTCCCACCTATGACTGGCAGCCACCTCGCTCTCCTTTCTCTGCCACGATTGGCACAGCTCCGGCATCTGTCTCCTCTCACAGAGGCCCTCGTTTCTCTGGAGCTCGGCTCAGGCAGCTGCCTTGCACGTGAAGCTCCCCGAAGGTCTCAGGTAGGTGACTCGGCAGGTGACCTGCTGGAGCTTTCTTGTAGCTACAGAGTGATGGTCCCCGGGGACTTTCAACACGGCCACGGGACGCAGACAGCCAGCAGCTGGCAAAACTGAACGTGTGTGCGATTGTGGAGGCCGTGGTCGATACACTCCTCTTCACTGAAGAAACTCACGGTTTAAAAATGAGTCCTCTCTCCTCCCCCTGGGGGCTGGGTGAGACCCAGAAGAGCCTTAACCAGGGTCAAAGCTGAGTGGGGCTGGGAAGGCGTGTGGAGTCGCCGGACAGGAGTGGGCTGGGCCATGTCCCGGGTCGGGCAGAAGCTGAAACCCGGGGCTGTGGCTCACGCGCAGAGCCAAAACCAGAGAAGGGGCCATAGAGTCGCAAATCGAGGAAACGCACTTCCAGAGCTGATAGTGAGCATGACCAGAAGGGCGGAGGCTCGGGAACCAGCCTGCGGACAGCCTGGGGCCGGGCGCTGCCTCCCCAGGACCATCTCAGTGTGGTGCTCCCACGGCTCACCTCCTTGGGGTGCTCCGAGTGCTGGATGTGAACTAAGGAGAGTGGATGAGCAGGATGGGGGGCTGAGAGCGTGGCTCAGCACCGGGGGCAGGAGAGACTCACACAAAGGCTGTCCTCAGCTCATCTGCTGCGGGCTGGCCTCTGTGCCGTTTACCTGGTCCCTGAGGGACTCTGGTGTGGCCGGAGAGACGAGAAGGCCATTTCTCCTCTTTCACCAGAAGTTTCAAGTCAGGGGAGGCCGTGAAGCAGTCTTCAACAACCGGCTGTGCAACTGTCTATTTACAGAAAACCTCAGAAAAACATCTTTGTTCTGGAAGGAATGGGAGTTGTGCTGTGGGCTGGGTGCTTCTCAAACTTCAACAAGCACACGAATCCCCTGACCCGTGTTGAGTCTGCAGATTCTGGTACCCGGGCCCCGGCCTGGGGCCCGAAAGTCTGCCTTTGTCACAAGCTCCGGGCACTAGGATGCTGATACAGGGCGGGGGCCACACTCTGGGCAGGATGGTTCTAGAACACACACACACCAAGAGCTATGGGTCTAGGGGACCCCAGCGGTCACAGCCTTGTCCCTGCGGAAACGCGCTGGGAAAGGCAGTGGCACAAGTGGAGATTCCACACGCTGACAAGTGGCCTTGCCTCAAGGCCCGAACCTGAGATCTTGCAAAGGGCCCGCAGGGGCCCCAGCACGTCCCCCAGGTCTCGAAGGCACGCGGGACACACGGCAGCTCCGAGGGCAGCTCCATCCCGCAGGCCGTGGGCAAACGCAAGCACTCCTCAGGCGCCACCTCTGAGCCGGACGCGAAGCTGAGCTTTTTTAGGTATGTTGTTCATTACTTACTTTGTCAAACGAGTGCACCCGAGATGAACGAATATGGTGCCTCCAGCCTGGGAATCTGACACATTTTTATCCACAAGACTCCGTTCGTCTTACGCGCCTATTTCTAATCCTTGCCAGACCCCCGGGGGATTTACCCTGTGGGCAGCGGCACATACCTGCTTGCTCTCGCCCTGGTGCTTTGCTGCGTGGGCTTCTCTGTGTCAGGACGGGTTGCAGGGGACACAGCTTATGCTACAGCCAACCCGGTGCTGGTAAGCGCTTCCCCAAACCCCGGTGTTTGGAAATGGGCACACCGGGGTTACAGAAGCTACTGAAAGAAAGATCTGAAGAAAGACTCATGGCCCGATGCAACATAGGACTGATGGGGTCTTACTTTTTTAATGTATGTTTATTTTTGAGAGAGAGAGAGAGAGAGAGCAAGCAGGGGAGAAAGGCAGAGAGAGAGGGAGACCCAGAATCTGAATCAGGCTCCAGACTCCGAGCTGTCAGCACAGGGCCTGATGCAGGGTTCGAACCTATGAACTGGGATATCATGACCTGAGCTGAAGTCAGATGCTCAACTGAGCCACTCAGGCATCCTCATGGGTTCTAATTTAATAACAGATCTATTGGCATGAAAGTGATCACGAAAAAAATGTTTCTGCTGAAGCCCTAAATGGAAATACAGGCCATGTGAATCTGTTGTCTCTTCCTTAAAGGTTTTCTTATCGGCACCTCAACCACACAAATTATGGATTAAACACTGAGGTGCTATTAGCAGCGATTACATTCAGGAGTTCATTCATAGGTAAGGGCACTTCTTCGGGCTCCAAGTCTAGATCTGTATCTCATCATTGGTTCCTAGAGAAAGCTGTTCCTAAATCACTTTGAATTCAATTATAAACTGATGAGTCTTTTTGTTTTTCTTCTGGGAAAAACACCATGTATCCTGACATCCGTGCAGCGCACGCTTTCCCGGGGCATCAGTGCCACTTTATGGGTAAGTAGAATCGATGGGTTCGAGTGCCTTGCGTTGCTATGAAGTCTGAGTGCTGATTATTGGCAATCGTCAGTACGTCCAGCTCTCTGCCCCCCGGGAACAGAGGGAGCAGGCCCCAGCCCTCCACACACCACCTCCCGGCCTCACCTGGTTAGTATAGTGAGCCGGGAGGAAGCAGGCTGCACCCTGGGCGAGGCCTCAAAGTTCTGCAGTGACTGTGCCCCATTCTCTCTCCAGCCTGGGGTGCTCCACATGGCGGAGGCCCGTCAGCCTGCCTCGGACAGAGGGCCGCGGGGGGCACAGCTGGGGCGCGCGCACAGCCTGAGTACAGAGTGGGGCTAGTTGTTACCACAGCAGAATCAGGCCTACCCTGACCTACATGGCTTGTCGACTAATCTGAAGGGCCAGGTTTGGAAAGTTCGAAAGGCAAAGATTTCCCTCAAGAGAAATGACCTTAAAAATGTTTCAAACTCTTAGAACACTTCCTTGAGAAGTGGCTTCAACAGCTCTAAAGCTGTATAAATGCCAGGGTCACTTTAGCTGTCTTGCCTTTGTTAAGAGACCGGCTTCCACTCCCTAAGGTAGAATCACAAAGATGGCATCTGTCACTCTAGCTCACGTGCATGCAGACCTACTGCGCACTGAGCGCTCTACATGGATCACCTGCCATCTGACCCACACACCTCTGAGGAAATGCTCTGGATCAGGAAAGAGGAAGTGAGAGCAGAGAAGAAATGTGCCCAGGGTTACAGAGCCAGGAAGCCACGAGGCTGAGAGGAGACCCCAGGTCCACCTTTGCACCTGGTATCTCGCATACCTACGACACGCTGGCCGACTTGTTACTCGCACACCCACATCCTGCATCTGGAAGGCCCGGAGTCTGGAGATGCTGGCTTCACGCTGCCAATGGCACAGGTCATAGTTACTATCTGCACATGCTGCTTAGGAAGAGCAGGCTTTAGCAAGAGCCAGTTCCTCTGAAAATCTGAGACATGAGAGGCCACAGGGCTGAAGAAGAAGCCAATGAATTAATACTGAGAACCTGCCGCATCCTGGGATGTCACTTTTCCGTTTTATATGCACAAACTCTATGCAAAGTAGGTGCAAACTCCATCTTATAGATGCAGAGACCGAGGCTTGGATGAGGTTAAGTAATGGGGCCCTGGCACATCTAGCGCGCATCAGAACTAGACATCAACTCAAAATCTGCCCTTTCTGTAGCTCCCACTCCTTCCCCCAGAATGTGGTGCAGAGCGACAGGAGAGGCAGGTTGTTCTGGAGGCCACTAGAAAGCTCATGTGCCCAGACAGCTGTGCCTTGTGGAACGAGGCCATAGGACCCTGGAGAAGGGCTGAAGGAAGCCGGCCAGCCGGCCACCCCACGGGCTAGGCCCAGACAGCAGTGAGGCTGCCTCGTTTCCCTCTCGGATCTGCCCCAAACCACCCGAATGTCCAAGTCCTTTAAAGGAGAAATCAAATTTCAACTGCTTTTTTGATCAACAGGTGAGGTTCCATTTTAGAGAGCAAAGACAATGATCCCAACGGATCATTGTTTTCCCGCCAAATCCAGTCTCTCCTTCTGTCTAGAACACAGTCACTCAAGTGGTAGAATACATTTTCCAAAATTAGAAAAGCACCTTGATGTCTAGAATAGTTACTTTTAATTTTATTAGTTGATTTAACTTAATTAAGGCCCAAGGAATTATTAATGTAGTTTAGACAAAAACTATCCAAAACTTTAAGAAGTCTAGCAACTAGCATTTATAAAACACGTCTTGATTATTCCACTTTGAAAGAGTTAACAGAAAAAAAGTGCTCTAGGTAGGGGCATCTGGGTGGCTCAGTCGGTTAAGTGTCCAACTTCAGGTCAGGTCATCATCCTGCAGTTCACGGGTTGGAGCCCCACGTCAAGCTGTGCTGACAGCTCAGAGCCTGGAGTTGCTTCGGATTCTGTCTCCCTCCCTCTTACCCCTCCCCCCTCTCACACTTTCTCCCAAAAATAAACAAACATTAAAAAAAGTTTTTAAAGTGCTCTAGGTAGGGGCGCCTGGGTGGCTTAGTCAGTTAAGCGTCCGACTTTCGCTTAGGTCATGATCTCGCGGTTTGCAGGTTCGGGCCCCGCGTCGGGCTCTGTGCTGACTGCCAGCTCAGAGCCTGGAGCCTGTTTCGGTCTGTGACTCCCTCTCTCTCTGACCCTCCCCTGCTCAAGCTGTCTCTCTCTCTCTCTCCTAGAAATAAAACATTAAAAAAAATTTTTTAAAGGAATAATTCTTTATAAATAAATAAATAAATAAATAAATAAATAAATAAATAAAGTGCTCTAGGTAAATGCCACGTGCCGGAGGGCAGGGAAACAGGTCCTAATTTGGAGTTATCGACTTTCTGCTTCTCTTCCGGAACTGCCTCAGAAAACTGGAAAAAGCGATTGGCTCACCGCCCCAGACAACGCCTAACCGAGGTTGACGGAGCTGTACGGAGGCATGTTTCAGAGCACCGAGAGACGGAGTCCAGCCTGATGATGCTGTCATCCCACTGTCCCTGTGAGATGCAGCATTCATCCATGTCCAATGTCATCTGCTTTGCCTCCAGCCCCATACTGGAAGTGGGACCATCTCACCGACTCCACAGCCCAACCCAAACCTCTGCACATTCACCCAGCTCCTGGTATGGCTCCTATGGCTTCAGGAATGGGCAACAGAGGAGGCCTGCCCACAGCTGGAGTCTGCATCCCAGCCAGGTGACTCTGCCAGAAAGAGGAGGTTTTGTGACCCCTTTACACAAGTCCCACTGCGCAGAAACAGAGCAGTGGTGCTATCCAAATAGAATTCTCCTCTCTTTCGGCAAATGTTCGGTCAGGACGTTAAATATCCTTCTCACTGTGTTAGAGAGTGGAGGGAGGAGGAGGGAAAAGGAGGGGAGGGGAGAAGGAAGGAAGAAAGGAAGATTCCTTTCTCTTCTCTACGAGAAAGGGACAAGCCAGAATATTTCTAGGAACAAGGGGGATTTTCACAGAATTTCATAAACACCCTCTCATACACATAGAACAAACAGGATGCGTTGTCTTTGAAGAAGTACACAGAAATAAAAGTTTATTAATTCCATTGTTTTCCAAAGTTAAAAAAAAATATATACTATGTAATGAAAGCAGAGAATCGTCCAAGAGTCTCACACATAAGAAATACAGAATTTGGGGGCACCCGGGTGGCTCAGTCGATTGAGCATCTGACTTCAACGCAGGTCATGATCTTACAGTTCATGGGTTCGAGCCCCACACTGGGCTTTGTGCTGACAGCACGGAGTCTGCTTGGGATTCTCTCCTTCACAAAATATAGAGCTTGATATGAGCTATGCTATCTTAATATACATGAACTGATGAAATAGGTACAATTATCCCCATTTTGGGGATGATCAAACTGAGAGGTTAGATAACTGGGTCAGGGTCCAAGCAGAGAAGTGAAGCCAGTAGAGTATGTACCCATTCAGTCTATAAGCCCATTTTCTTCACATCTGCTATTGGGGTTAGAAATCCATAGGACAGGCAGGAAGGAAAACAGATAAAAAACGGGAGAGATCAAGGGCAGCTGGACCCTAGGTCACAAGCTGGAACACCATGAAGAGAGACTGAAAACTGGGTCAGCTCTTTGGCCTCTGCCCGTGGTGACAAGAGCATCGTGCAGAGGCCAGGGCCCTTTGTCACAGAGCTCAACATGCACACTTGGATGAGGCACCAGAGAAGGCATAGGGGACCAGGCTGCATAAAATCCCAAGCCCAAGGATTTTATATGTAAAAAATCATGTCGTCTTGGGGAGAGACAATTTTGTATCTTCTTTCAAATCTGTGTATTTTCTATTTCTTTGTTTTGCCTTATTGCACTGGTTACCACTTCCAGTACAGCAATGAAATAGAAGTGATAACTGTGGACAACCCTGGTCTTGTTCCCAATCGTGGAAGGAAACCATTCACTCCTTCACTTTCATGTGAGCTGTGCGTTTTTGGTCAACGTCCTCTATCAGATTGAGAAAGTTCCCTTCTCTTCCTGGTTTACTGAGAATTTTTTTTTATCACTAATGGACGTTGAATTTTATCAATTGCTTTTGCTGTATCAATTGACGTGATCATGTGGTGATTTCAGGATATTATCATTTTGGTTTACGTAGGTCATTGTTCAAATACTGAACCACACTAGCATTTTCCTGATAAACCTAATTTAGTCATCATGTATTATTTTTATCTATTGCTGAATTTGATTTGCTAATCTTTTGTTAAATATTTTTGTACCTATGTTTATGAGGGACATTTGTGTGTTGTTTTCTTGTATTGTCTTTGTCTGGTTTTGGTCTCCAGGGTAATTCTGGCCTCATAAAAATCTGTTTGGAAGTATCCCTTCTTTGATTTTGACAGGACTTTGTAAAGGATTTATATTATTTCTTCTCAGGAGAATTTACTAGCAAAACCATCTGGGTCTGGAGCTTCCTGTGTTTGCCTTTTTTTTTGTTTTAGAACGTTTTTTTTTTTTAATGTTTATTTTTGAGAGAGAAAGAGAGACAAAAGTGTGAGAGAGGGAGGAACAGAGAGAGAGGGAGACACAGAATCCAAAGCAGGCTCCAGGCTCTGAGCTGTCAGCCTGGAGCCCAATGCAGGGCTCAAACTCACAAACTGCAAGATCTGAGCCGAAGTCAGACACTCAACCAACTGAGCCACCCAGGTGCCCCTGGAACTTTCTGTTTTAAAAGGTTTTTAGCTACAAATTTATTTTCTCTGACAGAATCATTCAGGTCACATGTTCCTTCTGGAGTGAATTTTAGTGTTTGTGTCCATTCAGGAATTTGTCCATTTATTGAAGTTGTTGATTTTATGTGTATAGCATTGTTAATAGTATTCTTTTACTATCCTTTTAATGTAGGGTCTATAGTGATATCCTATATTTTATTCATTATATTAGTAATTTGTGTCTTCTTTTTCTTGCTAGACTTAAGAAGTTTTATTGATATTTACAAATTTCATTGATTGTATTTTTCTGTGTTCAACTTCATGGACTTTCATCATCTTTTCATTTATTTTCCCTCCTTTTTATAGTCTCTTAAGGTATAAGTTTGGATTACTGATTTGAGCCCCCCCCTTTTTTTTTTACATTTTTTTTAACGTTTTATTTCTGAGAAAGAGAGGCAGCATGAACAGAGGAGGGTCAGAGAGAGAGGGAGATACAGAATCTGAAGCAGCCTCCAGGCTCTGAGCTGTCAACACACAGCCCAACATGGGGCTCGAACACACAAACCATGAGATCATGACCTGAGCCAAAGTCGGACGCTTAAACGACTGAGCCACCCAGGCGCCCCAAGCCCTTTCTTTTTTAAGATAAGCTCTGAAGGCTATAAATTTCCTTTTAAGCACTGCTTTTATGGCTGCTTTCTAAGCATCCGTATGTTTTCATGTATTGTATTTTCATTTTCATTCAGCTCAAAATGTTTTAGAACATCTCTTGAGATTCCTTCTTTACTCAGACTACAGAAATGTACTCTTTAATGTCCAAGAGGTTAGAGTTCCCTGTGAAACCTCAAGAATACTATCTTGTGATATTATTTTATTAAATTCTAATTTAATATCATCATGGTCAGAAATGTATTCATATCACTTCAGTTCTATTTAATTCATTAAGAGATTTTTAATAATCTAAGATATGGTTTGTTTATGTGACTATTCTTTGTGCACTCGAAAAGAATGTTTTCGAGTTTATTCTGCAGTTGTTGGGCGGGGTACTTCACAAATATCAATCAGATCCAATTGAATGATGATGATGTTTGATTCTTCTATATATATCCTTACTGGTTTTTCTGTCTGTTAATTCTATCAATGAGTGAGACAGGAATATTGAAATTTTCAACTATTATTGTAGACTTGTCTTTTACTTATTTCAGGTGTGATCTTTCAGTTTTTGTTTTGTATGTTGTGAGATTTTTTTTTTTTTTTTTTTTTTTTTTTTTTTTTTTTTTTTTTTTTTTTTTTTTTTTTTTTTTTTTTTTTTTTTAAGTAATCTCTACATCCAGCATGGGGCTCAAACTCACAACCCGGAGATCAAGAGTCACATAGTTCACTGATGAAGGCAGCCAGGAGCCCGTTTTGTATGTTGTGAAGCTCTCTTGTTAGTGTCTTCTTGGTGAACTGACACTATGTATGTCCATCTTCATCTCTAATAACGATCTCTACTGTGCAGTGTATTTGGTCTATTACTAAAAGAGCCACGGCAGCTTTCTTTTGATGTGTTTACAGGGTATACTTTTTTCCATGCTTTTTCTTTTTTAACAGCTTTATTTGAGTTAGTAATTCACATACCATACAATTCATGTATTTAAAATATACAATTCAATAGGTTCTTAGGACATTTAGAAATACGTGCACCTATCACCAGTCCATTTTAAGAATATTTTCATCACCTTGAAAAAAACTCCATGCCCTTTAGCATTCACCCCCTTATCCCCATCCCACCCCCTGCCACACCACCCCTAAGCACCAATCACTCATCTACTTTCCCTCCATACAATTTACTTGTTCTGGGCTTTCAGATGAATGGAATCATAGAGCATGCAGACTTTGTGAACGGCTATTCCACTTAGCATATGTTTCCAAATTTCATCCAAGTTACAATCACATTTCAGTGTTTCATTCATTTTTGCGGCCAAATACTACTCCATTGTATGGCTACACCACTTTTAGGTATCCATCCACACATCAATAGCCATCTGGGTCATTTCCACCTTCGGTTATTATGACTAACGCTGCTATAAATATCCATGTGCAAGTCGCAGTGTAAACAGATTTTCATTTCTCTTAGGTATATACCTAGGAGTGGAATTGCCCAGTCATCTGATAACTCTGTGCTTAATCATCTGAATAACTGCCAGGGGGACTTCAGGCAATGCACCATCTGAGATTCCCACCGGCCGTGTGTGAGGGCTCCTATTTCTCCATATCCTCCCTGTTTGTTATTATTTGACTTCTTTATTCTAGCCATTTCTAGCAGAGAAGTGATATCATTGTGGTTTTGATTCGCATTTCCCTGAAAATGAGTGATGCTGAGCATCTTTTCATGTGTCTGTTGGCCATCTATACATCCTCTTTGGAAAAATACCTAAGATCATCTTCTGCCCATTTTTTAACTGAACTGTTTGGAGGAATTCTTTTGCTATTGAGTTGGAGGAGTTCTATACTTTGGATATAACCCTTGATCAGATATGTGGTTTACAAATATTTTCTCCCATTCAGAAGGTTGCCTTTCCATTTTGTTGATGATTTCCTTATTTATAATGCAGAAGTAACTGGGGGGTTTTTTCTATACACACTTTCTCATTTCTTTCTGATATCCAAATGATACAAATGTTAGCCTTTTCTTTGGTATGATCCCAAAGTGCCTTGTTTTTTCTTATCTCTTTTCTGTTGTTCAAATTATCTAATTTTGTTGATTAGCCTTCAAGTTCCCCGACTCATTCCTTTGCCATTTTTGTTCTGCTATTGAACCCACTGAGTATTTCATTCACTTAAAAATTTTTTCAGTTCTAATTTCCACTTAGTTCTTGATGTCTTCTCTCTCTTTGCTGATTATTTCTCTCTATCCATTGCAAGGAGCATCACTATAATAGTTCCTTTATAATTTTAATGTAATAAGTCCATCTTGTGTCCTCTGAGTGCGTGCACTGCTGCTCGCCTTTCCTGTGCAAGCTAAGGGTTGAATGGCTTTGCGCAGTGCTAGTTCGGGCTGTATCCAGCGTACGTGAGCACTGCAATCTTCCAGATCTTTGTTCAGTTTGTTTTAGAGAGCAATCAGTTAGCTGAATTTCAGCTCCAAGTCCCTATCTGCCTTCCATGGGTTGTTTCCAAAGCCAGATCAGTTTTCAAAGCCTCTGTGGGACTATTCAGGTCTATCGAATGCATGTGGCACTCAGTGGCTAGTCTTGGGGCCGGGCAGTGGCTTATCCCACAGTTCAGCACTCAGTGTCTAGGGCATCCTGTACAGGATCAGATGCAGGAATGCACAGCTCAGGGGTGCCCAAATCATAAACAATGGTATGGGGTCAATGTGGGGGCTCCTCCCTCTCTGCAATCTCCCAAGTATTTTCTGGCTCCTTGGCTTCCCTTCCAGGCCTCCTGCCAGACAGCTTTCATCACCCACAATGCCCCTAACTCCCTCTGAGTGTGCTGATGCTCGGGGGCAATCTGCAGAAGCAGCGGTAGAGGAAAAATCACACAGGTTTTTTCTGCTCTTCTGGGGACCTCATTTCCTCCCATCAGAGCAGAGGGTTCTCCTTCCTCCCTCAGAGTCGAGCAGCCATGGGCCTCCACAGAGGCGGGGGCGCAAGAGAAAGGAAACAGGATGCAGCCACCGTCCCTGAGCGCCGGGAACCCCATTTTCCAGTCTTCGAGCCAGGACTCGGTGGTTTCTGTTGGTGCGCTCTCTGTCCACACCCATGAAGTTACCCTGTCTTCACATGTGACACCAATCATTCTGTACAAAACGAACATAGTCTTGGTCACAAGGATCATTTCATGTTTAGAGATTTTTTTTTCCTCTTGAAAAAACATGAGGACGATGTAACAACACTAAATGCATTACTTAAAATCTCCAAACCTGTGACCCTACCTCAGCACTTCTCCCTTCACCTTCCTGCATGTCTTAAGCACACAAAATTACTTTTCAAATGTATCTTCATTTCTTTGTCCTAAACTAGTCATCAAATGGCTACCCTAAGCTGGGCACTGGGCCACAAGAGATACAAACATATCCCGTGACCCCGGCTCTGTTTACGGAGGATGGAAAGGCACAGAAAGGCCTGCGTATCTGCATGGCGGCGGGAGTCACCAAGGAAACAAGTCAGGTGGCTCCGTGGTGGAAAGTGGGTGGCTGAGCGGCAAGGGCCACGGGTCCACATGTTTCCTAGCACACGAATCCAGCATTAGTTTGTCAAGCTCCAGGTTTTTCTAGGAGAATTGAAAGAGATTACACTGAGTTCATAGGTTTTTAGACAATGAATACATTTACATCGCTGAATCATCTTAGCCAAACACATGAGGCAGCTGTTTATTCAGGCGTTCCCGCGTCCTTTCCGGCTTGGGCGTGTGGGTCAGTGTATATTTCGTATGAGCGGGCCCTGAAAGTCTATGACACGTAATCATACACAGTTTCTACTTTCATGCAAATAGGGTTTATTTGGTGGAATTGCTTTCAATGTTGTTCTAATGTCCACTTTACTAGTGTTTGCTGTGACTTCCCAATACCTCTCTTTGACCTGGATCAGGGAATGAAGATTACATTAATTTTTTAATAACAAAAGAAAAAGCCCCACTCGGCTTCTTGGCATGGTTACCATTCGGGGTGACCAACTACTATTCTCAGGGATGCTGGAGGAGCAAGAAAACATAAGCTTTCATGGATGATTACTGCCACCCCTTACCACTCTCCACCTGATTTTTATTATTTCCCCGCCAGTGTGTTATTTTTATTTCAAATAATTCAGGAAAACTTGTATTTGACTGGCTCCCATGAATAAGAAACATTCTACTGGGGCACCTGAGTGGCTCAGTCAGTTAAGCGTCTGACTTTGGCTCACGTCATGATCTCGTGGCTCATGGGTTCGAGTCCCACGTCAGGCTCTGCGCTGACAGCTCAGAGCCTGGAGCCTGCTTTAGATTCTGTGTCTCCCTCTTTCTCTGACCCTCCCCTGCTCATGCTCTCTCTCAAAAATAAACATTTTTAAAAATTTTTTAAAAACAATAAAAAACTTAATAGAGGGAATCTATGTTTATAAACTATCCAGCACAGGACAGGCCTCTCCCAGTACCGAAAGTATGAACGAATGAATGGGTGTGATTGTTAACGAATGTGTTGGTACACACACTTTATGACTCTCGTAAAATATTGGCTGGGCCATAAGTCACAACAGCCTGTGGGAACAGTCAGCTTCAAAACCTGTGACCTAACACAGGAGAACACGGCTATTCAGGGACACAGACTGCCCCTTCCTGAGACCACACCGCCGTCTATGGCCTTTAAGGGTGACTCCAAAGGCCACCCACAAAGTGACAGCTGGGAACGGTCACATTCGGGTGCCAAATGCAGCGCCTTCCCTACAGCCCACGGCACCAACAAAGTACTAAGCAGTAACTAACGTTGAGGATGATGAGCCTGAATTAAAGAAAGCCCCTAAGTCACTGAAGAAATAAGTCAAGAATCTGGGCACTCACGAAGATCACTGATCAACCAACCTACATTTTAAATACATTCTCAGCGCTAACATCTCCAACCCTTTCATCTGGAGACGACGACGCTCGATGCAAGTGCTCATCTGTGCCGTCCTGTGCACGGGGCTCGCCTCACGTGAGCGCGGCTGACGGGGGACTGAGGGCACATGCGGTGGGCCTGTTACATAAGAGAACGCTTTCAGCAGACACATCACTTCTGAAACCACAGAAGCCAAACCACAGTGGAAAATTCAGCTGTTCTGGAAAGAAACACCAAGATAATTTTCTGCAAAGTTTCCTACGCTGGTATGCATTCTTCTACGGTGGCCTATTTTTCTAGTGCTTCTTAAAATCCACATGATGAAGCAGCACTGAGCCTCTATGAAAAAGTGTACATACAACCCTCACGTCGCCATGGCTAAGGCTGGGGACGTGGCATCCGACACGTGCTTGTGGAAAGGCAGCAGGAGTCCTGGCAGTGTGATCTCGGGAAGGAGTCGGCCTCTGGCTCTGCGTTCCAGCGCACGGAGGGGACTACGTGCGAGATTTCAGGGGTCTCCCAAGACAGAAGATTCTAAGCCTTTTCTTCAATACGTGTGTAAACCTCCAAGAATTCTGAAGGCCTTCACCTGCTCAGCTGTTGAAGACCATCTAGGCTGGGGACAGACGCCATCTAACACAGCGGCTGCTTCCACATACAGCCCTCGGGCCCCAGCGTCCCCAGAACCGGGCTGGCCCAAGCCTGCCGGACGGACTCCGCGTCCTGAGGCAGGTCCCTGGGAGCCGGCTGCGCGGGGTTGGGTGACCTCGGAGGCTGGCACTGGCAGGTCCCTCTCTCAGGGCCCCCGCAACCGTGGCTCCTGCCACTGCCCAATGCTGCTCCCCGCTGCCCTCCCACCCACCTTCTCTTCTGCACTCACGCCCGGGCCCATCTCCCCTCCTCCCCGCTCCGTCCTTACTTGCCCACGATGGATCAACTGAACATTTAGTTTTGTCCTTGTAAAGTCGGTCAGTAAACACCATTCCCAAGTTTCCAGAGCCCTCTGTAGGGAGAAACACGGAAGGTTCCCTGCTGTTTCTGAGGACGCGCACTGCCAAGCATTTTCACAGCCCCTGGTGGTGGGACAGCTGTGGGCTGCCCTGCTTCCCCAGGACTTTGGACACGTGAAATAGATAAATGACGCGATTTGACTTGCTGCCATTTCTGGGCACGCTGTGTAGACAAGGTTATTTAAATACCGAAACACAAATGGAAAAACAGTACGTAGTTTCAGGCAGTGTTTCGGTGGGTGGCGCTCTAGTCACACAACGTAGGAACCGCACTAACTGTGGGCACAACTGCACGTGTCCCCTCGGGGAGGCTCGGCCATGCGCCTTGGGCCTCGGGGTTGACCCCTCTGCAGCTCCACCAGTTTCCCTCGTCAGGCGGTTGGTCCTCGCAGGCAGCATGCCGATCACCGCCCGGCCCAGACTGGCAGCTCTCCCTGCACGAAAGTTCTGGAAGTCCTTGCAGGCCAGGGCTGGAGGCACTTGGGCAGTGGCTTCCCCCGACACAGCAGAGGAGAGTCCTCAGTTGTGAGTCTCACAACGCGATTCTCTGCTCTAGAAGAACGAATGGGGCTCCAGCTGCCCAAGACGTCCTGAGGGCCCGCACCCACGGCGGACAGGAGGCGGGGTCCAGGGAAGGGGACGCGCCAGGAGCTGGAGGCCCAGCTGGGCCCAGGACGCTGTCACTCTGTGACCCAGGAGTCCTTCCTTCAAATGGGACCATTTCTACTTTCCCAAGAGCATTCATTTGTTCATTATGTTGCTATGATTTCACCTAAAACACTATTTTCATGGGCCAAACTTGGCCAGTTACTTTTCCTAAGGCTCACTTCAACACCTATTTGACTTAGGACTTAAAGCTCAGAGTATTCTGGTCACTTTCTAGGAAATACCTACATTTCACTCAGTAATTGTTTGGTTTCAAGGTAATGCATGGGTCCATGAAGCCATTCAGATGTTTGTTTGCTACGATTTATCTTGATTATAGAACAGACCCCTTTTCTCCACTGATGCAGAGTACAACCACAGAAAACCGAGTACACTTGAGCTTCAGTTTTCAGAAGAATCACATCTCAGAGCTTCGCCAGTACGTCAGCAGGCCAGCACTGTCTGGTCCTACGGGCATAAGTGCTGACATGTGGAAACAATGGAGGCCAACCTCCAGAAGCCTCTTCGTCTCCTGGCTTGCCACTTCACCTGTGCTCCCTGCAGTGCGACGGCGGCACATTCACGATCGACCCCGGACTCATCAGCCCGGACGTAGGCCCTACAGTTTCCTGAAACACACGGACAGCTGTGAGAGCTTGTTGCCTGCAGTTCACGGACATCCCACCGGAGCCCCCCGGTTTGTGTGAATCGCAGGCAGCGGCACCACCGAGGACCACTTCAACCGAGTGCAGGGTGAACCTGGGGGCACTCGGAGTCACGTCAGAACCCACCGCAGCTAGGGCTGCCCGTGGAACAGGTGACCTGGCAGAAGAAAGGGATGTCCCCCGGGGGCTCGCTGTTGGCAGAGAAAGGGGGGCTTTGTTCTCTGCAGAGTAAAGTGGGGGCTCACGAATACCCTCGAGAAAAAGCTCAGACCATCCCCCACCCTGGGAGAGGCACAGTCCCCTCGTATCGGGTCTTCCTGCCTCCCTTCCCTCACTTTAAAGTCTCAAGTTCTTTAAAAGACCTAAAATTATATTAAGGTAATAATTATGATGGATCACTCTTGTGCCGTTAACATACAACAAGCTGCAAGTACGACAACAGCACAACAAGAGCAGAGGGAAGGCAGCCTCGGGGAGAGGACTGTCCCCAGGCTGGGGAGACGACGCGGTGCAGACCTGCGAGAAGGACGCGGTAACCCCGGGGCCGACCACTCAGAAGCTGCCTTAAACGTACACTGAGGACACTCAGGACGACCACTAAGAGAACAGAACCCGAGAGTTCTCACGAGGAGTTTTTCTTTTCTTTGTACTGTACCCGCGTGAGAAGGCGGATGTCAGCTGAACCTGGCGTGGGACCGTTTCACGGGACACACACGTCAAACCGTCACGCCACACGCTGTGAGCTTACACAGCGATGTATGTCCGTCATCCTCAGCAAAGCTGGAGAAATATATAGTGAAAAATAATTTAAGGAATCAAAACGTTACACTAGAAAATATTCACTTATTGCAAAAGAAAGCAGTAAAGGAAGAGAGACAGAAAAGACACGGGATGTTTACTCAACAAATACTAAAACTGCCGACATAAACCCAAAGTATATTAATAACACGAAATGTGAATTGATCAAACAATCCAGTCAAAATGCAGAGGTTACGGACTGCATTTTTTTAAAATTCCAACTCCACGCGCTTTCCAGGAGATGAACTTTAGATTCAGAGACAGAGATGTCACACAAACTGCACAGAGCAGGAGCGGCCACACCATGTCAGGGCAAACAGCTTTAAAACAAAACGAAACTGCTCGAGAGGGACATTTTCTGAAGACACAGCAACTACACACATGCACCCAACAGCAGAGCTCCAGAAACACCAAAAGCGAAAAATGACACAACGGAAGGAAAAAACTGGTAATTCAGCAAAAGCTGGCAATTCCAACGGCCCTGCTCTCAATAACGAATAGAAGATCACGGAGGAAACGGAGCACGGAGAGCCCTGCATAGCCTGACGCTCGCCCCGATGACGGCACGCAGATTCACAAGTGCACCAGAGTAACTCCCAATGCAAATCGAAACCACAGTGTGACAGCTCTTCACACCCATCAGAACGGCGATATTCAAACAGAGAGCTGGTAGTGAGTGTCCCACGAGCCGTCGTACCGTCTCACAGCCTTGATGGAACCGCAGGCCTAGTTGGCCTCCCTGGAAGGGCGGGGGCAGGAGTGCTGTCCCCAGGAGGTGACTGCCGGCCAGAAACGTCTCCCAGACACCCCGACACCTAACGAGTGTGCTCCCATCCCCGCGGGCCCTCTGGGGGCCACCCCACGGGCCACATGCCATCCTAGGCCCAGGGACACCTCTGCACCTGCCCAGGACGGCTCGCACAGCCAACGGCCCGTCAGCTACAAAGGGAGTAAAATACCCCAGTGTACAGGACAGAGGCGGACTGGGAGGGACACCCAGTGTCCCCTCGGGCTGCATCGTCTCTCAGAACAGGAGGGACACATGCTGGCCGGGATTCTCGGGAACGGGCGGTGTAGACGAGGAGCCAGTGTGCGGCGGGGACGGCGTCGGTGTGCTGACGAGGGCCGGCCGGCACTGCGGCTCCCAGGAGGCCCTGGTCCACTTCCTGGCCTCCTTCCCTTGGGGCTTATGGCTCCATGTCACCGAGGGGTTATAATCAGACTGTCACGTGTATGTCGCTCTCACCGTGTCACTTTCCTTACCTGTGAGGGCTCAGCAGATATTCCTGCACCAGGGAGGCTGACAGAAATGAACAACGGGCACCGTATGAACCACGGAGTCTCACGGAGATCAATCAAGTAGGTCTAGGTGACTCTTTATTAATAAAGGTGACTTTTAATAAAAAACATAATTTAATTCAAATAAAAAAGTACAGACTGTAACACAATCACAGTGTCACTCACATTCACAGGGACGTGTAGGCCTCCCTCTCGGCTGTTCAGTACGGAGACCTCGGTGACCAGCGGACAGCAGCTCGGCAGGTGTGGGGCCGGGGCCAGGGGCGCCGCCCCCCACCCAGCCCCGGCCCTGTGTGCAGAGGCCCGCGGGGCACCGATACGTGGATAAAGGCTGTCAGTCTGGACGTGTTGTTAGGCGGTGACCGCTGTCCCAGCCCGACCTGGATTAATGCCATCAGCCTACACGGCTGAACTAAAAGCCCTGCTTAACGGCTTCAGACGCATCCTGCTATTCCGCATGCTTGCAGATATCTTCACAAACAATAACTAACTATAAAGAAGACAGCCTGTGACTGAAGCTCCTCGTCAAGACAGGGGCAGTGACAACCAGCGCTGTTGGTGACAACTCCGGGAGTTAAAAGAGCAACCTCTAGATGTCTTCAAAGTGAGCACAACTAGGCAGCACACACACAAGTGTTTTAACACAAGCTTCCTGGCCTAAGAACACTTCCAGGCGGAAGGGAATATACGATAAAGCGGACACATCAGATTTAACTTAAAGTAACAGGCTTCAGTGCTACGAACTTACCAGGTCATTCTGCCCACCATCTGGAGAACCAGCTAACATCAGACACACTCTGATTCTAGATGGCTAAAGCCACACACACACACACACACACACACACACACACACACACACAGCTGTGTGAACCTACAGCTTTATTCACACCTTGCAGGATGCTCTTAGTACTCATATTTTAACGGGTTCACTCCCTGTAAGGAATCTCAGTCATAGATAATCAACTTCCACAGAGAAATGTGTAGCAAACCAAATTGAGAATATTCTATCTTCCACATGTGGACTCAAGTAGGAAGCATTTTGTTTAGTATAATGCAAAGTCAATTTTTAAAAACATCTGCAGTCTTTTTGAAACACAAGGCACCAATAGGAAGCAGACATTCTAGCAAAGAGTGATTGTCTGGGGGGAAAAGAAAATGGAAGTGATCAGAGTCCTCTGTCCTCTGTTGATTAGAATACTTCCTTCTTTCACGTCATGCAACGTCTTCCAGATAATCCGCCACATCACTGAGCTGGGACACGGTCAGGTCCTGAGTCAGGTCATCAAGCTTTGTTGTTCCAAAGGAAAAAAAAAAGAGCTGGTGTCAGAATACAGTCATAAATACTCTTTAAAATGCACTGCCAAGAATTTAAATATTACCTTGTACTCTTTAAACCACTTCACACTCAAAGTCCTCTACTTTGAGTAGAGCACTTTACCTCTACCTCCCTTCTTCCTAGTAGTTTGAAGCCTGGGACAATTACCAAAGGCTGAGGCCACAGCGACAAGTGCACGCCCACAGCCCCCGGTCCCCACAGCCCCGCAGCCGCCCTGGGGACCGTCCGGCGGCTTCAGCCTCCTGCAGGGGCACCAGGTGCAACAAGGTGCTGAGCACCGTGCGCTGCCCTCACTCAGACTCCCCGACACCCCCGTGCGCACGCACCTCCGCTTCCCTCCCACGGAGACCAAAGCTGGCGTGGAACAGCACGTCCCCCGCCCCCCCGCCCCGAGTCTGCCCCTTTCAACGGGCTCCTGCGTGCGGCCATCCCCCGGAGGTCATGGGCACTCGGGGAACGCCCCTCCCGCGGACGGCAACGTTCACCTCCCGCTGGGGCACCTCTGGCCTGAGAGGCGCTCCCCTGACCCAGAGCCGCCTCCGTGGCGCCGCCGGGACGGTGGAGACGCCGCCTCTCATCTCCCATGGAGCACGTGCCTGCCCGGTATCCGCAGGACGGCCTCCCACGCCTCCCACGTGCACAGCCTGCCGCCCGCCTGCTGCCCCGGCCCCTCCGGGCTTCTGCACCAGCCCCGACCTGCCTGAGACGCAGCTGAACCTGCTCCTTCCCAGCGCTCTCGTGCCCGCGCCCGCGCCTCGCCTGACTTCTCGTGCCTCTACGTCTGCACCCCCGACGTGGTCAGTTCTGGCTCCACGTCTGCCCCACCGTGGCCCTCCTACCCTCACGGCAACCGAGGCCCCGCCACAGGGCACAGGAGCCCCGCAGCAGGCGGTGACCCTGCAGCAGGCGGCAAGAGCAACTACAGACTCCTGGAAGCCATTCTTTTTGACGTGGGCCAAGCAGCTGTCATGTCACAATTTTCCACTATTTTCCTCCTAATCTGTGTACATTCTTTTAAAGCTTTACAGCAAATTAAGGCAGCAGACACAGGCACAAAGAGCATTCTATGGGAGGCGCTAGCACCATACTTTATCGCTGGTGTTGATGTCATCGATCTCCACAGAAAGATCTTCTTCGATCTCTTCACCAATACTTAGCTCACTTTTTTCTGAGCGATGGCTGGTACTAGTTTGTGAGAAAGAAAAATCAAGAACACCAAATATAAACATTTAAATAAAGTATTAAGTACCAATAACTTCGTACCTATTATCTCACCTCATCCTTAATATAACTTATCGAGGGCAATAGAAATGGGAAGTCAATTTAAGAGAAGAGAAAACTAAGGTCCATGATGGTGACTATGGTCACAATATCAGGTAAAAGCACAAGCCCAGATTTTTAAAATTTCATCTGTGAATCATGCCACCTCTCAAAAAAACTGTATGACAAATCACTGTTAAAAAACAAAATATAAATTCCCAATTGGAGGGGAAGAAAACCCTGTCAATCACATAAAATTCTCCGACTCTAAAATTTTTGTCATATCCACAATTATTTCCAAACCATTAGGCAACTCACAGATTCTATTATCGTCATGCACATAAAAAGTCATCTGAACAAAATACTGTGCTCTGTCATCTGAATGAGACCACTAACTGCAGAGGGCAGTGTCTTAGGCATGTGTCCACACCCTCCACGGGCTGTGGGAGCACGTGGACCAGGGCCACCTGACGCCTCTGGGCGACTGGGTCTGTTCTTATCAAGTTTCCTGAACGTGACGAATTTGTTCACATTCTAATGCAAAACCAAACCATGCTCCAAAGTGCAGGGTATAATTCTGGATTAACTATCTTTGATTCATCTGCAATCAATGTGAACGAGAGTCCAATACACTAAAACAAGCACAAGTGGAATTCCATCACGTTTTCCTGTATCACAAATTGTTTACAATTTCTTTGTGGCCCAACTATTTTTCTCACCTGTTAAAATCATCAACATAATCATCTTCTTCTCCAGTCCCTGGAAGTTTCAGAAAAGATGGGTTACATTTACATCTGCACGCTTTACGCCATATCTACAATTACACACACTCTTCCTTCAGGAAAACTCCATTACTGAATTATACTGCATATTTAAAAATGAAGTCTCCAGGATTAGAAATGTTTTTACCATATAGAACCTGAAAACAAGGATAAAGTAAACTACTTAAGACGTAACAAAATGTCATTCGTAAGATGTGGTTAATACCCAGTCTTGTACTCCAAGTACCCGAAAGGTGAATCACATTGTATGTTTATTATCTGTAAAGTCATCTGATATTAAAATGGTATCAAACACAACGGGAGGCCTCAAAAGCAGGTTATCATGAGCTCCCTATTGTTGCCTCACAATCAGTGAGTTCGAGCCCCGCGTCGGGCTCTGTGCTGACAGCTGGGAGCCTGGAGCCTGCTGCGGATTCTGTGTCTCCCTCTCTCTCTGAGCCTCCCCCACTCACACTCTCTCTCAAAAATAAACAAACATTAAAATAATAAAATATAATAACATCTAGTTAGGGCTCTTGGTTAATGTACCAGGATTTTACGATCCGTGTGACCTCAGGCAACTTACTTAACCTGATTCTCGTCTGCAAAGATGAGGAGGATAATAAACCCAAGCTCACAGAGTAAGATTTAAATAAAACCACTTCTTGGTACAGTGCCAAGCGCATCGTCACTACCATCATTATTATCCTAGGCTGATCCACTAACATTCATACATTACTTTTTAAATGTTTTTTATTTATTCCTAAGAGAGAGAGAGAGCATGAGCAGGGGAGAGTCAGAGAGAGAGGGAGACACAGAATCGGAAGCAGGCTCCAGGCTCTGAGCTGTCAGCACAGAGCCCGACGCAGGGCTCGAACCCACGAACCGTGAGATCATGACCTGAGCCCAAGTTGGATGCTTAACCGACTGAACCACCCAGGCGCCCCCCATACATTACTTAGAACACAAATAATTCTATAAATTCACGATGAAAATAAAAACAAACAGAAAGCAATACGGTTGCAATACCATCAAACAAAACTAAACAGAAATGCTTATTTACACGGAACCCTAATATCTGGATGGGACGGAAGGAACCAAACCTCAGCTGGCCATCCCTCCGTCTTCCCCGGGGTAACACCCGCAAGCGCAGCACGATGACGGCATGGTCCCCAGTGGAAGGCGAGGCGAAGCAGCGGACCCCTGGTCCCCAGCTGGCACCTGCAGAGCGGCCGGGCCCCTTCCCTCACCAAGGAGAGCTCTCAGCGCCCCCTCCTCACAGGCAGGCTGGGGCTGCCCTGGCTTTGACAGAAAGCAGGGTCGTCACAGAGAAGCGGGACGGCTGGCGGTGCAGGTGGGACGGAAGGAGAAGCAGGCAGGGCTGGGGCAGGGCAGGAGCAGGGCAAGTGTAGGGGTGGAGCAGGTGTAGGGGCGGGTGTAGGTGTAGGGGCGGGTGTAGGGGCGGGTGTAGGGGTAGGGGCGGGTGTAGGTGCAGGGGCGGGTGTAGGGGCAGGTGTAGGGGCAGGGGCGGGTGTAGGGGCGGGTGTAGGTGTAGGGGCGGGTGTAGGTGTAGGCGTAGGTGTAGGTGTAGGGGCGGGTGTAGGTGTAGGGGCGGGTGTTGGTGTAGGGGCGGGTGTAGGGGCAGGTGTAGGGGCAGAGCAGGGGCAGGGCAGGGCAGGGCAGGGGCAGGGCAGGGGCAGGGAGGGCCGGGCAGCAGGCTGTGTGTGGGGCTGCAGGGCAGGGCCTGCCGGGAACCGGGACTGAGCCCCTCCCAGGGAAGGAGGGCGGACGGAGGCCGCAGCAGGCCCACCCGGCATCACAGCTGCAGGGTCACGGGGTCACAGGGTCACAGGCGGCAGCCAGGGGCGCGTCCAGGCTGCTGCTGCAGGGGAGCCGAGACACCGACAGAGGCAGCTGGCCCTCACGAGGCAGGGGACGTTCTCTCAGGTCCACATGCACCTTACAAGGAGGTGGGTGCCGCCAGCGCCAGCGGACAGGCCGGGACGGGACCCGCTCGCCTCCGCCTGGCTCACCACCGGGGCCCCGGCTGCCATCTCACCTGCGCCCACCTGCTCCCAAACTCAAGTCCTCTCCACTCGCTGGGATGTTCTCCACAGCAGGGAGGGCATGATGGCCGGGCCCTGGCGCCCACCCAGCGCTCAGACCCGGGGAAGCGCACGTCATGCAGGGAGGGAAGAGTGGCCAGACACAGAGCGCGGGCCGAACCATTTCTGCCAGTCCCTCCTGAGCGGGGTGAGCCCCATGGACGCCCACCCCCAGCGCCCAGAGAAGGGACTCAGCCTTTTCGGTCTGCGCTGAAACGTCTCTGCTTCGTGCTCACCCATCTGGTCTTGGCAGAGGAGTCACCTCCCAGGCGAGGCCCCCCGCCTGCCTGGTGAGGGCAGGCCCACCTCCCGCCGGTGAACACCCCGGTGACTGCCGGGCGCCAGGTCAGGAGGCACTCACTGGAGGCTAAGTTCTGCATTTCAGATTTTATTCTAAAACATAATGGTCTTCAGACCATCAAGACTAAAAACGGGAAACTGAGTTACCTAATCCAAGTGATCCAACTTTATCACTGACCAACTTCAGATCTTTCAAAACCGGGTTTCCTCTTTTACCTGTGGAGAAAAACAGCCACATGGGGCTGACTTAGAACACAGCAGTCTGTAAGCCATATCATTGTTTTTTCCACTATAGGATATTTATGCCTAAAACGTAATAACCAAAAACTAAGAATTACAAACTCTGATTGATGACTGCTCACATCACGCATCGCATCCCCTTTTTAACCACACGATGCTGTTCTTTACTGAAATCTGACCGTCCAAGCGATGGATTTCTGGCCTAACAATATCACCATCTATAAAAACTCTCACTGGGTATGAACTCATGCACTACAGTTAATTATTCTCATCAATTTTATTTTCTTCAATTTTGCTTTAATTCAACTGCTATTTCATTTACCAAATTGATTATGTTTTCAGTCCTAAGTGCTCGATGTCCTCCCCAAGTCATTATTCTCTACTCACTATTAAGAGTGACCTGAGCACGACCCGCTAAATTCTCACTGCGGGTGGGGCCACAGTCACAGACGTGTGGCTGGTCAGGGGACGGCTAAAGGCCACACATCATCCCCTTCACGAAGCCCGGGAGATCCCACAGCTGCATCACCTGATATAAACAGGTTAGTAAAACTGCAAAATTATGCAAAATCACACCATTTCCTAATAAAGACCTGCTTTTGAGAAAACGTTCTCCAAAAAAGGCACATTTATGGTCTAAAACACTGTCAATTAAATCTCAGTAAACCACCCTCACCTGCACATGTCTACACTTAAAGGCTACGCTTTTAAATCCTGTCTCGTCACCATCTGCGTGCGGGAAGGGGCAGGAGGGTGGACTGGGCAGGGACGTGGTTTCCACGTCTAGCAATCGCCTCTCTGGTACGTGGAAAAAGAGGTCAGAGGGGCGCCTGGGTGGCTATGTCGGTTAAGTGTCCGACTTCGGCTCAGGTCACGATCTCACAGTTCGGGAGTTTGAGCCCCACATCGGGCTCTGTGCTGACAGCTCAGAGCCTGGAACCTGCCTCAGATTCTGTGTCTCCCTCTCTCTCTGACCCTCCCCTGCTCACGCTGTCTCTCTCTCTCTCAGAAATAAAGAAAAACATTAAAAAAAAAAGAAGGAGATCAGATTCAGATTCCAAATAATGAAATCTTGCCATTTGCAATGATATGGGTGGAGCCAGAGTGTGAGGCTAAGTGAGGAAAGTCAGACGGGTGTGGAGTTGAAGAATCAAGAGGAACGAGCAAAAGGAGAGAAGGGTCAGACTCTGAACTGCAGAGCACACAATGATGGTCCCCGAGGCGGGGGCTGAAACGGGGCGTTAGAGTCAATGCATCATGGTGAAAAAATATATAAATTTAGAACATCACACGCACACAACGATGCCAACATCCAATGCAGACAAAAGCTACCCCAGCTCCAAATCCCTGGAGAGAGAATAGTGTAGCTTTCCTATGATGATTACTTCGGTATCACAGGATCTATAAAGCAAATTCCTAAAAATTAATTGAATCTAAATCCTACCTGAGTCCATCTAAATGCCCAACAAGGGGGAAAGGACTTAAAAAATGACACGGTTACTAGAGAAGGCAGCTACCAAGTCCGTTTCCTGACAGTGCTCTGACGGCGTGGGAAAGGCAGAACCCAACCCACGAGGCGAATGTGACCACAGTAAAGGAAACGTCTCGGGTGAAGTTACAGGCTGCAGTTTTCTGGAAAGTACACGATGATCACATAGACCTAAGCGGAGAACCCCCGGCACCCGTACTCGAGGTCGGCATCACTCACTTTCGGAGTCCTTCCTGGAGGGGGCGGCTGTCAGGGAGCTGCGTCCGCAGCTCAGGGGGGGCGCGTCGGAGAGCGAGGCAAGGCTGCCAGCGGGCTTGCTGGGCTCGTTTCTCCTGGCAACGAACAAGTGCGCGGTCACATCACGGCCGCCGCCGGGGGGTCAAGAACACGCCGCTCGTAGACCCGCACGTCCACATGGCCAGGGAGCGGGGAGGGGTCTACTCACCTCGCTCGGGCTGTCGGAGGTCTTACAAATCCAACTGCTCTCCATCCCTTTCGGGGTCTGTGATTTTTGTCAGAAGCGGGCGAGGGGCGGCACAGAGGCCACCTCCTCAGCAGTCCCCCCTCCCCAGCCCTGCCTGCGCCCACCCACCGAGGCAGGAACCTTCACAGGCTGCTACTGTCACCCCTGCCAAGCGCACTCGCTTGCTCCTCCAGGAAGACCAGCCTCTCCCCTGCACACCAGTCCCCTCCCTGCTAACACTGCTCTCAGCAGACGTGCGCATGGCGCACTCTGGTTTTCTCCCCGCCCCTCACACCCCTGTATAACACAACTCACCTGGAGAGCACTCCCCACCTACTAACCCACCCCCATCCTTTCCCGAACCTGCTCTGATCCACCCCTCACCCTGCAGCCCGCCCCCAGGATCCCCGTCACCCCTGCCTCTGCGCTGCTAAGAGCAATGGCTGACTTTCAGGATTCACTCCCTCCTCCTTCAAGGACACCTCTCTGCCTCCCCTGGGTCCCTTCCCTCTTCCTCCTCCTCCCCTCACTGACTTCCAGGGGCCACAGTGCTACTTCCCAGGTGACCTCCGCTGGCGGCAGGAGTAAAGCGGAGACCCCCCCCCCAACCTCACTGCGCCTCTAGCCCAGGCCTCTCCCCTAGTGCCCGTCAGACCCCCTCCCGGCTGCCTGCGGCCCGACCTCCGCAGCAGCCCCCTCCCACCCTGATGTGCCGGGGTGAGCTGTGGACAGTCACCGCCCGCCCGTGCGGCCTGGCCCTGCCTCCACTCCTCACCTGTCAGTGGGGTTTCCAACCTCGCAGCTGTTCGTGGACAACCCCGGACCCCCCCGCAAGGTCACTTGTCCAATGCTGACCAGCCAACCCGTTTGGGTCCAGCCTCTAAGTGCGGCCCCCAAACCACCCACTTCTCACCACTTCTGTCGTCACCTCTCACCCAGCTAATCCTGATCGCTTCCCAGGGGGACACCGAGCGGCCAGGTGGCCCCGTCACTCTCCGCTCCCTAAGGTCGAAGCCACACTCCTGCTATGATCGGCACGGGGCCCCCCAAATGCACGAGAGCACAAGCTTCTGGAGACAGGCACCCTGTCTGTGCCCAGGCTGCCCCACCCCCTCCCAGAAACGGTGCCTGGCCCATGACGGGCACTCGGTACGCGGCCACCGGCGAAAATGGGCAACATCCAGGTTTTCACCGTTCAGGACTGTTTAACAACACCGAAGGCCTTAATGACACAAAATCAGATCTACGTGCTCAATAATTACAGACGCATTAGTAGCTCTTTTTTAAAATATGAAATACTTGGAAATTATATTTTTAAGCCTCTAGCTGGATAATGCAAAAACACGGTTTACTCACCAACCATAAGTTTTTTCTGGTTTAGGAATGGGATCATCAAAGAAAGAGTCCCCTTCCATATCCTCTTCATCTGGACAAAGACCAGCTTTGTCTTTGACATCTAGACTTTTGTTACTTAGGAAAGAGCCAATTTTTGTTTCGTGGGTCAGCAAGTGGAGGCTGCTTTTGCTCTTTGGTTCTGAGGAAGAGACACTCGTGTCACTCTGACTGGCCTCATTGTTGGCCTTCTAGAAAACAGAATGGGAAAGAGAAGAGGTCTCCTTGGTGAAATAAAACATTAATAAACTATTTTACATAATAAAACATCACATCTGATGTGACCACCATGCACAAATATCTGTGTGTGTGTGTGTGTGTGTGTGTGTGCGAGGAGGGGATCTTACAGATGCATGAAGGGCTCATCCCCGCTCACGGCATGGCTAACTTCCAAAGGAGAGAACGTCAAAAGTAATGTGTTCATACCCTTCCTCTCCCGCCTAAATGGAAGTATCTCTGCTATCCCGTTTATAAACAACTTCTGCACCTCCTCTTGCATGTACACCACTGCTTGCAAAGTTCTCTTACATCAGTAAGTTGCCATTTTGCAAAAAGGAGAAGGGACGGCGGGTAAAGAAGGGAGGTCAGGTCACATAAATGATCCGAGTATAAAAGCACTCATCAGGGAAAACAGCACTTTTCCACCATGCCGGTGCCAATGCAACCGGCATCAAGGTGAGGAACGCCCTCCCCACCACCCCCGTCTCTGAGGTGAGGGACGCCCTCTCCACCACCCCCGTCTCTGAGGCGAGGTGAGTGACACCCTCTCCACCACCCCGTCTCTGAGGTGAGGTGAGGGACGCCCTCTCCACCACCCCCGTCTCTGAGGCGAGGTGAGTGACACCCTCTCCACCACCCCGTCTCTGAGGTGAGGTGAGGGACACCCTCTCCACCGCCCCCGTCTCTGAGGTGAGGGACGCCCTCTCTACCGCCCCCATCCCTGAGGCGAGGTGAGGGACACCCTCTCCACCACCCCGTCTCTGAGGTGAGGTGAGGGACACCCTCTCCACCACCCCGTCTCTGAGGTGAGGTGAGGGACACCCTCTCCTCCGCCCCCACCTGTGAGGCAGACTTGCTGCTGAAAGCACTGGTCTGAATCCAGACCCCCCGGTAACAACCCAATCCACACTTCTTCACACATCCGTGGATGTGTGGACCACACATGCGTCTGCACACCTCAAACCGTACAAAGCCCTCAAGTACTTTTACTCCCGTCCTGCCCATCGGGTGACACTGGCACAAAGCAGCACGCTACAGTTTCCTGTTTTCGGTTGGCCTTCATCTGCACAACCTCATTTTACTCCATCCTCGGTCAGATTTCCTTCTGCGCTTAGACATGTCTACGTCAACAACAGACACAAACCATACTAGCGGCAACACAAGTAGCTAACATTTCTGAAAAGCCTTCAAATCTTTCCCCCGGTGATCTCCTCTTCATCCTCAAAAGTGGGGGGGGGGGGGGCAGAGTGCAGGGGGCAGGGTCTGTCTCCCCTGCTGATACAGAAAAGGAGGCATACAGATGTTTTGGTCACTTGCCAAGGTCCCCAGAAAGTTCAAGGGTCAAGCCAACACTAAAGTCTGATTTCAGCGATTAGCTCTTAACACATGTCATGCTATTAGGTTGAATCATAGGATTTGCAGCCTTGTTGCAGTTCACACGGACAACTTCCCCAGACTCGGCTTTGGCACCGCAGAGGGCAGTGATGCGGGTGAGGCCTGGACGTGTGTAAGAGGCTCTCCCATGCGTGGATGGGGAAGGCGTCCGTGCTCTACTGCCAACCACATAAGCCTAAAGAACTATGGGGGCGCCTGGGTGGCTCAGTTGGTTAAGCATCCGACTTTGGCTCAGGTCATGATCTCACGGTTTGTGGGTTCAAGCCCCATGTCGGGCTCTGTGCTGACAGCTCAGAGCCTGGAACCTGCTTTGGATTCCGTGTCTCCCTCTCTCTGCCCCTCCCCTGCTTGTGCTCTGTCTCTCTCTCTCTCTCTCTCTCAAAACAGAGTGGCGTTTTCCAGACCTGACGGCTGCTGGGAGTTGAGAGGCGGTGTGTAGAGCGGAGAGAGGGGAGCGGGGAAGCCGTGAGGACAGCGCTCCCACAGGACGCACCTTCGGCACATGCACAGACAGGGTGGAGCGTGTGTGTGTTTAAAACACAGGTTTCCGCCTCTATACGAGTCAGAGGCCGTGATTAGCGGACACCAGGCAGGACACGTGCTACACGGTTTAGGGCCTTGTCCAAAGCCGCACGTTCCAGAAGTTACTAATGTAGTTAAATTAATTCTTGTAAACGAGATGCCTGGAAAAGTAAACGCCAACTTATCCTCCTTCAGACGACACAGGGCACTTTCAAACAGCAGAAACGTTTCACAATCTCCCAACCACTTTCTCGAAGTTCTCCGTGTGATCCAGTATGGAGAGGCATCAGCCACCTACGTGTTCCTCAGATTCATGCCCGATTGTCATTTATGATCTACAAGTACTTAAAAATGGATTTATGTGTTTTCAAAGACATACACATTTGGAAATAAATACCCAGACTCTTGTGATATTTAAACCCATTTACACTGAGAGAGACACACACACACTCTTTCAAAACACTCCTGGAAAATTCAAAAGGACAAAGCAGTATGAAATAAAACGGGACGTAAATGTAAAGCAACTTAACCAAACAATAATCATTCCAATAAGGTCTCTCTTCCCTGTGAATTCACGTCATAACCTACGTGACAGAACTTCAGTCCACATGCTGACCCACAACACTCAGCAGCTCCTCTCCGGCCACGGCGGCCT
The DNA here is from genome assembly GCF_003009895.1 of Hyaena hyaena. NCBI lineage: Eukaryota > Metazoa > Chordata > Mammalia > Carnivora > Hyaenidae > Hyaena > Hyaena hyaena. The sequence continues at coordinate 729,750 of NW_024081235.1, forward strand.
GTAACAGGTCTCGGCGGTGTCGCCGGTGTGGGCACACAAGGCACAAAGACTAGTTGTAGGAAGACAAGTTTGAGGACAGGCGGCTCTGATGTTCGCCACAATACGGATTTCTAAAAGTAATAATCAGTTGTTTTAAACCCATAGTTCTAGCTATCTACAGGGTAATATTTAAAAACACTGCATCCGCTTTGGAACTGTTCTCCAAATCCATTTCTAAGCCACACAGGAACGTGTCATTCAAACTGTGACTGTTCCCAAAGGATTATTACTCAACTGGGTTACTAATCACTAAACTTAATTCCCAATCACCTTTACTGTTAGGAAACAACCCACACTGAGAGAAGGATTTATCAAGACATCTACAGATCAGCACAAAAGTATACAGAACTTTAGAAACAACTTTCATGCAGGAAACGCAAGTCTTTTGAGCAAGGAGAAATCCAGTCATGAGGCGTTCCCCAGAATCTGTTTAAACAACCCCTATCGGGGTTAAGACGAGTCTTCGTCCTCCACATGTGAACCCAGTCACTAGGGTCCCCGTCACGTAGATGTGGGCAGACTGGACACACTGGAGGAATCAGAGCAGCTAGAACTGAGCATCATTTGTAGCAAAGAAGCGTAACAACAAGAAAACCCCTCGCCGATGCCTCGGAACTTACTCCCCACACAGGCTCAGAGGCTTCGCAGTTGTGACGGGTTAACCGTGTCTCCCCGGAAGGGGCCCCGTTACCCTGGGCCATGCCCCCAATTACGCACTAGGTGATGACAGGTGGGACTGGTCACGACGGCTCAGGCTGCACAAGGCAGGCCTAGCATCCCCACAGGGGTCACCGGGGAGGACTGTGTGGGCACCCCGCAGGGACGCGCCCGGGACCAGGAACACGGTGTCCTCACAGCCCGCGGAGGAACCGCTCCTGTGGGCACCCTTGTTTCACAGCTGCCGCCTCCCAGAACCAGGCGACAGAAATGCTTGCTGTTCAGGCCACCGTGTGTGCGGCACCTCGTCACAGCAGCCTGCAGGGGCTGTTTATAAGAACTGACACCTCTCGGGGCACCTGGGTGGCTCAGTCAGTTATGGGTCCAACTTCAGCTCAGGTCATGATCTCACAGTTTGTGGGTTCGAGCCCCGCATCGGGCTCTGCGCTGACAGCTCAGAGCCTGGAGCCTGTTTCAGATTCTGTGTCTCCCTCTCTCTCTCTGACCCTTCCCTGCTCACACTGTCTCTCTTTCTCTCAGAAATAAATAAAACATTAAAAAAAATTAAAAAAAAAAAGAACTGACACCTCTCATAAAGGTCTGTCCTTTCACAGAAGCTGCTGACCAGCACGGAAGCAGCCATAAAGTGCCCTGGACCAACCTCAAGGCTGATAATTTTCACAGTAAGTTACAGTAAAGTTGCAAGAGAGTTTTAGGATATATCTAATTTTCTACAAGCATATTTACACATTTAGATTTCAGTCATTTCTAGATGAATAGAAAATTAGCATCACAGAGAAGAAAGTTTCACAGCGAAAATAACTAATTTTCCAGAAGCCAAAAAAAAAAAGTATCTTCTCATTTAATCTGCACTTAATCTGCTCCGCTCATGACACAGAAACATCACAGCTAAGGAAATAACACAGTTTTGCAAAACTATTTTTAAAAAACCTGTGAATATGAATTCCCTTCCTCACCCAGGCCTCAGGCTCCCCTGCTCTGCTTCCCACCTTGCCAGAGGCCATTCTTTGACCCAAGATTTAAAGAACTTTACTACAGCCGTAAAACATATTTAGAACTCATTCACCTAGAAAATAACACTGTGTGATTCTAAAGCCACAAAACAAACATTTAAACTCCTCTAAAAACTTTTTCTAAAAAACTCTGTCCATATGATCCACAGACAATCTGTAATTCCTGCAGATGCACCGACTCTCTGGCTCTGAAAACAGACTTGAAAATGAGCCTCTGCACCAGGCTCCGCCGTCACAGGTCCAGCCAGCAGCTCGGGGGCCGGCAGACGAGCGCCTGGCTGGCCGTCCGCTCTGGAATCTGAAGTGGCCACTTTCCTGTTAATTTTTTTTAATGTTTAATTTTAAAAATTTTTAAATGTTTTTTTTTTATTTCTGAGAGAGAGAGAGAGAGTCAGAGAGAGAGGGAGACAGAATCTGAAGCAGCTCCAGGCTCTGAGCTGTCAGCACAGAACCCAACATGGGGCTCAAACCCATGAACTGTGAGATCATGACCTGAGCTGAAGTTGGATGCTTAACCGACTGAGCCTCCCAGGCTCACCAATGTTTGTTTATTTTTGAGAGAGAAGGAGAGACGGCATGAGCAGGGGAGGGTCGGAGAGAGAGGGAGACACAGAATCGAAAGCAGGTTCCAGGCTCTGAGCTAGCTGTCAGCGCAGAGCCTGACATCCACTCAGGAGGGGGCGGAGTGTGTGTGTGTGTGAGTGTGTAAGGGGGTGACAGTCTGTGGTTACCTAGAAACCCCCAAGGAAAGTGCGAAGATGCAGAACACGCCCTCCCCACCCCCAAACCTACCCACCTCGCCGTCTTCACCCCTGCCCTCATCCCTGCCCTCAATCGATGTCACACAGGGCTGATCCCAGAATTTTGAAAACAAGAAATAACAAGAAGTATCCTTTTTTAAGAACTTGAAAAGCAAAAAACACAACTCAACACACACTAGATTTAAAACCTGAAAACTGATCTCAAAGGGATGATCTTTCCTATTACATTTAACGTGATGAGAGAAAGCCTCTTCAACTAAACACTACAGACAAAATCATCTCACATGTTAACAAATTGAAGCTAGCAGAACCTACCAGGCTGTCTGGTACCACAACGGGTACCAGTTCACGGGGACAGAAGGGCTTACAAGGAAACAGAAGAACAGACGGCGCTCTGGGGGCGGGGGTCACCATACACCTGGGACGTTTACCGAAACGCCCTCCCACCGAAGACCCCTCCTCCCAGGACCCCAATTCCCCGGCCACCCTCGACTGTCTCACAGAGCAGCCCAGAGCCCTCCCGCTTCCTGCGGGCAGAGGCACACGACCCGTCCACGCCCCCTGCTCAGCGCCGGGCTCTCCTGCCGCTCCGATCATGGTCCCCGTGCTGGCTCATGTGGGTGGGGCTGCACGACAGCCTTGCACCCTGGGAAAGGCCACCTCGCTAACCCATAAAGGGCACAATGCCGACGACCGCAGGCAGCTCGGTATCTGATTACTAAGATGTTAAAAATGTTAGGATACTAAGGACGCTGGAAACGTACAGCACGCGCAAGGCAAAGCGTAGGCAGAGGACCGAGCGCTAAGGGCCCACCTGTGGGGCTGGAAGCGGGGATGCAGGTGCAAGACAGGCTTAGAAGGCAATTCAGGAACAAGATCAAGGACAGGGGGGAAAGGGTTTCGAAGTCACTGCGTATCTTCGTTCAGGATACAAAAATGAAATAAAAGGGGCCCAACTGAGCACCTCTGATCCGGGGCATGGGCCTGCTCCGATTCCTCAGTCCCCCCCAAGGTCGGGGAGCACGGGGCCTGCGCTGTAGACTGACGGGTAGCGTCCAGGCCCCCATGGCTGCCTCTCACTGCGAAGTGAAAATTCATCTTTTAACGTGCTCTGGGTCTATGTATAGACCTCATCAAAGTGTCTGAGCCAATCAGATTAGATGAAAATTTAATACTATGAAATGTGCTTTTAACTTTCTTAAAAAGTAATGTATCTTTAAAAAAAACATGCTGTTTTATATTCTTAGCCATCTTTCTTAAGGTGGGTGTCACCTCTCCAGTGCGAACTGCCACCTGTTTGGGTGGGGACCACAGCGAGTGTGTCCGGCCCGCAGCACTTAACACGGTGACGTGCGCTGCGTACGTGTTCAAACGCACTTGCCAAACACCACTCTGACACATCTTCTCACGTAGTAATACATGGGGAAGGGGAACAAACGCAATACTGGGAACTGACCTCTGAAACCGTGAGAACGGAAGCCAACTAATAGCAAGTACAGGTTTTAAAAAGGCTTTAATTGTGAAGGATTAGACGAGAACGGAAGAACCTCACAGAACTGAGAATTAACCATCTCAAGTACCTCATTCTAAACAAGTGTGAGAACACCTGGGGAGTCGTGAGCTTCTGAGAACTCTGATACTTACATTCTGAAAGCAGCTAATCTACTGGCTTGGCCAATTTTTGTTGTCTTTGGGGGAGGAAGAAAACACAGGCAGGCACAGATCCCCGCAGACTTCGCGCTCCCACCCTGTGCACCCCCACGCGCCCTGTGCACCCCCACGAGCCGGGGCCTGGAAGAAAGGCTCATCATCGACGTGCGATGGGCTCATGAGCTGCTGAATGCTGAACACCTTGAACTTATCGAATCGAACTTATCCAAAAAGTAGTCTGCTGTTCTATTTACCGTAGGTGAAAATCCTAACGTTAAGAACAGTATAGGACCATCCAATCAAAAGGAAAATAAACATTTTCAACTTTTGTCTTTTTTTTGGACAACAAAGCAAGCAATTCTCGAAGTAAAATCAACAGCACATTTAAAAAACGCAGCAGTATGATTTCACCTGGATAAAAACTGAAAGTCAGATTACTTTTTGTTTCAGGGCCCCACGACCTTATCATAAGTGATGGCAGACACAGAAGTGCAAGCCCGGGCCTGGCAGGGACCCAGGACCCGGGACCCAGGACCCAGGACCCAGGACCCAGCGCCCGGCGGGGACCCAGGACCCAGGACCCAGGACCCAGGACCCAGGACCCAGCGCCCGGCAGGGACCCAGGACCCAGGACCCAGGACCCAGCGCCCGGCGGGGACCCAGGACCCAGGACCCAGGACCCAGCGCCCGGCGGGGACCAGGGACCCGGGGCCCAGCGCCCGGCGGGCAGCCCACGAGCGGGCAGGCTGCTCTGGCGCAGGCTACGTCTCCCCTCTGCCCTCACGCAGGTTACCTTGGCACCAGACTTCCGCCTGCTTGTCTTCTTCTTACCTTGTCCTGTATACCTTGGTATCTGAGCATGAGAATAAAATGACATTTTACCACAAAGTATAAATCTTTAAAAAGACACTAATTCACCACCAAACTAATAAAGTTTCCTATTAGAAGAGTTCGTAAAAATGGAAACCCGAATCAACCAAAGAGTTTCCGTTTTGAAACCCGCTATTTGCTTTTTTCCTCTTTCCTCAACTCTCTTCCTCAAGTGCTTCAACCCACACGGGACTGCCGTGCCTCATGGCCACTCGGCCACCCGTCCACACCGTGGCCGCAGCCTGCCCCCCGGCAGCCGTGCGGAGCCGCTCCTCCGGGCCCAGGCCGGCCTCCCCGGCGGCCTCCCCGCTTCCTCGGGAGCACACAGCCGAGCTCCCGCAGGTCGGGCTGGCCCCGAGGCTGGACCACGACGTCCCAGGGCCGCCTGTGCCCTCCGTGGGCTCCCGGACTGGTGAGCCACCGGCCCAAAACGATTCAGAGGCCATGAGCCACAAAGGAAAGCTGGCAAGAAGAAGGCGGGGGAAGTACTGACACCCCGAGTGCCTGTCGTCAGCACTCCGGGGAACCGCACCTCCACCGACACGGCCTCCTGCTGACCTGAGTCGGGGCCGCTGCCCCCGGAGCACGAGGGCCACCCAGCCGGTCACCCTCCACAACGGCATCAGTGCCCGGGGAGCACGGAGGCGGCGCCCGCCCGCCAGCTGACCTACACGCTCCTCGTCGTACTTCCTAGGCCTCGAAAGTCACTTCTGCGGCCTGAGTAGGAATCGTAAGAGGCTGTGATATCTTACCCTAAAGACACACCACACATAGAAGCTGGTTCTGCTAATCTGCTTTAGAAAATAATAATTTGCTAAAAAGAGCTTCCAAAGAGTTCAGTGCTACGGGGACTGATATTCTGGAAGATGCATTAACTCTGACCCCTTCACAGCCAGCCAGTTTGACAGAAAGCAAAGCTGCTTACAAACGCTCAGGTATCTGACAATTCATTTAAAGGGTCTTTGCAAATCTACTCACAGCCTTGTTCTCTGTTCCCATGGTTACCGCCTCCCATGAGCATCACGGGAGAACCTTCCGCACGGGACAGGCTAACTAGAGCTCAGGGAGAAGGCACCGCTCCCCCCGCTGACGGGCCCTTTCCACGGTGGGAAGCAGCGCCCCAAATCCTCTGGGAACGAAGAGGAGCAACGGCATCAGAGAACCAGCGACAAAACTGCAGGGAGCACTCAGCAGGGAGCACTGAAGGGGTCCGAGAGAGACCTCGCTCTACGACCACCGGACTCTAGAAGCCACCCCATCTGAGCCACCATCTGCGCCCTGCACCCCGCCCTCCGGCGTCTCCCCGACCCTGTGGGCCGGAGAGCAGGGCAACGGCCGGCACAGCCTGGCCCAGTCCCGCCCCGGGCAGGGCTGGCCGGTCCCGGCAGAGCGCGCTGCGCCCCAACTGCTCATGGGACAGCGTGTTCGTTACCCCGCGATCCTACTGTCCCGGACTGCACATCCCAGGGTCCCGCTCACTGGTCTCCCCCAGGTGCCACATCCCTGAAAGCAGAAGGCCTAAAGTTTAACAACCCATAACCACTCCCTCACCCCCCCCCACACACAGGCAGCCAGAGCACTCGTATTTACTCATAAATGCTCCAAACAGCTCGTTAACACAAAACCGTTGTAGTTCACCATTCCAAACTGGTCACCCATCTAAGACAGTCAACACAACAATACTCTGGAACACTAGTCTGGAACCTCGTATCCTCAAGCCAAACATTTATAAATGAAAAATAAGTAAACCTCCTAGTCAACTGAGGAAGGAAATGTTCAAAGTACCAAACTGAGGAAGAAAACTTTCAAAGTACCAAATGTGCCCAAAATCTTCCAATTCTGTTATTCAACAGTATATTCCTCTCTAGGAAAATTCAAAACTTTTGAAAATTCAAAATCCAAAACACTCCCAACCCAGTGAAATAATCTATAAAAACACAGGCTGCATCAGGGGAAAAGAAGCACCGCTGCGAACTTGGGGCGCCTGGATGGCTTGGTCGGTTGAGCGTCCGACTTTCGCTCAGGTCACGATCTCGCAGTTCGTGGGTTCGGGCCCCGCGTCGGGCTCTGTGCTGACTGCCAGCTCAGAGCCTGGAGCCTCTTTCGGTCTGTGACTCCCTCTCTCTCTGACCCTCCCCTGCTCACGCTGTCTCTCCCTCTCTCTCCTAGAAATAAATAAAACATTAAAAAAAAAAAAAAGCAGCACCGCCGCGAACCCCACAGCGCGTCGGCCCCGCGGCCGCTCACCTTGCTGGGGCCGCTGTGGGTGCTCGTCCTGCCTTCCGGTGACCTTGGTGGAGAATGCACGTCAGAGAGATCCAGGGCACCCTAAAACGTTTCAGTTCAAAGTTAAAATTAATAACACGTAAATATACAAACTATGCCTCAACAGAATTGTAGCATTTAAAACCACTATAGGACGTGATGTTTTTCTAATTAACCAAAGTATTATTAGACTTTCCTCAATTTTACTAAAACAATAGAAACAACACGAAACACACTTAGATCCTAATCATCAAAGCATTTGGCTCCATGACCCTGAGCCGTCCCCCGCCCCCCTCCCCCACCCCTGCACGTGAACCCGGCAGGGACCTGACACCCCCTCCTCTCACGCTCTCAGACGCGCCTCCCGAGTCCGCTCGTCTCCACCACATCAACTAGCAACTCAGAACACACGTCACCCTCTCGGACGGCGGCCCCTACTGTCCTCGTCCCTGAGCCCCGGTGCCTGCCCCCACCCCCCCCCCGTCACAAGCTCTGCGCCCAGTCTGCATATTAAACATCGGTCACCTTGCCATCACAACCCTTCCCACGACCACAGCTTTTAAACACGCAAATACGCTGCGCCTCACGCCTTCCGCTCCTCCGTCGGACCCGCGACTTCAAGTAACGGCGTCGTCCTCCCCCAGGCTGACGTCCTGTCTCACCTTTGCAAACTCCTCCTCTTCCCGACTGCACTCGAAGGCCCCGGCCCTCTGCCGAAGTATTAACTCACCCAGTCTGGTGGCTTCTGCCTTCACGGGGGACCTTTATCCGCCCGCTTGGCTCTGCGTTTAGGTCTGCCTTCCGGGGGCCGCCACGTCTTCTCCCGACGTCCCCATCTAGCGGTCACGAACGCGCACCTGCTGCGTGCACAAGTCCGCAAAAGCCTCCCGCTGACCGTGAACACGCCATCTGTTAGGAACGCCTGTCCCCAGCCGAGGCCTGACATGAGCAGAGGGCCGGGCCACAGCAGCCGCAGGCTCGCGGGGCCGGGGCTCAGCGCCCACGACCGCCAGCAGCGAGAGAGGACGGACAAGAGGAAACACCCCAAAAGGCAGGGTGGGAGAGAGACCGTGCATGAGAAATCCCGCGGCTGGATGCGGGGGTGACGTGCCGTCCCGGGGGCAAGGGGTGAGAGGGCAGGAAAGCAAAGGTCACTTTCAAGTACGAGCACATGTGCCTGAAGCACAAGGTCCCACAGTTCAAGACCAGACGTGAGGCCACAAAGTCACACACATCACACGGGAACTTCAAGTCAAGGCTGAGGAATCCGGATGCGGTCTGGCTGCCGTTACACAGTGACTGCAATTTCTCAAGAGGAAACGCACAGATAAACAGCTGAGCTCCAACACGGAGTGGGCACGAGCAAGAGGTGTAGACGGAGCGCGAGAGCACCGGCAGGCACTGCCGGGGGACGGGGGCGACCATGAGGTGCTCGAGGGGAGGACGGGGCTCACCAGGGGCAGTGCAGCCGCAAGTGCCGCGCTCCACGGGGGGCGCATCCGACACCTGCCAAATCAACTCAAAGTCACGGTCACGGATGCTGGCACAGCCACCTGATTCTTAAGGTGGTTTTAAAAAGCTATTTTGGTCAAGGCATCACGAACAGAGTTCAGTACACACCTAGGTTTCTTCTCCAGCATCAGAAATCAAAGGTTAATAAAAAAAAAATTTTTTTAAACCTACAATTTTTCATTTCATTATAAACGACAGGCTTCCTCTCAAAATTATGAACGCCAGTGAATGACAGAAGAGCCAATACAGACACCCATGAGTTCCCTACTTTAAATGTGAATTTGACTACAATTTGTACGTAAACACACACACACACACACACACACACACACACACACAAAGCGACACACCCAATATTGAGGGGAAAAGTAGCAAAAAGTGGCTATTTAGTGAGGGGACCCGACCCCCTGAAGCCACAGCGGCCTTGCCCGGGCACGTGAAAGAGCGAGCCCAGAGACAGGCTAAACCGACCGGGGAGCCACTGGAGCCTCCAGTCACGATGACAAAGAACATGCCTCCTGAGTTTCCGTTTTCAAACCGAACCCACTAGACAAGAGCGCTCGGAGCGGGTCTGGCTGGAGAGCTGGCCGGGGGTCCGGGGCAGCAGCCAGGACCCGCAGCTTCAGGGACAGGGACCCCTACCTCCAGGACCAGCCCCGGGGGCACAAGCGGGGAGGCAGCTCCGGGACCAAAACCAAGGAGTCACAGGAAGACGATCAGACGGCAGAGCTAGGGCCGCCCTGCGTGGCTTCCACTTTGCCAGATTAAATCAGTTCTCTCACACAGGACTCAGATGCACGAGCGAGCTACCCAGGTGGGGACGTTTGTGAAGACCTGGAAACTCGGGTTCGGGCAGGGAGGAAGGAGCGGCAGGTGGGGAGTCACCCGAGCAGGAATAGTAGCACAACGAGACACGCGATAATAAAGGCAGAACCTGACAAGATCCCTTTGGGCCTCACTGCGACCCACGAGGCTGACACTTCTATTCTCTCCATCTCGCGGGTGAGGACCCAGGGCACGTGAGGCTGTGACGTCGGGAGGTGGCCCCAGCGAGCTGAGGGAGGGACCGCAAACCAGAGCCAATGTGGGCGGCCGGCAGGCACGGCAGGGAGATGGACCCACGGGCGACAAGGAAGGCAAGAGAAGGGCGGGCCGACCACCCCCCGCTGGCCCAGGGAGAGGGGGAGGGGAGGGGAGGGTGGGGGGCAGGCCGTCCCGTCCGGAATTCTGTACATCCATTACATCTGCGTTTCTTCTTCCTCGCTACCATCTAGCACGACGCCCATCCTGTGCCACGCACGCACCAAAGGCTCGGGGACGACCACAAAGGAACAAGATCACAACGCACAGGCCAAGCGACGCCGCGTGCCCCGCAGGCTGACATGCCCACCCAGCCAGATGGGGGTCCGCTCCCTGCCACTCGAGCACCTTGCTGGTGCCATCTTGCCACCCTCCTGCAGTGACCCGGAGCTTAACAACACATCCACCAGACACAACACCACGCCGGGGGCGCCAACTGTGGCTCAGGTCACGGTCTCGCGGTTCACAGGTTCAAGCCCCGCGCTGGGCTCTGTGCTGACAGCTCAGAGCCTGGAGCTGCTTCAGATTCTGTGCCTCCCTCTCTCTGCCCCTCCCCCACCTGTGCGCGCGCGCGCGCGCTCTCTCTCTCTCTGTCTCAAAAATAAATAAATGTAAAACCAAAAAAAAAATGTTTCTTAAAAACAAACACCCACTGTCCCTTTACCTAGCCTTACTACTCATAAAATGCCCTGAACCAGTCACCTCCTGGACACTCCCTCTCGTATGAGCGTCACGGAAGCCTCCATTTCCTCACGTGGGCACAGGCCAGCCCGAAGAGTTCCCAACTACTGTAGTCTGTGTTTCCAAGAAACATCCTCATTTCTCATCTGTTCACTGCAAGTGTCTGCCTGTCATGCCTGGCATGTGTCAGGTGCTCAGTCAGGCTACCCAGATCTGCGGAGATCCTGACCGAAAACATACTCTGCGGCTGCGCACAGGCGGTGCGTGACCCTCACAGCCTCAGCAGCGAACCTGGGACTCAAAGTGCACCGTGAGCCAGGCGTCTGAGACAACGGCCGTGCCGCCCACGTCGGTGAAACAGCGTCTTTCCATGAAGTTGACGTTTGCAAACAGAAATCAGACATTAACCTCATGAGTGTGATTTCTAAACAGAAGCAGTAAGAACACAGAAGCTTGAAAACGTTTAGAAATTAAGCACAACCAACAGCTTAACTGTCTCTAAGTCTCTTTTTAAAAAACCTTTAAGTTCAAAATATTGTTAACCAGCCAATAATTCAGCCCTGTTGTTTGAAACGGTAACCAGACAGCAGCTAACAAGGAGCTGAGCGGCCTCCGCACTTCATGTGCGCTAACTCCTGCATCAGGCTCCGCAAGACCCGTGAGGCAGCCGCTCTCCCCACCATACACAGGAGCCTCTAGGGAGGGACGGCACGCCCAGAACCCACGGCTAGTGGGGGTGATGAGCTGGAGCTGGTTCCAGGGAGCCTGGGCCCTGACCCCAACACCCCCATACCCGTTTGCAGAAGGAAAGCAGCTCCAGGCTCAGAGCTGCCACTTCAATCTTCATCAAAATACGGGTTTATACAATCTGAGTGTGTTTCATTTTGTTTCAAGGAACAGCTTCTTTCCATTTAAACTCTGACTACATATGCAACACCCTGCATGGCTGGCTCTGCTGAGCAGCCAATACTTAAAACAGAAAAACATAAGGGAGGCTAGGACTGTACTCACCTCCCCGTTGGCTGATCCTTTCTCTTTCTGTTGACAGCGTCTGATCACTTCTAGTAACAAAGGTCCACCCACAGTACCTTCTGCTTCAATAATACCTAGATCCCGTGCTAAATTCTCTCGACCTTCAAGACCTTGAAACTTGGGAAGAAATAAGATGTAAGAAATAAGATATAAATGCACAAAAGAACGCAAATTATCTTCAAAGATTTAAAAAAAATATTTTTAGAACTTAAAGATATCTGAAAACTCAGAGACCATTTTTCTAACAAATAAAATGCCCATTTAAAAAGTTATCTAGGGGCGCCTGGGGGGTTCTCAGTTGGTTAAGCCTCCAACTTCGGCTCAGGTCATGGTCTTGTGGTCTGTGAGTTCGAGCCCCACGTCGGGCTCTGTGCTGACAGCTCAGAGCCCGGAGCTGCTTCCCATTGTGTGTCTCCCTCTCTCTCTGCCCCTCCCCCAGACACTCATGCTGTCTCTCTCAAAAATAAACAAACATTAAACCATTTTTTTTTAATGTAAAAGAATTATCTATTTCTTTTAGTCCCTACACCCCTTTTTAGTCCAAGTCCCTACATCCAAAGTCCCCATTATCGGGTGCGGTCAGCTACAAAACCCTCCTCTCGAAGTCCTATAAAGCAGCAACAAGCTTGTTACCAACAAGCTACAGCACAGATGGCTTTTACGAAAAACAGATAATCAACCACAAAAAAATAATCTCTACACAAGACGCCATAAATTGCCCAATTTTCTTAAGTTTCGGCTTAACTCGTTTATAACAGAGAGGGTTTCCAATGATAGATGCAAAAGTCATTACTCTTACCGTGCTAGTTTCAGGCTGAAAAACGGCCAAGGTGAAGTCAAGATTGAAAAACTGAAGAAACTCGGCAACCAGACTGGCCACCAGCCGGCCTGCAAGAAGTGAGAGGCGGTAAGCAGCGCGCACCTCCCGGGGCCGGGCCTCCTCACCAGCACCGCGGCACACGGGCGGCTCGCTACCTGACAAATAGAGGTTTCTACAGTTTTTAATTACAAATTCATCTTAGGAGAACACGGTTATGTAACGAAAATCTCAGTCTCCTCACTTTTTCTCATTAGGGTCATCAGTTTGGAGGCAACTATTAACCAGACAACACAGCATTTCATAAATGGAATCAAGTGTTCTGATTCTTAGGGTAGAACTGGTTTTAACCAACAATTTCCCGTGACCAATAATTAAAGCAACTTAAGGGGCGCCTGGGTGGCTTAGTCGGTTAAGCGTCCGACTTTCGCTTAGGTCATGATCTTGAGGTTCGTGGGTTCGAGCCCCGCGTCGGGCTCTGTGCTGACTGCCAGCTCAGAGCCTGGACCCTGCTTCAGATTCTGTGTCTCCCTCTCTCTCTGACCCTCCCCTGCTCGCGCTGTCTCTCTCTCTCCTAGAAATAAATAAAACATTTAAAAAAAATAAATAAATACAGCAACTTAACAAGTGTACAATAAATTGCAATTTTCAAGTGAGGGCCTGTAAGAATCACAGGCTTCAAAAAACCCTGATCTCTCCGAAATGGGATCAACATCTGACAATTCCGGGAGAGACATCTGAACATCTTACCATCTTTCGTGTTCAAAAACTTTCTCAGGCTCTCATTGACTAGAGGAGTTTTGTTCTGTTAAAAAATGAAATACCGCGTCATGAGTTTATCATAAGAACGACTATAAAATGTGGTTATGTGTATATGTGACAAAGATATAAATAAAATATTGTCACTAGTAAAACTACGGCTAAACCCATTCTATAAGTATTGGCTGCTATAAAAATTCTTCTATACTATTTAATATCTCAGACTTAACAAAATGAGACTATATGTGAGAATATGTATTTACTTATTACTGGTAAATATTTCATCAACTGCTTACTAAACTACTTTAGAAGCTAAATCTTCAAATACGCCTGTAAAATGACACTACGTTTACTTACAAAAACAAATTTATTATTCCAAATACATGAAGCTGACCTTGGGTCCCCGTGACGATGGCGAGCTACCATTTATAGCAGGACTCATATTACGCACTTGCTATTCCCAGCTCGTCAGCGGTAAGTAATATGGTTTTGTGCAGTGCACAGGCCGGCTTATTTTTGTCATTCGACATTTATTCGAATACAAGAAAAATGCTCCTGGCCCCCCAGCCCCCTTCGGCAGACTGCATGAGCTATGGCTGTACCGGGGCCTCACACTCCGCTGGCGGGACTGTAAACGGGGCACTTGCTCTGGAAAGTAATCTAGGAATGTTTTCAAAAGTTAAAGGCACCCCTACCCTATGACCCATCTATAGGGTTAGGGTCAGGGTCAGGTCAGGGTTAGGGAAAAGCCCAGATCCAAGCAAAGGGGTGGACAGGAACGTTCATAGAAGCCCCGTTTATGAGAAACTGGCAACAGGTCAAACGCTCCCCCACAGGTGAGTAAACTGCCACAGGCCCGGACGGCGGGCACCACACAGGGGCAGGATGGAACCAACTAGCGACACAGGTGACAACATGAACGGTCTCAAGCCGTTATGCTGCGTGAACGCAGCCAGCTCAGAAAAGGAGGCAGCCGTGCTGCAGGACTGCACCTGAACGGCCCTACGTGCACGGAGACCCAGGGCTGGGAAGCCTGTTACAAAGAGGTCTGAGGAAGCTTTCAAGGGTCAAGGACATGGCCACTATCTTGATGGTCTCATGCTTGCATAAATTTGTTAAAATGTAACACACGGTACATTTAAGTACGTTGAGTTTACTGTAAGTCAATTCTATCTCAATAAAGTTGTTTTTAAAAAACCAAAAAAGATAAGGAAGGGAAAGAACACAAAGGTCCTTGGGGCACCTGGGTGGTTCAGGTCATGATCTCACGGTTCGTGGGTTCGAGCCTCGCGCCGGGCTCTGTGCTGACAGCTCAGAGCCTGGAGCCTGCTTCTGATTCTGTGTCTCCCCCTCTCTCTGTGCCTCCCCAGCTCATGCTTTTTCTCTCTCAAATATAAACATTAAAGAAAAAGAAAGAACACAGAGATCCTTACTTGGTTGGTCTACAGAATTTTAAGACACTGAGTCGCCTAAAATATGTAAAGCAAATGGAGAGACAAGTTCAGATGTCGATTATAAACAGCCAGTCTAGGAGCACTGCGGAGAAGGACTTCAGGAAGACGGTGAGGAGCACAACGGGAAGACTGGAGAGGAGGAACGGGCAAGGTGGAAAAGAAACAGCTAAACGCTATGTGGAGGGCGGCAGAGAACCTCCTCGGACATGTCAGGCACGGCACTGCCGGGACCGGGCAGCTCACTGGACACACAGAAAGAAGAGCAAGGTCCCAGCGACTGTGACCTCCCACCTGGGTGAGGAGCAGTCCCACACGCTGGGTCTGTCCAGCAGGCGCTGCCACAGACAGGTCTGAGGCTCACGCTATGGGCCAAAGCTGTGGGCTGAAGTCACTGCTGTGGCTGAGGCGGTCCCAGGAGAGAACAGAGAGCGAGGACCCGGATAACGCACCAAGCATTTATGTGAGGTGCACAGGACAAAGATCGTGCTACAGAAACCAAGCAGTGGTCCAAAGGAAAAAAGAAGAAGAAAACAGAAAGAATCCCAGAATTCCAGGGAGGATTTTCGGGAAGGGAGAGAAGAATTAATTATGTCGAATAGCACAAAGAACACCTAAGGTGAGAACTAGAATATACTCAACAAGGAGGCGCTTCTTGACCCCCGCAAAAGGAATGACCTACGTGTAGTAGATTTAAAACAAACGTAAGTGGATTGAAGATGTTCATGGATTAAAGGATGCCTAGAGCATAAGAAATAAGACTGATGAGGGGCGCCTGGGTGGCTTAGTCGGTTAAACGTCCGACTTTCGCTCAGGTCATGATCTCGCGGTTCGTGGGTTCGAGCCCCGCGTCGGGCTCTGTGCTGACTGCCAGCTCAGAGCCTGGAGCCTGTTTCAGTCTGTGACTCCCTCTCTCTCTGACCCTCCCCTGCTCACGCTGTCTCTCTCTCTCTCTCCTAGAAATAAATAAAAATATTTAAAAAAAAAAAAAAAAAGAAATAAGACTGATGAGCTCTTTCCAGACTTGGCTGTGAGGGGAAGAAACGGAGGGGTAGTAAAAGCAGAACACGAGTTAAGAAAACAGTTAAGGGAGAGAACAAAGATACAGCAAATGGCTGAGGAGCTGAGAGCATCTGGAAGGCAAAGCCCAGAGAAAGTGACTATTCTTGGACAAGACAGAGCCTCCTCCCCTAAAGCAGGAAGGACAGAGGTAGAGACAAATACAGGTGTGCGCGAGCTTCTTCTGAGCTGAATGACAGATGAGGGGGCACAAAAAGCTAGGACCCAATGCTTCTGTCTCCCTGTGAAGAAAGAGACAAGAGCGGTGTTAAGAGTGGAGGGAGCGGGAGGTGGAACCGTGTGCAGGGCTAAGCAGGAAGGGCTGAACCAGGAGGACTCAGGGCCGCTGGGACCCGGCCAGCCAGTACCCACCAGTCAGTCACAGCAGAGTCCGTGCCGGGTGAGCGCTGGCGCAAACACACACAGCAGGGAGGGTGTCTGCTGGATTAATGACCTTTGCGGGTTTTCCCAGAGCAAGGACGGCTGGAAGGCTAGGGAGTGGCGGTTTCTGAGACATGGGCCACGGGGTCCAGACAAGTCAAGAATAGAAGGCAGCAGACAGAAGATGGACACCTGGACAAACAGAAGAGCCAAGGACTGAAGTTCTGGCGAGGTCAAGAGGCCTATGGCCCAAAGCAGTCAGGAGGTTAGAGGACCTGGCACAGAGGACAGTGGAGACCCGATCCGGGAGGGATTCTTACCGACAAGTTCCAGAATACTTGCTCAGAGCAGCGGTAAGACTCGGGGCACAGAGAAAAAACCAAACAGGCTTGTATACAGTAGAGGCTGGCCTCTGACAGTAAGAAAGACCAGAGATTCCAAACTAACCGGGTGGTCAGACAGCTTTGAGACCAACGGTGTTCCCCCCACGGGGCGGCCCTTCACAGCGCGTGCTGACACAGTAAAGGTTCTGAAGGATCCTGCGCTGAACGCACTCACAATGCAACCATTTCTTCAAGCAGCTCCGATGACCCCACTGTTCAGATGTCCCCTATGGGAAGGGGTCTACACCAGCCTCAGTCAGTTACCCAGGTACCTCCTTAACTTTCTTTACATTATTCCAAAATTCTAAAATATAGACAAATGAAAAGAATAATTTTGCCTCCTTTTCAAGAGTAAAGAAATGTAATGCTTAATAGTTCACAATCACCCCCGGCTAAACACTACTCTAAGCAGCATTTTAGAATGATCTCTAAGTAATTAAAAATTAAACATCAATGAACAGGGTAATAGCGAAATTTGTAGGTTTCATACCTCTACTTTTTCTTGCTCTTCCAGTGCTAAAAATACAGCTGCTCGGAGTTCGGCCTTTTTTTAAAGAGGGCAAAGGAACAAAACTGGGTTCAAGGCAATTTTCATGGCAAGAGGCGCTACGAGGGAAGTTCCACGGGCACCATCCCCACCGTCTAAAAGCCAAAAACGCGAAAGCGAACGAGACGGCAGCGCCTGGCGGGCGGGCCCAGGGTCTGGAAACGCCGCGACGCCGCCAACTCCTTCTGGAGCCGCCGGAGACGCCCCCTCGGGGTGACCCCCCGCACCTGCGGGGGACCGCGACCACCTGCACCGTGGGGGCGGCCTCCGCGCCCCGCGCCACCCGGGGCTCCCCGCGCCGACGGCCTAGAGCTCGCCCGCCCGGCCCGCAGGGAGCCGCCCCCCACCCCGCGGCCCGGACGCCGCCCGCGCGGCCGGCCCCGCGCGCCCCGCGCCCTTTTGTGACGCCCGCACAGGCCCTGCGACCCGCAGGCGCGGCCGGCATCCCCGCGGCCAGGCCCGGCCCGGCCCGGCCCACCTTGATTCGGTTCAGGACCCCGCTGTTCTCCAGCGTCTGCACCAGCAGGTCTCGCAGCTCCGTGTCCTCCTCCGGCACCACCGCGGCCGCCGTCGCCGCCATCTTGCTTCTCCAAGACAACCGCCCAAGCCGCGCCAACGGCCAACGGCCGCCGCAGATTCCCCTCGGCGCGCGGCGACGCGGCCGAGGCCACGCCCCCCGCGCCGGCGCAAGCCCGCCCTCACGTCGGGGGCGGGGCCTCGGGCGTTGGCGGGCGGGGCCTCGGGGCGGGGCGGGGCCCTGGCTGCCCAGTGGGCCGCTGGCAGACGCGGGAGCCTTGAGGGACGCGGTGCCGGTGGCGACGCAGCGCGGTGTTGCGTCGTTCTTATCGCAGCGCTACACCGTAGGCGTAAGTAAGCGGTGCGCTTCGAAGCTTGGGTGCGTTCCCATCCGACCGAAGGGACGCCCGGGCGTGCTCGGCCCCGGGCGCGGCGGGGCGGGTGCAGGGTTGGTGTCCGAGGCGCCGGAGCCCGTCCGGGTGCGCGCGTGCAGGCTGCTGCCGCGGACACACTGCGGCTGCGCGAGTCCTGGTGCGCGCCTCGCCTCCGCCGTGGGGCCGGACTGTGCACACGCATGCGGCTCGGCGTGTGTGCACGTGCGCACATGCATGCATGTATGGAAATGTGCCTTCAAGAGAGAGCCTGTGCAAACGTGCGTGTGTGTGCACACGCTCACCGACAGAGAGCGTACGCGGGTGCACGTGCACGTGCGCGCACTCCCTGACAGCCTGTACTCACGTGCATGTGTGTGTGCACATGCTCACCGAGAGAGCCAGGACCTACATGCGTACGTGTATGTGCACGCGCTCACGCGCGCGCGCATGCTCACAGAGAGAGAGAGAGAGAGCAGGCGCATGCACCGGATATACGAGAAGGAGGTCCTGGGAGACTTACTCTTCAGTATCAATTATAGAAAGTATTGTCAGTTACAGCTCTCGAGAGAAGAGTGGTCAACAGGAAAGAGTCCTCAATCACAGGCCCCAACAAGGAAAACTGCGCAGCATTGCCCGGAAAAAATAAGCCACTGGTGCAGTTCGGCCAGCGAGAAATCACCACCACCCGGAACTCCTGCTTTTCTCCAAAGGACTTTGGTTCAAAACAACCCCTCCCAATTCCCTCCTTCTCCACAAAATGACGTTCGTCTCCTTTGTTTGAAGGACTTACTGTGGGTGTGCCATAGTTTGCATGTCCTAAATTCCAATTCTCTGTCATTCCCAAATAAACCCATTTTTGCTGGTAAAATAACTGCCTTCTATTTTTTTACTTTTTATTTTGTTTTGTTTTTAATGTTTTATCTGTGTCTTGAGAGAGTGTGTGCCAGCAGAGGAGGGGCAGAGAGAGAGAAGAACAGAAGGTCTGAAGCAGCTCGGCCCTAACAGGCTGACAGCAGCCAGCCCAAGGCAGGGCTCCAGTTCAGGAGCAGGGAGATCTTGACCTGAGCCAAAGTCGGACACAACCGACTGAGCGGCCGGGCGCCCCTGTGACTTCTTATTTTTTTTTAATATTTTTATTATTTATTTGTAGGAGAGAGAGAGAGACAGCATGAGCAGGGGAGGGTCAGAGAGAGAGGGAGACACAGACTCTGAAACAGGCTCCAGGCTCTGAGCTGGCAGTCAGCACAGAGCCCGACGTGGGGCTCGAACCCACGAACCGCGAGATCATGACCTAAGCGAAAGTCGGACGCTTAACCGACTAAGCCACCCAGGCACCCCACTGACTTCTATTTTTGAGGTTAACAATACATGTGTGTATGTGTGAGAATGTGCAGGTGCACAGTGAGAAAGAGAGTGGACATTTACACCGGGGTACAGTGCGGTTTACATGAACACTCAACATGCTGTGCTTCTCTTTACACTCTGCATGTTTCAATAGTTTTACGATAATGTGTCGGGAAGGTGAGGAATCCAGAAGTACAAGGAAACTGTAAGAAAGAATGCAGATTCCAGAACCCCACCCTGGGACCCTCACTGCTTCCGCAGTAGTGTCTAGGAATCTTTCGCACAAGTAGCCCAGGTGACTGTAATGCCCGTGGATGGTCTGAAGATTATCAAGGGATACAAATGGTACATGTGAAGCAGGAAGTAGAATTGGAGAGTTCCCGCCCCGCCCACCTCGTCTCCCCACTAGCAGCATCTATTAAAACTGGTACGTAGAAATGTCATGTACACACGTACTTCTCCCCTTCCCTAATTTGCATCCTATGCTTATTTTTTAATTTCCCAATTTCACTTTATAAATCCTGATCAACTTGTGATATTTTGTACATATAGATTCTACCTCATTCTTTAACTCCCGCATAGCATTCTGTGTAATGGTGCTCCAAATGCTAGTTCTCTGTCATTACACAGGGTTTGTTTGAATTTGTTCTGTTTACTGTGGAAGTAATGGCTACTGATGACTAAAAATCCAAACAAAATACACTTGTCATGATGAGCACAGGGTGATGTATGGAAGTGCTGAATCACTATATTGTATACCTGAAACTAATATCACACTGTATGTTAACCAACAGGAACTAAAAAAAATTTTTAAACAAAATACAATTGTCCTAACACTGAGGTTAGTCATCATTAAGTATTTATAAAATATTTTTGAGAAATCTACCAAAAAATCCAAACAAAATGAGAAAATATTAAAAGTAAAAGTGTCCACACCTTTCCTGCGCACCTACCCACCACCCAGTACCACACCCTAGACCCAACCACCATAAAGTTTGTTTTTAGTTCCTCTGGTTCTTTTTAGTGTAAGTCTAAATGCTGTGCACTTACATCTTGACTCAACCAGGAATGGTGCCTTCCAAAGAATAAAAATGTATCTTCCAACTCCTAATTCTTAAAATTATGTTACTTTTAATTTTACTGGGGGGGGGGGCTTTATGACTCTAAATTCTCTACCTAAATCATCATTTCTCCACGTCACACATGCCTCACTCTCTCCTTGCGTGGGAGATGGAGAAGTGAGTGCCTCGCCCGACCCCTCCCCCATCACCGTGCCTGATGTTGTCAGTTTGATTCTTATTTTTATACTGTCAGGAATTTACATTCTTCCCCTAATTACATCTTTCAAACTTTGTAGGTTGACTGGAAAGCCATCCGTGCCTTCACCGTGCTGGGGGCAGCGGACCTGTGAGGCAGAGCCCACCTGCCTTTGAAATGAGCCTTGCCCTGCACCCTGGGCCAACCTCCAACGGCCAGCACCCACCAGGGCTTGCTCTGCCCACTTGGGGAAGGACTCCAGTGCCAGGGAAACACTCCCTCCTGAGAGCACCTCAACTCCTGGCCGTAAGTGGGTAAGGACCCCCAACTAGCTCCCCAGTGAGGGAGGGGAGGGCGGTTCTCCGCCAGCCTCCGCGCTTCAGACCTGAGCTCCAGTTAACACAGCCTTTTCCGGCCCCCAAGCTGCCTCGGCCCATTATCCGCACCCCCCCCCCCCCCCCCCCCCCCCGCTGTTTCCCAGGATCCGATCCGGATAAACTGTTCACACTCAGCTCTTTGCCTTAGGGTGTGCTTCCAGGGCACGCCAACCAACTGCCCCAGACACGTGTGAAGCAGGTCCTCGGGATGGGGCTCCGGAACTGGATGGCTCACCAGCCAAATGGCAGGGAGCAGCCGTTGCTGGTGGGACTGGGGTGGCCTCCGCACTGGCGGGCGGTGCGGACCGTGGAAGGGCCCCGGCTTGGGCCACCTCTCTAGCACTGGAGATGGGGCGGTGGTAATTTTAAAGATTCTGGAGTCAGAGCACTTTTTTAATGATATCAAAGTGCAGAAGGAAGAATATGACAGGTTCAAGCCAGCCAACTCTTGGGCCAGGGCGCGGTGTAAAACACCGCTCCCCGGAGCCAGAGCCTCCCACGACTTCACACCCGCAGCTTGAAATCCACTACAAGAGGCGACTACGGAGATCAGCAAATGCTGTGAAGTTGGGCTTGTTATTTCAACGGAGAGCCAGTTATTAAACATTTACTAGCCCATCTTTGCATTCGCTATGCTTCCCGGACCTGAGAGTTTATGCTGTTTTTTCATCCTCAAAGCCTCTAGACCTCTCTAAGCTTCAGACCCCTCGGTTGCGAAGCATTAACTGATCCCACAGAGTTTTGTAATATAAATAAGACTATTTGTTGGAAATCACACCTATTTCCTGATATCGAGAAAGGATCTGTTGAGAAGTTGGTTTCTGAGATCGGCCTTAAGAACAATTAAATCAGAAATAAAGGTCATCCCAGACGAAAAGGTTAACATGGGGGGGGGCGGGTATGGCCCTTGTGGGCAAACGTGGGATCTGATCTGTCAGAAGCAGGACGTGAGACAAAAACGGGAGCCAGTAACCTGGGTCTGCAAACAATGGAAGGAAATGTCTGTAGACTTCAGGCAGGGGAGGGTCGAGCTGTGGGGGGGCGGGAGTGGGGAGTGCAAGCGAAGTTAGTGCCTGTGGCTGAAGCGGGAGGGGTTGGTGTGGGCAGATGGCGGGCGTGCTATCTGGGGCGGGAGAGTGTGGTGTCTGATGAATACCTGGGCTTGGCTCTGCAGAGGCAGCTGGGAGACCACCTGTCAGCGCCAGAACGGAACCCTGGCTGTGGAAGGTGCTAGAGAAACCAGATCCAGTCCCTTCAGTCGGGAGCTGGCTGCTGGCCGTCCAGGCATCCAGACAAATGGCAGTTCTTGCGGCCCCTGGGGAGACTCAGATGAGGTCTCTGCGAGGTGGAGGGGGGGCAGCTCGCCAGCCTCGTGCAGGAGACGGCCCTCAAGCGGAGGCACAGACACGACTGTGCCAGGAGGTTTGCAGGTGGCTGAAGAAGAGAGGGGCACCCAGATGGGTGGAGCCAAACCGACCAGGATGCCAGGGCCCGGAGTGCAGGGCAGTGTCAGGGAGGGGAGCAGGGGCGAAGAAGCCATCGGGTCACCAAGGGCTTCATCCACCGCAACAGGGGCTCGACTTGCAGAGAGAGAGGGAGACACAGAATCCGAAGCAGCTCCAGGCTCTGAGCTGTCGGCTCAGATCCAGACATGGGGCTTGAACCCACAAACTGTGAGATCGTGAGCTGAGCAGAAGTCGGACACTTAACTCCTGAGCCACCCGGGCACTCCCATGGATTCAGCTTCTATCTTAAGGCTACGAATGGTGCGTAGAACATAGTTTTAACAGGAATGAGGCACTATTCCCTTGGGATTTCTGAAAGCGCCAGAGAAACCGGAAGTGGGTGGGTGGTTGTAGGGACCTGGGGGCAGGACCCGGCCCAGCAGCCCAGAGGGCATTAGGAGGGGCCTGGACTCCACCCACTGGGCGTCAGGCATTCTAAATAAGCTTTGCCCAAATTTGCTGTGTAAATGCTATCTTTCACTGGCTCTTAAGGAGGAAAACTCACTAATTTCTTATGGGATAGCTCAAAATTCCTTAAACATGTTGCCACATGCCATGTAATAAAAGAACTAATAAAATTAAAGTATTATAACTTAAAACAAGAGACAGTCAGCCAGAGACTACAAGATATTTCACCCAGTACAGCTTCTAGAAGGAGGTCTGTTCAAACCCACACATTTCTTTTGTGAGACCGTCATGGTTAGCACGGTGGTGTGTATACAGAGGGTCTTCAATAGGAAGTCGTCATTTACTGTCCGCAGTGAGCCATTATCAGGCTCCATACACGAAATTGGTGAACTGTCTGCACAATAACCATGGACACTTATATTCTATTATTCTATTATTTTATAGCGTCGTTACTATGACTCGCGCACCCCAGCCGGGACTCAGAAGGTGTATCTAAGATCAGATCCACTCAGAAGGTGAAGGAACGAAATGGTGTGGCCCATTTCCTGCCACAAGTTGGCATACTGAAGTTAGGCGAAGAGGAGGGGGGCTTTGCCCAATACCCTGGCCGGTCAGTAGCTGGACATCACGGGAGCTACATGAACTTGCTAAGGAATGAGCAGGAACGCACCCCAGCCAGAGGACAGTGCGCTCTGCGTGGGGCAGGGGCTCAGTGAGGAGACAGAAATAAATGAGGGAGGAAGGGGGAGGGGGAGGGGGAGGGAGGGAGGAGGGAAGAGAAGGGAAGGTGGAGGGGGGAGGGAGAGAGGGGAGGGAGGAATGGGGCAGGGAGGAAGGGGTGAGGGAAGAGGAGGCAGGGAGGACAGAAAGGGGTGGGGGAGGGGAGAGGGAAGGGAGTGGAGGGGGAGGGGAGGGAGGGGAAGAGAGAAAGGGGAGGAGGAGGGGAGGGGAGGGAGGAAGTGGAGAACTGAAGCCCCGGAGGGGGAGGGGAACTGCTCTGACCAGCCCAGGGACCAGGAGAAGGGGCATTTTATGTGGCCTTTTCTGGGTCTGCATCTAGAGTTCCTCTTTCAGCTAAACCGCAGCTCTCCATTTTGTTTCTTTTAGCAGCTTTAGAAGATAACTTTCTAAGTCACTGGGGTATCCTTTCAATGACTGCTTTGTCACAGGAGAAAGGGCCCTCCTCCCTTACTCTGGGAGAGCAGTTGACAAGGAGTCTCCCTAGAATGCGTGTGATTTTCCTATGGCGAAGCCCATGTACTAGAAGCTCTGTGCAAAGACTCGCATTTCCTTGAGCACCTTGAGGCCGAAGATACCACTATCTGCACAATTGTAAACCTGAGGTTGTTAATACTGTTGCTTAAAATGTATTTAGTAATTGAAGGGAAACATACTACTGAAGTCAAAGAAATGCCCCAAAGAGGCTTTACATTAAGGAGGAAGAAACGGAAAATGATTCGCTGATTGTCTTGGGAGGTAAGAGAGCTAATAATTTGTTAATTTTCATTTCTCACCAAAGCTGATGGGTTAAAGGTTAAAATATTTATTTTTTTAAATGTTTTACTTATTTTTGAGAAAGAGACAGAGCACAAGCAGGGGAGGGGCAGAGAGAGAGGGAGACAGAATCCGAAGCAGCTCCAGGCTCAGAGCTGTCAGCTCAGAGCCCCACCCAGGGCTCAGACTCACTAGCCTTAAGATCATGATCTGAACCAAGGTCAGACGCTTAAGGGACTGAGCCACCCACGCGCCCCTAAGTTAAACAACACTTAAAAGGAAACAATGAAAAAGGTGCCCCTGAACATGTTACTGACGTGTGCTTTCCGTCTAGCTCCTCCTCGTGCTCAGGAATTCAGCCTCTGCGTTTCGTTTCGTCGGAGAACACTGTGAAAGAGAAACACACAACTGCACGGCTTGTCATTTCGTTTTATCCAAGCTCTTCGACAAGTCACTCTTTTTCACAGCTTTATTGAGGAATAATTCACAGTTCATGCATTCGTTCATTTAAAGTGTACAATTCAGTGATTTTAGCATATTTACAGAAGTCTGCAACATCGCCATATTCTAGTTTTCAAACTTTTCTGTCTTTCCTGCAAGAAATCCCATACCCACTAGCAGTCACGAAAGCCCGAGGCAGCCACCAGTATACTTGAGGCCTCTGTAATTTGCCTATTCTGATCTATTTCTGTAAATGGGATCGTTAACCATGTGGGTTCCTGGGACTGGCCTCTTTCAGTTAGCATAAAGTTTTCAAGGATCATCAATGTTGTAGCAGGTGTCTGACTTTGTTTCTTAGTAACAATGAATGCAATACTGTTACTACGGAGTAATAGTCCATTGTATCGATACATTTATTTATGTATCTGTTCATAGACTGATGGACACTTAGACTGTTTTCCAGCTTGGGTTATCATGTATAAGGCTGCTTCAACACACAGGTCAAGTTCTTGTGTGAATATATATTTATTCAGTGTAGCTATGATTGACACCTAAAAATAAAGACAACTTGCTTTAAAAGAAAAGAAGGGTCTAGACTCAGGCTGCAGAAATGAACAGGCACAGAAGATGGTCTGAGAGACAGGAATGAGCCACAAAAGCAGACTCTGTACCTAGATTCCGGAGGTTACCATAGGGAAATTCCTTCAAACACCCCACCTACATGTTCTTGGCATAGAAAGTTCCTGATTCTTTAGCATTACAAAATTGACCGTGTATACAGCACATGGAGTAGTAATTGAGTCTGTACTCAGGCACGTGGGTGCCCCCTCTCTTGAGGTTACCCACCCTGTGCTTGTGAGGATCAGGAGAGTTTAGACAGAAGTGGAGAATGAATAAGGTTCTCAGTGGCCTAAGGGTTTCTACAAATGGTTTAGAGACTGCGCCAAAGACAGTGACATGCTGCTGAAAGAGAACTCTGTGCCCCCCCCACCCCGGTCCCCATGTTGGGAGTGTTCATCACACCTCATGAAAATACTTGGTTCATGATTTCATAGTTTTTTTTTTTTATATTTTTATTTATTTCTAGGAGAGAGAGAGACAGCGCGAGCAGGGGAGGGTCAGAGAGAGAGGGAGATACAGACTCTGAAACAGGCTCCAGGCTCCGAGCTGTCAGCACAGAGCCCGACGCGGGGCTCGAACCCACGAACCGCGAGATCATGACCTAAGTGAAAGTTGGACGCTTAACCGACTAAGCCACCCAGGCGCCCCACTTGGTTCATGATTTCAATAAGGACTTACTGATAACAGGTTGTGTAGTGGTTAAAAGCATGGAGTTTTTAAAAAAAATTTTTATGTTTTTTTATTTATATCTGAGACAGAGACAGTGCAAGCAGCGGAGGGTCGGAGAGAGAGGGAGACACAGAATCTGAAACAGGTTCCAGACTCTGAGCTGTCAGCACAGAGCCTGAGGCGGGGCTCGAACCCATGAACCGTGAGATCATGACCTGAGCCGAAACCGGATGCTTAACTGACTGAGCCACCCAGGCGCCCCAAAAGCATGGACTTTTGAACCACCTTGCACGGATTCAAATCCACTTCCTAAGTGTGTTGACTGTAGCAAGTTCCTTAACCTCTCTGTGCCTTGGTTTCCGTTTGTAGGTGGGGTAAAAGTCTCTGTGTGTGTGAATACATACAGTTCAAAGGATTGCTGGGTAGCTTGAATGTCTGAAACACAGAAAGCACTAGAATATTATTATTCTATTATTGGTTCCTTCGTATTCACAGCCTCATTTCATGTTCTCCTTGGTACTCTGAGCTGGTTTTGTTTTTTGAAAAACTCCGTTTTACAGACGAGGCAGCTCACGCTCAGAGAAGTTTGGCGGTTCACCCACAGACACTGGCTTTCTGGTTCCCATAATGTTTTGTGCGAATATTCTTTCCAATACTTATATGACGTAACTGAATTACATAAAACAGAACAGGGTGACTGACTGAAGGCAGTAGGGAATGCAAGAGCTAGGAAGGAGGATTCTGCCGCCCCAAAGTCAGAGTCGAAGCCACCAGAGGGCAGTGTGGACCAGGACAAAGGGCAGCGGTCGGTCCCCTTTCTCAGCTTTTTTCACTAACTGCCCAAAGACGGGACAGGATAGCTGATGGCCACTGCTGGTATCAGGTAATGAACCCTCCATTTAACTGGTGCCTTTAAATTAGATAAACTTCAATACTGAGAACCATGCGAAAGTGCTTCTCTTCTTTCCACTACTCCTGAGTATTTATTTAGCTTTACAATGCATAGCCCTCTTTATGAAAAATTTTTTTTAGATTTAAAAGAAAATTTTTAATCTCCACACCCAGTGTGGAGCTCAAATTCACAACCCCGAGATCAAGAGTCACACACACCACTGAGTGAGCCAACCAGATGCCTCTCCTCTTTATGAACTTACGTATTTTGTTGCTAAGTGCATGTCTACCCAGAAGCCAAAGCTTCGGTACCACATCAGTGTGTCAAGGCACATACACCTTCTCTGGGCTTCGGAAGCTGTGCACGACTCAGACTTGAAGAGCTGGGATTTTTAAAAATCACTTTGAATCGCTACCACTTTTGATTCGCTATGTTCAGCCATCGGTTAAATAGCTTTGACACTGAAGCTCAGAATTTGAGCAAGGTATCAGGGCTAAAATAAGTGAATTCAACCCATTAGATGCCAGTACTATTTTAATTCCAAACTGGATGCAAATTTATTCTCTGTGATGTGAATGAAATAGAAAATTAGGCTCATTCAATTGGCGAGTCAAAAAAATACTCAAGAAGATTAAAATACACGTGAAACACAAAGATCAGGATATATCCACTGAAATAACTTTTTAGCCTCCTAAAATGTTTTTTGTATATATTTGTATATGTACATATATGAAAGGGAAAGACAGGATAAAATAGACAGAGAGGAGGGCGCCTGGGTGGATCAGTCGGTTAAGCAATCCGACTTTGGCTCAGGTCATGATCTCACGGTTTGTGTGTTCAAGCCCCGCATCAGGCTCTCTGCTGACAGCTCAGAGCCTGGAGCCTGTCTTTGGATTCTGTATCTCCCTCTCTCTGACCCTCCCCTGCTCTCTCTCTCTCTCTCTCTCTCTCTCAAAAATTAAAAAAAAAGTAGGCAGAGAGGGAAATATTAGGACCTGAGTGGGGGGAAAAACACAAATTTGGAAACAATGCTGGGAGCATCCGACCACAGCAAACCCACTCGGGGTAAGGTTCCTCCGAAGAATGTAACAGACTCCAACTACTCCCCATCAGGTTCCCTCAGGAATTTGACTAAAGACCTAACTAAAAATAAGAAGTAGACCATAAACCGTACGACCCACAAGGAATGATATGGCCATAGACCAGCCCTCGTACAACGGAGACGAGCCCATCAGGAATGGACAACCCAGCACCCAGCGCCACCCAGCCAGTCAGGGTGGGCCCTGAGAAGGGATGGGGGAAGCGAGGGGGGAGGGCTGACCGGAAGCTTATAAAACAAGGAGCCTTGCCTACAGTCCTCCGGTGTTGACTTTCAAATGCCCCTCTCTGTAAAGAGAGCTTTCCTACTATTCTTCCTTTCTGATCTTACACTAATGAGCTTTTGTCTGCTGCTCATTCTGTGTCCACCTCTTCATCCTTCGAAATGGCGAGACAATGAAACCAGGTATTGAAGAAACCCTGCAACACGTATAACAAACTCCTCATTTTGCTTTTGGCCTGTGTCTTAAATTTGCACTTGCCCGATGACTATTGAGATCACATGTCTTTTCATCCGCTTATTAGCTCTACACCTTTACTCTTCTGGGATTCTTGTTTGCCCATTTTCGCATAGGAGGTGTTTTGCTTACTGATTTCTAGAAGTTCTTTGTATATGACGATACCAACCCTTTGTTAGTAGTGTGTGTTGCAGATTATGGCTTACCTCTTCAGTTTCTTTGTGTTCTCAGAAAATTTAAATTTTCACGTAGTTATGTTTACCATCTTTTTATGGTTACT
Source organism: Hyaena hyaena (assembly GCF_003009895.1). NCBI lineage: Eukaryota > Metazoa > Chordata > Mammalia > Carnivora > Hyaenidae > Hyaena > Hyaena hyaena. The sequence goes on from NW_024081235.1 coordinate 758,462, forward strand.
ACTTTTGGGGCTTTGTTTTTTAAAACTCCTATGTAACCCAAGATTAGAAATCTGTTATTCACTGCGTTCTTCTAAAAGTTTTAAGGTTTTGCATCTCATGTTTAAATCCTTCATCTCCCTGAAATTGATTTTTGGGTTTGGAGTGCAGGAGGGATCAACTTTCACTTTTCCACATACATGACCAATTATCGCAGCATTATTTATTTTGAAGATGCCCTTCTTTATCTGTTTACCTGCAATGCTGTCTCAAACATAAGTCACCTTTCTGTACATGAGTTCTTCCCTGAAATCTCCACTCTGTTCCGTTGGTATGTTGGCCTTTCCCCACCCCGGTAACACAGGTGAGTTATCATAACTGTGTAATGTTTTGGTGTATGATAGGACACTCTTCCACTTTCTTTTTCTTTTTCAGGAATGCTGTGGCTCTCCTTGGGCCTTTTTTACTCACCCAGGTAGGATGTTAAATTAGCTTATCAATTTCCTTGAAAACACGTATTGGATTTTGACTGGGTCTCGGTGTTAACCTTAAAAAATAAAACTGTCATTCTACTAAGCAAAAATGAAGTTGATTCAGGAATAGCAGAGAATTACAATCCAGGACAACCAAGCTATGGCAAAACCGCATGCAGGTCCAGAGAAGGAAGATGAGTTTTCCGATGTCATTGAGGAAACGGGAGGAGGAGGGGATGTTGTAAACAAAAAGTGGATTGGGGTAAATTGGGAGCTCAAAGCATGGAGGCTTCTCATTGGCTGAGCTCTGACTGCCTCTCATTGGCTGGGCAGTTGCTAGGGGGTGGAGAAAGGTTTTCTTCCTCTGCTGGGACAATAAATTAGTAGCTAAGGAGGTGTGGCCTTGGAGGGTGGTCTGCAAGTGATGACAAGCGCTTGGCCTGAGAGCGCCCCCTACTGGCCTAAGCGAAGTTTCCTTTCTTTAATTTTCACCGGTGGTGAGGCAACACAGAAGAGACAGCAGAAAGATAAAATTAGAAAAAACACCGTAAATAAGTCTTCCCTTCCGCATGTTCAGGAAAACTAGTGTCGCACAAAGATGCCTAACAGAGAAGGATGAAGGTGGAATCGCGGACAGAGTCGTTATAAGAAAACAAGAGGATAAAAAATAATCCTGTAGGCATTAAATCGCTCCAGAAAGTCATGCTACCGAACAGAGGAACGCTGTGATACTTTAAAATAACTTTAACTCCAGGGGCGCCTGGGTGACTCCGTCGGTTGAGCGTCCGACTTCAGCTCAGGTCATGACTTCACGGTTCGTGGGTTCGAGCCCCGCGTCGGGCTCTGTGCTGACAGCTCGGAGCCTGGAGCTGCTTCCGATTCTGTGTCTCCCTCTCTCCCTGCCCCTCCCCCACTCACGCCGTCTCTCTCTCTCTCTCTCTCGGTCTCTCAAAAATAAACATCAAATTTTAAAAAATAATTTTGAAAGGATAATAAAAGAAATGAATATTTTAAATATTAGACACAAAGTGTGCCCCACTTTTATCTCTGCATATGAATTTTTTTATCTTTCTTTAAAAGTATTCTTAATTAGGTGAAAACATTGTATCAAGTGAAATAGTGTCAGTTACACCTTTCAATATGCTTCTTGTGTTGAATATGTATTGTAATTTTCACGTGGCAAAGTCCCTGACTTCCAAATGTCATAACACAGAGACTAAATTACAGTTAATTAACGTGTTACTCTGATAGACAATCAGCCACTTCATGCAGCTTGAAAGATTTTAAAGTGGAGGGTGGATTTACCATTTTTTGGTATACTTTATCCTGCTTTGGGTCAGAATTCTATGCCTGATTTTCAGTCAGTAAACAAGTCTGATCCCTTCATGTGCTCAACATTCTAGAACACCTAAAATGTGTGACTGTACTTGGGTGGACATGAAGAAAGCAGAAAATACAGTTTTGTGTGTCTAGAGTTTAATTTTTTAAACATTATATTCCTATTTGCAAAGGTTGCACGGGGGCACCTGGGTGGCTCAGTCAGTTGAGCCTCCGACTTCGGCTCAGGTCATGATCTCACGGTTCGTGGGATTGAGCCCCGCGTCGGGCTCTGTGCTGACAGCTCAGAGCCTGGAGCCTGTTTCAGATTCTGTGTCTCCCTCTCTCTCTGCCACTCCCATGTTCACTGTCTCTCTCTCTCTCTCTCTAAGAAATAATTAAAAATAAAAAAGAAGGAAAAAAAGGTAGCATGTGATCATTATCAAACATGTGAAAATAAAATAAACACAAGGAAAAAGTTTTCAGGGTTTTCTCTAGCTTTTTCTCAATTTATAGACATTATATACACGTATACATATTTATATCAGCTACTCAGGACAAAACAAGCATTTCTTTGAAAGTTTTTTGTTGGGAGCCATTCTGAGCCCACCAGTCGAGAAAACAACTGGTGAGGTTAAAGCAAGTCTGCACGGTCTCTTGCCAATCAGATGATGACCGATATCCCCCCACTCAGTTATTTCTGCCTGAGCACTGACCCCTAAGGTACCTTGTTGATCAATATGGGGAGTGACTTGTCCCCTTATTCTGGCCCTGGTATGATGATTGCACCTTGTGAAGGAACTTATTGTGGGAACTTCTTCTTTAAATTATGGGAACAAACATAGTGTCTCAAGAAGGTCCTGTTTCCCTCCATACTTTCCCTTGACCTATAAACAGGCTAATGACCCTTACTCATAAAAGATTGACTTTTACATGTACAATTCTGTTTCTACCATCGTGTTAGTCCAGGATGTTCATACAGCTCAACGTGTAAATCAACTAACCAAAAATGTCTCTCATGCCCTAGATATTCAAGAAATCATAAAAGTAGACACAAAGGTAAATGCCCTCAAAGAGGCTATTCTATGTATTGGAAATGAACTAAACTCTTTAAAGGTATGGTTGGCTCTCCGGTGCCATAAAGAATATAACTGGAAAATCAAGTCTTGCCCGGAGACAAAGAGCGTAACTTAGAGAGAAGGAACAGATAAGGGCAGAAGATAAGTTAGTACATACACCTTTGCTCACTGATGGTGTATAGCAGCCCCTTCCCTAAGGCCTACATTCCACAAACACCTTCCCTTACCCTGGCAGCTGTGATGAGGATGGATAAGAGTATCTACAAACCTATGACTTAATCTTAGCGTTATTAAAATGTGAACACCTTGTTATTTTCTTAGCTACTCAACCTCACTATAATTGGGGCAGTTCTGCAAGAAGACTTCTGTAAAACTGTTTCTGTACATTTTCCAAAAACATCTTATCACAAAGAGCTATCCATTGTAAACATTCCATTTCCTGATGCCTTGTTAACTTTTGACCTATAAATAAAGACACCAAAACCCACAGGACGGAGATGCCTGCCTGGTGAAGAGAAAGAATCTCAGGGCTCTCTCACTCTCCCTCTCGCCGACACCGTCCCTCCTTCAGGGACCCCTGGGCCTGCTGGAGCCGGCCTCCGACAGTTTTTATTTAAATTCCAGTTGTTAACATGCAGTATAACATTAGTTTCAGGTGTGCAATACTCCTGTGTGACAGCCGGTGCTCGTGACAGCGAGCACACTCCTTAATCCCCGTCACCTGTTATAACCGCCATCCCACCCACCTCCCCTCTGGTGACCATCACTTCGTTCTCGTAGTTAAAAGTCTGTTTCCGGGTTTGCCTTTCTCTTCCTTAAATTCCACATATGAACAAAATCATATGCTATTTGTCTTTCTCTGACTGACTTATTTTGCATAGCACGATACACTTCAGCTCCATCCACGTCATTGTAGATGACAAGCTTTCATTCTTTTTTATGGCTGAGAACATTCCATTGTGTACACACCACACCATCTTCCTCCAGTCCTCAGTTGATGGACACGGGCCGCCTCCAAAGTTTGGCCATTGCAAACACCACTGCTACGAACATTCTTAATGAAAGGAAGTCCAGTATGTCTCATAGAGCCAGTCAATCCTGTGCCCATCACATAAATCTATATTTTAACTGTGTGTTAGAGTCATTTCTTATCTCTCTACAGCAGGGATAATGGCTTGAATTTTGGACTAGAAGGAACTAAAACTAATAGTAATACAGCAATGCTGGGAATATTTTATGCGTTTTCAATTATATCCAGTAACTTTCTCATCTTTAACATACAGCATGTGAGCCAGTATATACTGAACCGACCTCATATATTCAACATTTATTGTGTGGGGTAACAAGTCACAGAAGAGTTATGTGGTCAAGAGTCCTACAAATGGTAATTGGCCACTTTTGGTGGGAACGGTGGGAAGGAAGACAGCTGTTCATTAGAATGTTCTCCCATACTGACTGATGAATAAGGACAGTCTTACCTAAGAATATTTTAATCTTAAGCAATGAAATTAACTATAGAGGTCGATCTCTAAATAGGACATACCCTCCTGTGTTCTTATCACATTCTTTTCTGTTACATTTCAAGAAACGTCTAATTCAGTTTGGAAGTCAGGTCAGTCCTCACGTGTGTGTGCACACATATGCAATCATGTCTGCTGACAGCATCCAAACTTCTGTCCATATCCACTCCTAAAGAAGTCGCTCACTTTGATGTTTATATTTTGAGAGACAGTGCGAGTGAAGGAGGTGCAAAGAGAGAGGGAGACACAGAATCTGAAGCAGCCTCCAGGCTCTGAGCTGTCAGCACAGAACCTGATGTGGGGCTTGAACTCATGAGCTGTGAGATCATGACCTGAGCTGAAGTTGGCCACTTAACCCACTGAGCCCCCCAGGGTGCCCCTGAAGTCGCTCACTTGGAAAGAGCAGCTTTCCATAAGCTTCAGTGCCTCATTACATTACCGAATTATGTAAGTTACATAAAATGGATACAAATCATAATTTGCAGACAGCCCAGCGCTGCAGCCCTGTCTGTTGGTCAAGGCCATACCCCAGAGCTGCTCTTGCGTCTTAGCACAGCCAAACAGAAGTAGAAAGGAAGGTGGTGAACACGTCAAAGGAAAAGCACAGTGAATGTCACCTTGCACCTGTCAGAAGGGCTGTTACCCAAGGACCAGACACAACGCGTGTGAGCGTGAGGAGTGTGAGGGCGTGGAGAGGATGCGGAGAGTAGGAAGCCGTCTACACTGCAGGTGGGAAGGCAAACCGGTGCAGCCACCAGCGAGGACCGAGCAGAGGCTCCTCCGGGCCCCCTGCCACGCTGGGAGGAGCCGCCGGGGAGGAGAGGCTCGAGGCACATGGAGGGCTCTCTGGCGGCAGGCCCGGCCCAGGGGGTGGGGGGTGGGGGGGGGGAAGCTGGGAAGCGCACCCTCCACTGCAGCCGCCTCGGGGTGCAGCCATGGGAACACATTGAAACCGGCTTGAGTCTCCCCCGCCGGAGGCCTCGAATACCAATAGGGCCTCAAATACCATTGGGACAGCCGTCCCGTATGGGCCTTTCCACCCAGCCTGTGGGCGTGATCAAATCCTCGTTGTTCATGCTGCAAAACGTGGGGTCGCTGCCTCCCCAGCAAAGTAACAGAAGCGCCCAGACGTGGTTCTGAGCCCGGAGAGAGAACAGAGCCGAGGGGCAGATCTCGGGCAGAACTGGCATGTGTGTGAAGGCCACGGTGTTGGCCAGGGCGTTAGGCCCACGCGGAGATGTCGGCCTCGGGAGCCAGGGGTGCCTGTTACGGAGGCCATCTCTTCCTTCTAACTTGCAGGTACCCAGGACTTTTCCGTGCATGGCGTCATTGGCTCATACCCACAGGTCAGTGAGCCCCCAAGGCAGGCTGCAGGCAGGGACCGCACCCCTGGACTAAGCCGCCAGGGCCCAGGAGCCCAAGGCTAGTACGTGGCACCCCTGGGTGCAGAACTTTGACCTCTTTCTGCACCGCACAGCGCTCCTTGCTCCTGGGTTTGCATACAATTCATGCAACACACACAGATTTGTATTCAATAGCAGTAATAACCATTCATTGTTTCTATGAACGAATCCGCCAGCCAGAGGGGCGTGGGCAGTGCTCAGGGCGGCTCTGATTTCTGCCTGCGAGTTCCTCACCCCCGGCCCCCAGAAAGCTGCCTGTTCTCCCTCGGGACTCCTTGTTTACAAACGCGCAGCTTCCCTCTGCAGCGAGAGCCAAACGATGAGCCTCATGGTCAAGAGCCACACTCAATCTCCTTTTTAATGAGCTGCCTCTCAGTTTGGCTCAGGTAAGAACTAGGTAGGGGCCAGCCTCCAATAAATGCCCTCTCTGAAAAGATAGGAAGCAAGCAATTGTCTTAGATCCAAAAGCATGTGTCTCCTAACACGAGCTTCTCACTTCCTAGGTCAATGTCACCTGCTGTCCGTTATCCGTACTTCAAAGGACTGGGTCACGGCTGCTGGCGCTGGGAATGTGAGTGAATTTCGGCCCAGACAGCACAACCATTAGAGTGATGTGTGGCTTCCTTTATCAAGGGGACCTTCGTGACTGTGGACGGAGCCGACTCACAGCCACGCTGTCACCGCCGCCACGATACCAACGCTGAGCCCTCATGTTCTACCAGAGACCCCTTAATAAAATTAATAAACGACTTAATACATAAGTAATAAAAGTTAATAAAATAATGTTGGGAGCGTCTGGGTGGCTCAGGGGGTTGAGCGTCGACTCTTGATTTCAGCTCAGGTCATGATTCCAGGGTCGTGGGATTGAGCTCCGCTGTTGGGCTCCATGCTGAGCACAAAGCCAGCTTGGGATTCTCTCTCTCCCTCTGCCCCCCTCCACTGCTCATGCACACGCCCTCCCTCCCTCTTTCTCCCTCTCTCTCTCTATATATATAACAAACCAAGAAAAAAAACACCACAAAACAAAAGCAAACAAACAAAATGCTGTGCAAGGGCGTTCCCCAGGAACCCTCGGTCTGTGAAGCAAACCTGCGTGCCAGCAGGTCACACAGAAGATGCTAGAACCCTTGGGGATACGGACACCTTGCGGGGGTGGCGGGGGTCTAAGACTGATTTCCGTGTGCCCAACTACCAAGGATTCTTCCTAATACTGAGCTTCTTGGAAAGGAGTCTTCGGAACAGGACGCCTTCTCCTCCTCGAGATGACAAAGATGTCCCTCTCGGTGAGGCGCTGTCTTGGGCTGTCCAACCCTCTAAGGCAGCAAAGGGGCAGTTCAAGAAGACAGCTCCTGAGGGGGGTTCCCACGGGCCAAGAGTCTTCCTCCGGAGGCTCCTTATCTGCTCCCCGGAACTAGAATAGACACTGAGAGCCCAGTTGTGCTCTCGAACTGGAAAGGTAAGATTTGTCTCCAATCAAGAGTGAGCCTGAGTCGGCCGAGGGGCTCGACTCTGAGGACGGAGGGTCCCAGCCGGCCTTCTCCACACGTTTAATAAGTTCCTCATAGGTTTAAGGTTCTGGATAAAATATATTTAAAGCATACTAATATATAACGTAGAGGGTATATTCATACAGGACACGCAATAGATAATACACCAGAAAATAGGTTTTTATCATTCTTTGAACTCACGCAGTGCTTACACGTACACTTACGAAGGTGTGTGTGGGCTTTGAAAGGGTTTTAGCAGGGTGAGAGCACAACCCTTTGACGTGCCAGCGTCTCGGTGAGACGCCTGCCCTGGTTGGGTGGCTCCTTAAATCCGGTTGGTGGTAGGTGTCGGAGGCGTTTGAAGTCCGAGGGCCCAGGGCTCAGGTCCTCAGCTGCAGGTGATTTTGCCCCTTGGGGGCATCGGCAAGGTCTGGAGACTCGCTGGGCGGTCACAATGGAGGTGGTGCCCTGCCTGGGGGGGGAGGAGCCAGCAGTGCAGGTGGACAAGCGCCAGCGCCCCGACAGCCGCCACCCCCACACTGCACGGGCCGGTCGTGACACCCAAAGTGTCAACAGCGCGGACACTGAGCCCTGGATCTGAGAGTCGGTTCCATTCGATACTAAGCTATTTAAGGTGTCATTTTAGGGGCACCCGGGTGGCTCAGTCGGTTCAGCATCTGACTTCGGCTCAGGTCATGATCTCATGGTTCGTGGGTTCGAGCCCCGCGTCCGGCTCTGTGCTGACAGCTCAGAGCCCGGAGCTGCTTCGGATTCTGCGTCTCCCTCTCTCTCTGCTCCTCCCCCACTCATGCTCTGTCCCTCTCTCTCTCTCAAAAATAAATAAACATTGGGGCGCCTGGGTGGCTCGGTCGGTTGAGCGTCCGACTTTCGCTCAGGTCATGATCTCGCGGTTCGTGGGTTCGAGCCCCGCGTCCGGCTCTGTGCTGACAGCTCAGAGCCCGGAGCTGCTTCGGATTCTGCGTCTCCCTCTCTCTCTGCTCCTCCCCCACTCATGCTCTGTCCCTCTCTCTCTCTCAAAAATAAATAAACATTGGGGCGCCTGGGTGGCTCGGTCGGTTGAGCGTCCGACTTTCGCTCAGGTCATGATCTCGCGGTTCGTGGGTTCGAGCCCCGCGTCGGGCTCTGTGCTGACTGCCAGCTCGGAGCCTGGAGCCTGTTTCAGAGCCTGTGTCTCCCTCTCTCTCTGACCCTCCCCTGCTCACGCTGTCTCTCTCTTTCTCTCTCTCTCTCCTAGAAATAAAAATATTTAAAAATAAATAAATAAATAAACATTAAAAAATTTAAATAGCGTCATTTTAAAGTTAAATAAAAAGCTATTTTATGAAATAGAATTAGAATTTAAAACACATTTCAAGACGAGTCAGTTCACTTACTAATGACCTCGATGAAGACAAAAGGAGTTTTAAAGGTTATTAACTCTCCACCCTCACACACCCGATATGCCAACATCCCGGGGCAGCAAATGGGCAGAGCGGCCGCCCCTTGCCGCACACGCACGTTACGCTGTCTCCCTGCAAAGCACAGGGGGCTGGGCATTTTTATTTGAAAGAACAACTTCACAGATGAGACGCTTATTCAGACTTCAGTATTTAGAAGCCATTTCCCCCCAAAGTGAATGACGTTCAGGCTGTTGTCACTGGTAATGCTGGAGTTTTCAAGTGACAATTTTGGAAAGCTGGCATCCGCATGGGCTCGGAAAGCTTCCTAATGTTTACAGAGCTTCCTGAGGTCAGTGTGACGTTCATGAGGACAATGCTTTTACTGTACCGTGAAATGCGCCCCCAGCTACCGTATGGGGAAGTGTGCACGTCACCCAGAGCTCCCTCACTTTCCAAATTCCCGGTGCGTGATGCTCAAGGCAAGCAGGCTGTGAGGACCTCCCATCACAAAGCACCCCAAACTTGCGGTGAACCCCATGACCGTAGCCTGACTGCGCCTCCCTGGTTAACACCGAGGTAGAGCACTGGGCTGAGGTCCTTTCTAGAGGCTCCAGGGGAGAATCTGTTCCCTTGTCTTTCCGCGATCCTTGGCTCTGAATTCCGCTCCCGCCTTCAAAGCTAGCCACAGGGGCTGAGTCCTTCCGCTGCTGTCTCCCCCGGACCCTCTTCCACCGTGATACCTCCCTCTCAACGTCCCCAACAACCACACCAGCAAACGTCTCTTTTGCAAAGTCAGGTAACATACGTCCAGGTTCAGGGAAAGGGGACAGGGATGCCTTCCAGGGCCGTTATTCTGCCCGCCGCACGGGACAAATGACACGTTCCGAATTCCAGACAGAGCGATGCATTCTAAGGAAACTGAGCACAAGTTCACTGACAGAGTTTCAGAGTCTACATTGCAGCTAATTTTTTCTTAATTTTATTATTAATTTTAAAATTTGTAAGTGTTTATTCATTTTTTGAGAGAGAAAGACAGAGAGAGAGCACAAGCGGGGGAGGGATACAGAGAGAGAGGGAGACACAGAACCCAAAATAGGCTCCAGGCTCTGAGCTGTCAGCACAGAGCCCGACACGGGGCTCGAGCCCACGAACCGTGAGATCATGACCTGAGCCAAAGTCAAATTTTCAATGGACTGAGCCACCCAGGTGCCCCTTCTCAATTTTAAATTCCAGAGTTTTGTCTAGTATCTAAAAGACTATTAACATAATCCCACCTTTTCCAACTGTGCATTTGTGGGGCTATATATATATATATATATATTTTTTTTTTTTTTTTTTTTTT
>NW_024081235.1:768667-1130968 GCF_003009895.1 Hyaena hyaena
TTTTTTTTTTTTTTTTTTTTGAGAGAGAGAGAGAAAGCATCCTCTGTGCTGTCAGCACAGAGCCTGACTCAGGGCTCGAACTGGAGAACTGTGAGATGATGATCTGAAATCAAGAGTAGGATTCTCAACCGACTGAGCCGCCCAGGCGCCGCTCCCCCTCCCCCCCCCGGCTTAGATATTTTTATAAATTTTAACCAAGCAACACAGTGCAACAGAGTGCATGCAGAAACAAATACAAGAATTCAATTCTCTCTCATTTAACTTAACACAGACGAGATTTGCAAAAATATAGAAATACCCCTATTCTCATGAAATTGTTTTTGTTTTAGAAAACATTTTGATATTTATTTAAAATGTGCTATATTTATTAATACATAAAGGGATATCATAATTTTTAAGTTAATAAATGTCTCCAATGTTTCCGGTTTTAACTTCAAATGAGGTAAATATTAGTGAATGAAACATATAAACAAAAGTCCCTCAGAGTCCTTTGTCATTTTAGGGATGTCAAGGGTCCTGAGGCCACAAAGCTTGGGAACTACTGTCGTAGAGAAAGAAGTAATCCTTGGGCAGAGGCTCTACTTATCTTTTTGCATTATTTCCATGTTTCAGGTAATATTTCTTTTTAAAAAATTTTTTTGTTTTTACTGTTTTATTTATTTTTGAGAGAGAGAATGCGAGCGGGAGCAGGGGAGGGATAGAGAGAGAGGGGAACAGAAGATCTGAAGCAGGTTCTGCATGGTCAGCAGAGAGCCCGACGCGGAGCTCCAGCTCACAAACCATGAGATCATGACCTGAGCCGATGTCGGATGCTCAACCGACTGAGCTACCCAGGTGCCCCGGTAACATTTCTTAAGTATTTTCTAGAATTTCTGTGGTGCAGGAGAGTAAAGTCTCTGAGGACCCAGGACACTGGGCTCACCCAGCAGGGACCTGTCTCCTGCCCTTGCCACATTTCTCACGGCTGCAGGTGCTTCCTCTGAGACATGGACGCGAGCACCTGCTTGGTCTATGTGTTGGGTGTCCAACGGCTAATAAGATAATTATGGTAAGATACTTTCTAATCCAGAAATTGCTATGTGAATGTAGGCTTTTTTTGTTTTGTTCTGTTTGCAAGCATCTAGAAGGGACATCGGTGGACAAAAGGCTTTTGGCTGAGTGGATGGAGCTAGGGTAAATTTATTCATTAGCAAGGGTCTGTTAATTGCCTACCTTACTCACAGCAGAGCAGCAGCATTCGAGAATCACCAGACACGGCTCTGTCCTGAGGAGTTCGTAATTCTGTGTTAGAAAGTGAGTAATAACACCAGTATCTGAGAGTCTATTTTCAGTGGCTTGAGGATACTGAAAAATTCGAATTCAGATAAAGAACTGAGACAAAGGAGCCACGTTTCAAGAAAAAGATGAAACCTAGGGGCGCCTGGGTGGCTTAGTCGGTTAAGCGTCCGACTTTCGCTTAGGTCATGATCTCACGGTTCGTGAGTTCGGGCCCCGCGTCGGGCTCTGTGCTGACTGCCAGCTCAGAGCCTGGTGCGTGTTTCAGTATGTGACTCCTTCTCTCTCAGACCCTCCCCTGCTCACGCTCTCTCTCTCTCTCTCCTAAAAAAAAAAAAAAAAAACCTTAAAAAAAATTGAAAAAAAAAAAAAGAAAAAGATGAAACCTGATTTGAGTTATGACCAGGGTTTAGGATTTGTTTCCTTTCTATCGGGATATAATTGACATATAATATTACATTCGTTTCCGGTGTACGACATAACGATTTTTTTCCCCTTAGTTTATTGTCAAGTTGGTTTCCATATAACACCCAGTGTTCATCCCCACAAGTGCCCTCCTCCATGCTCATCACCCCCTTCCCCTCCCCCCCCACTCCCTTCAGCCCTCAGTTTGTTCTCGGCATTCAAGAGTCTCTCATGGTTTGTCTCCCTCCCTCTCCCCCACTATTTTTCCCCTTCTTCTCCCCCATGGTCCTCCGTTCCTCCTGCATATGGGATAAAGGGCAAGTATCCAAAATCTATAAGGAACTCACCAAACTCCACACCCGAAAAACAAATAATCCAGTAAAGAAATGGGCAGAAGACATGACCAGACACTTCTCCAAAGAGGACGTCCAGATGGCCAACAGACACATGAAACGATGCTCAGCATCCCTCCTCATCAGGGAAATACAAATCAAAACCACACTGAGATACCACCTCACGCCAGTCAGAGTGGCTAAAATGAGCCAATCAGGACACTATTGATGCTGGTGAGGATGTGGAGGAACGGACACCCTCCTACCCTGTTGGTGGGAATGTAAACTGGTGCAGCCCCCCTGGAAAACAGTGTGGAGGTTCCTCAAAAAATTAACACTAGAACTCGCCTATGACCCAGCAAGAGCACTGCTAGGAATTTACCCAAGGGACACAGGAGTGCTGATGCCTAGGGGCACATGGACCCCAATGTTCATAGCAGCACTCTCAACAATAGCCAAATCATGGAAAGAATCTAAGTGTCCATCAGCTGACGAATGGATCAAGAAGATGTGGGTTATCTATACGATGGAATACTCCATGGCAATGAGAAACAATGAAATCTGGCCTGTGTAGCAACATGGATGGACCTCGAGGGTGTTATGCTGAGCGAAATAAGTCAGGCAGAGAAGGACCGACATAATGATTTGATGTTTGTATATATTGTGAAAAGATGAGTGGAGTAAACCTGGTAACATCTGTGACGGAGTTACATGTTGCTTTTTCTTGGAATGAGAACTTTGAAGATCTACTCTCTCAGCAACTTTCAAATATGAAATGGAGCATTATTAATTGTGGTTGCCGCGCTGGACGTTTTGAATGGGTAGGATTTGAGCAAAGGGCATCTGGCAGACACGTTAACATTAAGAACAGTTAAAGACTGATGGGAAAGACCATCATGGGTTTGGTTTCAGAGCCCACACATCGGGTGCACTTCAAGACCCCAGACCTGCTGCTGGCCCCCAAGGGGCAGCCTCCGCTGGTCCCCGGACCCCCTAACCCTTTGCTCCCCCTGCCGCGTTCGATGCTGTATTAACACAGGTAGAGGGCTAATTAATGGCAAACGAAATGACTCTCCCATGACACAGACTTTTAAAGACAAAGATGAAAGTCAAATTATGATGAACTCTTGTTTACTTCAAGCTAGTGAAGACAAATTATGAGTCACCATCTTGATCTGGTTCACATAAACTATTTTGCGGTTGAGTCCGCTTTGTAGGTCCAAGTCAGTCCCAAGGCAAAGGGTAAATTGCTTTAATGACGGGCTGCGTTTTAGAGGACTTAGAGGAGAGTCCCCCTTTTAATCTGTGGCCAAATAAATACTTGAAAGGGATGAAAGGGAAACACAGAGATATATCAAAATAAGAAAACAAAATAACTAAGTCAACCTTTCCTACTCGTAAGTGAACCCATGATGCATTCTCTTAAAAACCAAACAAATGGACAAACAAAACCTATGTCCTGGATTTGGGCCTCTGCAAGGCGGGAGACAGTGGCCACCGCTTGGGCAAAAAGTTCCAGGACGAAGGTCTCACGCAGATTTCTGCCCAAGGGTCCAGGGCGCCTTTCAGCAAAAGAAGGCGGCAGAAGCAATATGCATATTATCTGATGCAGAATCTGAGGCAGGTAGAAACAGGGAGACATTTTTTAATGATATAAGGGACTTTTATAAAGAAAACCCAAGGCTGTAACATCAAACGACTCAAAAGCAAAAATCTAGAGAAGTGCAAGACAATGGCAAGGCTGTTGCCCAGACGGTGCGGCGGGCGCCCTGGTGGTGCCTTGTTGCATGGAATCCAGGGGACGTCACATCTGCTCATTTCCTGTGATGCTGACATTGATCACGGCCGCAGGGCTCAGCGTAGCCACCCGTGCCCCGTACATGTCACTCTGCCTCACCTCTACTGCTGTAGCCTCTGCTGACGCTCAGTGCCCATGTTTATTATTTTATTTTGGGTTACAAAATGGCAATACTGTAATATTATTCTTTCTTCACTTTTATTTTTTTTAGCTGCAATTCTATAAAGGAGAACTTTCCTGATCAATGATGTGGTGAATCTGGCGTGCGCTTCATCAGGGAGGAGGGAATGAGTGACTGTGGCCTGTTCATCGCAGGTGTTCAGGATACTGGCTTGGTTTCGTTGCAGTCTCCACAGGACAGAAGCATTCACGGGTTTTAATGTATTTCATGTGTATCAGCCCATTGCAACTTTGACTTTTTTGATGCTCCGAGAAATGTGATTCTGCCAATGGGAGCCCACAGGTGCCCCTGTGAGCCGGGCAGTGTTCCACAGCGACCCCTCCCTCCCCAGTGCCACCGTGGGGGGTTTGTGGTGAGCAGTCCCCTCTCCCGGCCTGTAAGCCGTGTGTCTCCGGAAGCCCTGGTTCCTCTCCGTGAGAATTTGCATGTAGAAACCATAGTTGTGGGGCCGGTTTGTGGGTGGGTCCCCAGCTGGTCACCACTAGCAGGAGGGTTCAGTGGGTAGGTGACAAGGGTTTTGTTTGGTTGGCTTTGTGTTTTCTCTTTACAGAAAATATACCTTGAGGGGCACCTGGGTGGCTCAGTTGCTTCGGTGTCTGACTCTTGATTTTGGCTCAGGTCATGATCTTACCATTTGTGGGATCGAACCCCATGTTGGGGTCTGTGCTGACTGACAGCATGAAGCCTGCTTGGGATTCTCTCTCTCTCCCTCCCTCTCTCTCTGCCCCTCCCCCACGGGGGCAAGGAAGCACAATCTGTCTCTCTCGAAATAAATAAATAAACTAAAAACAGAAAAAGAAAAAGATAATATACGTTGAGTTGGTGGTGAGATTCACAATTTGGATCCAGCGTGCAGAACTTCCACTTAACTTTGAGCACATTTCTTAATCTCTTCAATTCTTATTTTCTGTCTTTCTTTTGTTCTTAAAACATCCCTGGTACCTTCATATCGTTCCCTCCTTGTTTCATGTATTTTCTTAGTTTTTGAGCAACAGTGCTATGCACTTACTAACAAAATGGACGCTGGAAACAGCGAGGTGCCTTCCCAGTCCCTTCTGCCTTAGGATGCGTCCTACTGAGAGGCACAGTCCAATCAACTGGGTTTAAAGTGAATTCAGAGGCATCCAGGTGGTTCAGTAGGTCGAGCATCTGACTCTTGACTTCACTTGGGGTCATGATCTCACAGTTCGTGGGACCAAGCCCAGCGTCTGGCTCTGTGTTTAGTGTAGAGCCTGCTTGGGATTCTCTCTCTTCTCTCTCTGCTCCTCTCCTTCTCTCTCTCTCTCTTTATTTTTTTTTAATTTTTTGAATTTTTTAAATTTATTTCTAGGAGAGAGAAAGAGACAGCGTGAGCAGGGGAGGGTCAGAGAGAGAGGGAGTCACAGACTGAAACAGGCTCCAGGCTCTGAGCTGGCAGTCAGCACAGAGCCCGACGTGGGGCTCAAACCCATGAACCGCGAGATCATGACCTAAGCGAAAGTCAGACGGTTAACTGACTAAGCCACCCAGGCACCCCCCCCTTTAAATAAATAAATAAATAAATAAATAAACTAAAAAAAATAAAGTGACTTCAGATAACCCTTCTGTGTGGGAACATAACTATTCAATGCCAACTTAAAGTTTCTTCCACTTTGCTTTCAATTACTAGAAGCTGCCTTTCTAAGAATTAAACTGTTGCATAATTATGTCACATTGACACGGTTCCAAAGTTAAATCTACAAAACAACCTGTCTCAGAGAAGCCTGGCTTCCGTCCTTGTCCCCTTCCTTAGCTCCCCCCACGCTGAGAACCATCTGTTCCGTTTCCAAGGCTGGGAACAAACGACAGAAAGCTCAGTGGGCTGCACGGTCACTCATTAGCCTCACCGGCTCTGCGGGCCACCAGTTCAGACAGGCCGTGACAGGCCGGCCCGCTGTGCCTTGCGATGGCGGCGGTGGGCCTCAGCCAGAGCCAGGTCCTCCTCAGGGGCCGCCGCTGGCTCCCGGCTCCCTGCAGACAGGCCTCCCCGAGCGTCTCTCTGTCCGTGCGAGCTCGTGCTTCCGCACAGCTGCTGGTGGCTTCCTCTCCGTGAGCATCCACGGGACGGAGACACAAAGCTGTGGCAGCCATGCGGCCTCGGAATCCATGCCTTCTCTCTGGCAGGGGTCAGCAATCCCGTCCAGGTTCACGGGGAGGAGGGTCTCCGTATCGATAGAGCAGGGCAAGATTCTAGAAGAGTCCCTGGGCTGGAAAGAATGCCAAGGCCACTCTGGGATACAAAGTCCCACTACATTTTAATTAGATTTTTTTTGTCCTTATAATTGAAACGCTTAAGGAGAGGAGAAAAAAGGGAGGAGCTATATAGCAGCATTCCACGTCACAGGGGATCTGGGAGGGGATTTGGGAAGCCGGAGGCGGGTGGTGTCAAGGAGGCAGAGGGACAGGACGTCTAAGAACAAGGAAGGGGGCTGGGAATGGGGTGCAGGATGGGGCTGTGAGGCCAGACCAGTAGAAGCCCTCTTTTCTCCATCTACTCTGGGAGAAAGAAGATGCTTCTTCCTGTTTGAATGAGCTGAGATTTTTTTTAATTGACTTGTAAACGCTCCTTTATAAGGGACAGCTGTTATTATGGGACTTGTATCCAAAGACAGCACAAGCTTTTCCATGCAGCCTCCTGTATAATGCATATGGGCCCCTGCCCTGCTCACAGCTCCTGCAGAGGAAGTCATTCTCCAGAGGAGGTGAGGGTGGGTGGAATGAGCAAGCCCAGTGCAGTGTCCCAGATGCCCCCCCCACCCCCAGGGGCTCACGGACACATCTCCAGCCTCTTGTGAACTGGTCTAACGTCACAGGGTAGGCATCGAAGACCCCTTTATGCCACTCGCCAGCTGGCTTCAGAGCTGGTGTTCTTCCCAATACGTGCAGGCATGAGTTATTTGTATTTGTCTAAGCTACTAAACACTCTCAGTCAAGACCAAAATGTTTAGAAAATCTACTACATTAACTGTTAATGCAATATTCAACTATTATTTATAACACAGACATTTTTTTCTGAAGGACAAGGACTCAGTTCCACAGGAATCCCTCAGAATTCTACAACAGCTTGCTGGTTTCCTTTAAGAGAAATAATTGTTAAAAACAGTCGATGGGGTGCCTGGGTGGCTTAGTCGGTTAAGCGTCCAACTTTCACTTAGGTCACGATCTCGCGGTTCGTGGGTTTGAGCCCCGCGTCGGGCTCTGTGCTGACTGCCAGCTCAGAGCCTGGAGCCTGTTTCAGTCTGTGACTCCCTCTCTCTCCGACCCTCCCCTGCTCACGCTGTCTCTCTCTCTCTCCTAAAAATAAATAAAACATTAAAAAAAAAAAAACAGCCGAGTAAACGGTCTGTTCTAATATCGATGCAGGGGTGCATATGAATGTGTGTCCAGGCGTGTGCACATGTGTGCACGTGTAGGTAAGTGAGCTCCTCTTTTTTCTTTTCTGTCTTCAGAGCGTTTATGAGAGCAGTCAGAAATACCATAAGTGATAGACCTTTTAGTAAACATTTGTTAATAATTCCTTGGCCTTGAAATCTAAACTTTGTCATCAAAGAATAAAGTTAATACTGTTGACGTTTGAACACCGTGACTTGAACTGTTGGGGTCCACTTACATGTGGGTTTTTTCCAACAGACACAGTATAGTACTCTAAATGTGTTTTCTCTTCCTTATGATTTTTTTTGATTGCACACATATATTTAAGAATACAGCTTTGTGTAGGATGCTAAGGGCACTTTTCTTCATATTTTATGGAAGGACCAGAAGCATATGGACTTTCTATTAATATGCAACACAGCAAATCTAATTCCTAAATAGACACATTACAATTTGTTTAGAGTTTAAAGGCTTAATGGCGATGATGAGGGGAGGAAAAAGTTTATTCTACATAACTGGATGCAAAATAATTCAAGAAGTAGTAAATGAAATCTAATACAGTCTCGTGCGCCCCGAAGGAGGCGGTGCCCGATTTGGAGCGGTCATTGCTGCGTCCACGTGGTCTCTGATCTGGACCTGCTGTGACTGCAGGGTCATGGAGTCACCAGTCCCCTTCCTCCCAGACGTGGTGCTGCCGATCTCCTTTACTTGATAGCCAGGCCTTTTAGGATCTGTAAAAATAACCGCAGAATTGAAGCGTGCGCCCTTCTCTCTAGCTTCTGGGTACACTTCTTTTACTAAACTACGCAGTTCTTTCACCCATCCACGCATAGGTCTGCAGTTTACCGGACGGTGTGCTTCCAGGGGAGAATTCGTCCATTCGGTGGTGGCGGCCCTTGGTGGTGGTGAAAACACGCAGCAGCTGTAGGCACGTCCCATACTTTCTCCTGATCGGGCGGTTTCTCCGGCCCCTTCTTCGTTTCCTCCTGGGTAACTGCGACTCCACCACATCTTCCTCCTCCGTCTTCCTTACGATTTTCCTAGTGGTATTTTCCTTTCTCTACTTTATTTTAGGACTACAGTATATACAACATACAAAATACAACAGTAGGGCATCCGGTCAACAGTAGTAGTTGAGTTTTGGGGAGAGTCTAAAGTTATATGCAGATTTCTGACTACACAGAATCAATGCCTTTAACTCCTGAGTTGTTCAAAAGTCAACTGTATATTCTTTTTTTTTTAATGTTTATTTATTTTTGAGAGAGAGAGACAGAGACAGAGAGTAGGGGAGGCATAGGGAGAGAGAGAGAGAGAGAGAGAGAGAGAGAATCCCAAGCAGACTCCATGATGCCTGCACAGAACCCATCTCATAGGGGCCTGAACTCACAAACTTTGAGATCATGACCTAAGCAGAAATCAGGTCTGATGCTTAACTGACTGACCCACGCAGGTGCCCCAAGATGTATATTCTTTTATTTCACTGTTCAGAATCTCATGCAGTTTGATTTAGTCATTTTCTGTTCCAGAAAGTTTCTTCCCTGGGGTTCCAACTATTAAAGTCTCATCTTCAAGAAACATTACCCTGGGGCACCTGGGTGGCTCAGTCAGTTAGGCATCCATCTTTGGCTCAGGTCATGATCTCGCGTTCTGGGCGTTCAAGCCCCACGTTGGGCTCTGAGCTGACAGCTTAGAGCCTGGAGCCTGTCTTCAGATTCTGTGTCTCCCTCTCTCTCTGCCCCTCCCCTGCTTGTGGTCGGTCTCTCTCTCTGTCACTCAAAAATAAATGAACATTAAAAAAAAAAAGAAAAGCATTACCCTGAGAAACCCTGGTCTGGCCTCCCTGCTCCCATCCCTCCTGTAGACACTGCTCACAATAAACATCCACAAAATAGCTGCCACGGTAGCCACACGGCATGGGGAGGCCACACGTACTGGGAATAAAAGAAAAGAAAGTTCAGATGGAAAACATCTGGAAAGTGTCCTAACTTTCTCAGCATAACAATAATTTAGTATGCAGAGGATTATTTAAAAAAAGATTCCCCGAAGGGTGACAAAGTTATTTAGGGCTTGAGAACCCTGAATGGGCACAGCAGAGACTGGGGGGGGGGGGCGGTCATTCCTCACACCTTTAACACACAAGGTCTGCAATCAGCCCCCCAAACCCAAAGCCAGGCTCAGGGCTCAGAGAGAGGCTGCGGAGTTCCCACCTGGAGCGCCTTGCTGTCTGTCCCTCCCGGCTGAGGGTCCAGAGGGCCCTGAAGTAAGAGAGGACGCAACCCTGAACTTGCGGCCTGCACCGGGCTCAGTGCGCTCCTGCCAAGACACAAGAGACATCTGTTTTGATCATCATGACGCACTGTCAGAGAGGATCACTTTCCTGTTTTACGAACGAGGAAACTGAGGCTTAGAGGAGCCGGTTAGGTTACTGAGTTTACACAGGTAGTGGGTGGGAGAGCGTAACCAGACGATCAGCCATCGGAGGACCGGCTCCTGGCCACCGTGTGCCCTTGGCTCCAAAATGAGGCAACTCTGAGCTGCAGTCTTCGTCACCCTAGGCCTCCTGGCCTCGGTCAGGGCTGTCTGTTTGGGAGATGCCCAGTAAACACGAGCTTGGAACCCCAGGATCCCCTCCTCCGGGCTGGCCGGGACCCTGCGAGCCCCCGGGGGGGTCGTTCCTGGAGCACACAGCAGACAGTGCGGAACGTGTTTGGAAACTCTGCACCCTGGCATTTGGCACGCGCCATTGTTCCACAACTGAGTGTTGGTGTTTATTAGTTGCATCTGACAAATTCCCCAGCAGCAGATGCTGCCCACCCACGTGCAGCTGCTCAGTCAAGTGTGAGCATCTCCTGTGCTTCCTGCCCCCCACCTGCCGCCAGCAGGCGGCCCCCCTGTGAGAGTGGCATCGGCCCTCTGACCTGGACCCCACCGCAGTCCACATGCCTCACCCCTCCCTTGCCCACCTGGTTTGCTTGAGGTCTTATTTACTGTTACTGTCCCCAGCTATTTGCTGCCATTCCCCGTGTGTCCCAGACATTATCCCCCGGCTGCAAGCCCCTCCCCTGCTTTAGAAGGATACTTTATACTCCCCTGAGGCCAGGCTTGAGCCTGTGACTTGTTTGGGCCAAGCTCAGACGTCAGACCCCCAGGGCTCAGAGCCACGGTGGGGCTCCCCCAGCGCCGGGCCACTAGAATGGCAGGTGCCAGCTGTGACGGTTCCTTCAGCCGGGGTCCCAGGGTGAGGAAGGCCGGGGGCTGCAGGTGCGCCTGAGAGCCTGAGCACAGGTCCGCCTGTGTGGGGGGAGTTAGGGAGCCACTGAGGTTTGGGGCCTGTCTGGCAAAAGCGGACTTGGGACTGGGAAGCCCGGAGGAGTGAAAGTGCCTTAGTCTGTCAGGCCTAGGCATTGACTTAAGAATGACGTGTTCACAGAAATGGCGGCTGCCGTCTGGTCCCCCCTGCGTCCCCTGGACCTGCTTCTGCACAAGGCAACCCTCCTCTGACACCTCCCCACCGGCCCTTCCATGTCGTGTGGGGGCGGTGACACCCTCAGGCTGCCCCTGCCCCGCGGGCCCGTGCCGTCCGGGGCCGCCGGCCGGCTTCCGGAAAGCCTGAGCGTCCGTGCGGGACAAACCCCGCCGTCCCCGGGCAAGCGTCCCTTCCCCCGCGGTCTCCCTGGGGTCGCAGAGCTTCCACCTGCGGGCACCGCGCGTAGCCGGCTCCCGGGGGCGGCTTCCACCCCTGACGCTACACTGCCGCCGTCCGCCGCGCGCCGAGGGGGCGGGTGCGGAGGGAGAAGCACGCGCGCGGAGTAACCACACCCGTACTTTATCCAAACAGCCTGTGCACGGTGGGCTTTGAAGTCGACTACACGGCGCGGGACGGGAGGGGACAGAGGTCTGGAACCGCAGCCAGGCTGAAGGGGAAGCCCCCCCGGCAAGGAGGCCGGGCGGGGGAAGAGCGAGCGGCCGAGACTGGGGACCTGTGTGTCCCCAGGAGCGTGTCCCGGCGGCGAGGCGCCAGGGGGCGTGTCTGCCGAGCCGGGGGCGTGTCTGCCGGGCTGGAGGCGTGTCCACCGCCGGGGGCGCCAGGGGGCGTGTCTGCCGAGCCGGGGGCGTGTCTGCCGGGCTGGGGGCGTGTCCACCGCCGGGGGCGCCAGGGGGCGTGTCTGCCGTGCCGGGGCGTGTCCGGACGGCGGGGGCGTCAGGGGGCGTGTCGCGGGGCCGGGGGCGTGTCCGTCCATGGGGGCGTGTCCAGGGTCAGCAGCCCAGAGGCGGAAAGGCGCCGCTCCCGCAGCTGGGTGGCACCGATTGCCAAGTGGGGCGGGGGTCGCGGTGCAGCCCTGGCAGGGACGCGTGCGCGGCTCGGGAACACAGGTGGGGTCGGCGGGCTGGGGGCCCACTCGGGACGGCGGGCTCGGGGACCGAGGCCTACGCCGGACGGCGGGCTGGAGGCCCGCTGGGGACGGCGGCCGCGGCCGCCAGCCAGTCAGAGGCGGGCTTCAGGAACTCTGCCCCTTTTCAGGGAGACGCAGGGCCTGCGGCGGACGCTGTGTGTGTCCCCCGGATTCGGGCAGGATGAAGCCCGCGGCCCCTCGCCGCCTGCTCCTGTGCGCCGTGTGCCTGGCGCTGTGCTGCGTGGGCGGCGCGCGCGAGTCCTGGACCAGGTGAGCCCCTGGGTGGCCGGGGTGCGCGGCCCGCGCGGGCAGGTGCGGGCAGCAGGGGCACGTCGGGGCTCTGGCCCGCTCTGAGATTGTTGACGCGCACATTTAACTTCGGTTCCAGAAATATCTGGGAAATGGTGGCGGTTCCTCTTTTTGGGTTTCTTAACGCTGGCTCTTCATCCGTCTCCCTTCCCTTCCAACTTTCTTCTTCTTCTTCTTCTTTTTAATGTTTTGTTGTTGTTGTTGTTGTTGTTTTGAGAGCGAGACAGTGTGAGCAGGGGAGGGGCAGAGAGAGAGGGAGACACAGAATCCGAAGCAGCCCCAGGCTCCGAGCTGTCAGCACAGAGCCCGACGCGGAGCTGGAACTCACAAACAGCAGCGGGATCATGACCTGAACCAAATGCTTAACTGACTGAGCCACCCAGGCGCCCCCCTTCCTCCTTTTCCAGCCAGGGGTCCACAGGCCGCCTTCCAGAGGATTCTCCTACTTTGGTAGAGGAAACCAAATTTTGAGTACCAGATTTCAATATTCTATTTATTTTGGGTAATGATCTCGTTAATAAAGGCTTCCATACTTATAGAGTAAGTTTGGGAACAGGTGGGTTTTACTTTTTAATTAAGTGCCATTGTTGAAAGCCGATTTTCTGAAAAAGAGCTGTGTTAATTAATTGATTAGTTTTTGCCATCACTGGAGAGATCGTGGGGCGCACTGGTTAGTACCAACCACCAGTTCACGTCCAGATGTGAGATGTCAGACACTCACCCGACTGAGTCACCCTGGCGCCCCTGAATCGTTCCTTCCAAATTCCATTTATCCTGACTCCAGTGTGTGAGCGCCCTTCCCAGGCTGCTGCTGACATTTTCCCTCTGCAGAGCATTTTTGCCAGCTGCCCTGTCTGCCCTGACCTCTTGGCACACAGGCCTCGCACACGCAGGTGGTGTTCCGAGTGTGGCTACGCGTCCCGTACCTGGAGGTCTGGGCTTCAGGGCGTGCGGGTCACACGGTGCACAGCCATGCCCCAGACTGTCTGCAGGAGCATCGTGGGGTCAAACAGCTGCACCTTCTCATGTGGGGAGGGGGGTGTAGTGTACTAGGCAGCCCCGGTGCTGGCTCAGGTCATGTTCTTTTGCCAAGTGCACTACAGAAAACTTCAGCTTTGGGGCCTTTAACAGGATTCACACTGGTGGCTGATGGTTCTGTTTCTCCACTTGTGAGCAGCCTTAGGAGGAAGGCCGTACCCTACTCCCTCTGGGCCGTCCCTGGCTTCCTGGTCTAAAATTCCAGCTCCCCTCATGGCTGCTGACATGCCTGTTCTCTTCCTTACTTAGATTCTGGGTTTTTTTTTTTACGTTTGTTTATTTCGAGAGACAAACAGTGCTCACATGAGCAGGGGAGGGGCAGAGACCGAGGGAGAGAGAATCCCAAGGAGGGTCTACACTGTCAGCACGGACCCAGACAGGGCCTCGAACTCAGGAAATGTGAGATCATGACCTGAGCAAGATCATGACCAAGAGTTGGGCGCTCAACTGGCTGAGCCCTCCGGGCACCCCTAAATTCTTTATCACCATGAGCATGGGGCACCATGGGTGTTTCTCGGCTCCCGTGGTCAAGGTCTCCCTCACTGGCACGCGTGCTCCAAGAGTGTGGGGACTTGGTCCCTGCCCACAACAACGCCCCTGCCCCAAAGGGGTGCCTGGCCTGTCACAGGCACTCAGTGTGTTGAGTGAATGGTGCCTGAATGGATAGATGAATGGATTTTTCTTTAACTTTAAAACAGTTCTTGAAAAGCACGTTCCTTGTCTTTAACAGGGGCAACCACGAGTGGAAAAAGCTAATTATGGTTCACCACTGGCCTGTAACAGTGTGCAAGGTGAGTTCTCCGTCCTCAGCCGCCCCGTTCCTCCGTGCAGCCCCGGGCAGTCGTTTGCACCCACGTTTTCCTCGTGAGATCACGTGTCACTCCTAGCAATCTGTCGCCTACTCTACGGGGCTCGCTCTCTCTGGATTTAGTTTCCTGAGCTTCACACCTCGCCGTGTCTTTCTGGCTGTGGTGCTGTTCACGAGCTCCAGGTAGAGGAGAGTTGGACGGGAGAGCATGGGCTTGGAGAGCTCTGAGCTCTGCTGGAGGCCTGGCTCCGCCCCGGGTTCCGGTGGGAGGGGCCGCGTGGTGACAGCTCCTTTCTTAAGGGACAGGGCAAGCTTTGCCTTCCGGGCTGGGAGCAGGTCTTTGGTGGGTGTGTTCCTGAGCCCTGACTGTGAATATATAAGGAAGTGCATTCCTTCCTTGAGGCTTTAGAATGAGAGTGAAAAAAAAATCAACTGCTAGAGAAATGTCATTGTTAAGGAATTAATTTCGGTTCCGGGTGGCCACCGCCAGGGGTCCTGTTACTCTGGTCGAGGTATCTTCCTGGGCAGCGGGGCTGCCTCTGGGCGCCTTCCCCGCGTGAGTGACATGGGCATTACAGGTGCGGTGACAGGGGCTTCTTTCTCCACGGTCGTCCTCGGTGCTCTGCCAGGCCCCTGGGCACGTGCTGGGCACTGACCAGTACTTGCTGACGATGAACAAAAGCTGTCCCTGGGCCCCAGTGCCCCCTTTAGAGGCTCGTCTGGGGGCAGAAGAGCCACCCGCCAGCCCTGGCTCCTGGCTTTGCTCTCTACCAGCTGGGCCCCTGGGGGCTGAAACTGGGGTGTCGGGAAAGGTGAGGTTTACGCCCCCGCTCTGATCCTGCACTGGGTCATCTGCCCTTCTGCCCTCGCGGTGCGTGGCGGGTACCTTTCATGCCTCCACACGCTGGCCTCCTAGACCAGAGCCTCCCTAATTTCTGGGACAGAAGCTCAGATGACCTGGGAGGAAAGGCTTGAAACCTGTTCCTCACTGGACAGCCACACCCTCTCTTCATTGGCTTTTTCCCTGCCCCCGTCGGGCACGAGTCCCGTCTCCTCTGGTCTCATAGCCGGTGTATTTCTTGATCATTGGCTGTTTTGGAAAAACTCCACTTAAGCTAAACCACACGGAGGTCCGTGAAGAGTATGCGACTGGGGTTTTATCTCTGTGAACTTAATCTTTGTTTACAGGGTATTGCCATCCTCAAATGGGTATTTTTTGTTATATGATAAGAAAATTATGGGCAAATAAGAGTGTTTCCATCAGATTGACTTAATTTGAGAACACATTTTTAAAAAGAAGCAAAACTTCTTTAAAAGAAGTAAAACTCAGTTTTTAATTCTGTCACATAATGGTTTGAAGGTTGGGCCCCTCCTTCCAGATGGGACATGCGCCCCCTGGAGGGCTGTGCTGGAATCTTCTGGTGTGGGTGGGCTCTGCGCTCTAGCTGGTGATGTATTATGTCAAAGAAGGGGAAGCTGGTAGGTGTATCTAGGTAAACAATGAAGCGGAGATTATTTCCTCTGCTTTCTCGTGTCTTCTCTGTGCAGGAAGTTGAAAAGGACTGCCGAGACCCTCCTGACTACTGGACCATACACGGACTATGGCAAGCCCTTACTGTGATTCAGATTTAAACAGGAAGGGGCGCTTGGGGGCCTCTGTCGATTAAATATCTGACTTCGGCTCAGGTCATGATCTCATGGCTCGTGACATCGAGCCCAGCATCAGGCTCTGTGCTGACAGCTCAGAGCCTGGAGCTGCTTCAGATTCTGTGTCTCCTTCTCTCTCTGGCCCGCCCCTGCTCACCCTCTGTCTCTCTCTCAAAAATAAATAAACATTAACAAAATTTTTAAAAGAATTTAACAGGGAAGAGAAGCTAGCCAACTTGCAAGTATCTTGGGGACTGATCTAGATAGTTATACTCGTGAGTTTTGTTAGTTTATTTGATAGACCAAATCCTTATTTATAGACTCTTCAGTCTTTCAGCAATAACCCTGATATTGTTGCTGTTCAGTTCTGTCTTGATAGAACAGTAATGATCTGGCTTAAATATGCATTTAGGGATTCTGGGCCCGTTTTGGGGATGACTAAAAGTAATTTTCTCATTTTGTTCTCCTTTGGGGGCAATAAGTAGATAATGTAAAAATAAATACACGAGTATCACGCGTGTTTATTACATGTATCTACATTGGGCACCTGTCAGGATACCTAAATTCATTTTTCTGGTTTTGCCTGCATTTTGTTTAGTTTATTCTTTCCTCATTTGTGCGTTTAACTGTGTGCGTTAAGTCTGCCCGGTCAAAGGGATGTCTCATGCTGGCCTTTGCTGACACGTGCCCATTCCTCAGGAATGGGGTTTTGTAGGAAGCAAATTAAACTGGCCCCTCCTTCGCCCTAGACTTACCAGGGACCCTGACACTCATCCCCGGGACTTTGGCCTTCTTGGGTCTTGCTGATGTTCCTGCCGCTGTGTTTGTGGCCAGGACCGTGCACAACGCTGCCCTTGTTTCTGTGGGGGCTGCACGGATTTCGGGTTGCTGGGCCAGCCTGTTGACCCTGGAGACACACCAGGGGTCGGACAGTAGATTTGGTGGCCTTCGGAACTGGCTCAGCTGAAGACAGGGGGTTGACATGTCCAGAATTAGGCAGATGAGGGGAAGTAGGAGGGTACCGTGCTTGGTGGTGTGGAGTGTAGACAGCAGAGGGCAGTTAGAATCCAGCCTGACTCCGGAGCTCCCCCTACCCGGTTGTTTAATTTGGTTCCTGGACATTGTCTGAAAGGCGGTCAGCTGTGACTGCTTGTACCTGCGTGTCCTTGTTGAGTGACCCACGCAGTGTGACAGCTTCCCTTCCTTTACTCTCTGCAGACCTTAATGGAAGTGTTTGCTCCTGCCTTTTGGAACTCATCTCGACTGAGACTAATTTCTGTTGTTTTAATTTTAACTTCCAGGCCTGACAAAGCAGAGGAGTGCAACAGATCCTGGCACTTTAATTTCCAAGAGATTAAGGTACAGACTTGTAATCGTGTCGCTGCTGTAGAGTACTGGACTCTATCACCCCTCTTCTCCATAAGCGTAGCTTCAAGGTCCTGGTTTAAAATGAGGAATCACGAGCCTCATCCACCAGGATTGAACCCTCGGCACTTTTCTCGTATTTACTGATACCCGAGCGATCCCACGAGTTAAATACGAACTACCTTGCCTCCTCTGCCCTGGGCCCAAACCACTCCAAGTGAATTGTGCGATGTGAAGGCAGACGTGAGCGGAGACGGCCCTGGCTGTCCCCTGCCTGCCCACAGTAGGCCCCGGTCCCCCGTGACTCCTGGCCGGATTGCTGTGGTTAGCATTTCCGCACAGCTGTGACTCGGGGGACAGACGCACGCATGGCACCACACCTGTGCTTTCTGCTGTGGGCGGGGAGGAAGGGATGGGTCTTTCCAGCACGATGACCACTGTCACAGGATAGCCCAGGGAGTGGCATTGGCAAGCCCTGATAGCAGAGGGTCTCTTCGAGATGCTTCTCCATTGTGTGCGGACCCACAGGGGTGTTCACCTTTCCTCGGGGGATGTGAGCAGCCCCTGCTGTGTAATCAGTCATCCGTCAGGGTAACTGGTGCCTGGGTTTACGGGTCACTGGGGCCTCCCTGGAAACATGGGGTAGCATCAGGATTTGCTAGAACTAGGGTCCTTCCTGTGAATATATGGCCTCCCAAAGGGCAAGGCAGCTAGTTCTAAGCTGACTGCTTTAGTCTAGAAGGTCTCCTTTTCTCCTCCTTCCTTCCTGTGAGGACCTTCAGGGGCCTGAGCCTGGAGGCCGGAGAGTCTGAGCACCGTCTGTGAGAGTTACTAGTGCACCCCAAAGCCTGGCCACCTCTCGTTCCTCAGATGTCCTTCCCCTTCCCGGACTCAGTCAGCTCGCCTGATGCCGTGGGCTTGTTCCTGACTAGCGCCCCGTGACCTGCGCGCGGAGTTACAGGCTCACTGGTGCTGCGATGGCACTCGGTGCCCAGAGCATTGAGGCCGCGGAGGGACCGAGCCCCCTGTGTCTTTTCTAGTAACTGCCCCGGCTGCCGGCTGGGTGGCGGGCGCGGGGGACCAGGCAGGGGTGAGGAGCTGAGTGGGCAGAGGCTGCGGGAGGGGAGCCTGAAGTGGAATGAACAGGGCTCGGGGACTGGCTGGGGGGCGGTGTCGGGCAGGACTCTGGACATGAGCTTGGGGTGGGGGGTGTCCGTCTCCTTCCCGGTGCGGCCCGGCAGGGGACTGCCCTTCGGCCCTGTATGGTGAGCGGCAGCTTTGGGCGTGTTGCGGGTGAGGTGCCCCGGAACGTCCTCTGTGCCCGCGGAGAGTGTGGGCTGGGGGTGACCTTCCGCTGGGACCGTGCGCAGCTGGGGGGTCCATGGAGGGGCGCTGACAGGTTTACCAAAGGAAGGCTGGACATGCCCTTTGGATTGAGCGGGGAGGCGCTCAGGTGGGGGCCGGGGTACCTGCTCTGTCCACACGGCCCAGGTTAGCGGTGGTCCCAAAGGGAAGCGGGCCGCTTCCCAACCCCCCACCGGCACCGGCAGGTGCCGAAGCTGGAGTGTGTGGGGGGCACAGAGACGGTGGGGCAGGCAGCCGGCTGATTGGGGCAGGGGAGCAGAGGGGGCCGGGCGGTCGGTGACTGGTGGGCGGGGCGGGGGCGGGGCGGCAGCACAAGCGAGAGAGAAGCCGTCCAGAGCTTGTCCATAGCCTTCACCTGAGTTCTGGCCTAGTGGGTTTGTAGAATTGGGACGTGACCCTGAGCACCGTTCAGTGCGGGGGGCGGGGGAGGGGGTTAAGGACACAGACGTCCACCCACATGTAACCTGTAATTCCTGTTGTCTCAGTTAACTAGTAGATGCTACTCTTTAGGGAAGTTTCAGAAGCTGAAGCAGAAGAATTAGGTGGAAAGACCAGAGTCCCCGCGACATGCAGACTGTTTCCTGTTGTTAACGCCTTGCTCAGTGCGGGACCCTAGTAACAGCATTGATCCTGGTCACTCAGTCTTTAACATATGTATATATACTTTTTAATGTTTTATTTATTTCTGAGAGAGAGAGAGAGAGAGAGAGAGAGAGGGAGACAGAATCTGAAACAGGCTCCAGGCTCTGAGCTGTCAGCACAGAGCCCGACGCGGGGCTCGAACCCACGAACCGCAAGATCATGACCTGAGCCAAAGTTGGACGCTTACCGACTGAGCCCCCAGGCGCCGCTCCTCGTCACCCAGTCTTACAGTCCCGTCGGGTGCACTCAGTGTTAGGTAGTTTTGGGGGTTCTGACAGATGTGACGTGTGTCCACTGCTGTACCCTTAGTTTCATTGCCCCCAAATCCCTTGTTCTCCACGCACCCCGCCCTCCCCCAGCCCCTGACCCCACTGACCCTCCACCGTCTCGAGCGTGGTCTCTTCCGGTGTGGCACGTTTGGAATCATTCGGCCGCTTCAGATCGGCTCGCTGCACTCAGTCGTGGCCTGGACGGCTGCTCCACGTCTCCTCACGGCCGCCGGCTCGCTCCTCCCGGGAGCTGCCCTCACCTGCGAGCGCTTGTGTTCTCAGGCGCACTTCCGTGATGAGACAGGTTTCGTTTTTATGTGTTTCTGAAGACACTTCCTGCGGAGTAAGGGCAGAATCCTTTCACTCATGAGTGTTCTTGATTAACAGAGGTCATTTTTTCTAATGTTTTAGTTTATCAATTTGCCCGGTAGGTTTTGAGCTCTCAGGTCCTATGCAGACTTCTTTTTTCTTTTTTTTCTTACACACAGGACCTTCTGCCAGAAATGAAGATGTACTGGCCTGATGTCCTCCATCCGCAAAATCGCAGCCATTTCTGGTAAGCCAGTGAGTCCACACTCGGGAGCATGGAGTGGGGCCGGGGAGCCCCGAGCAGGGCTGGGGAGCATCAAGCGAGCCTCAGCAGCATCGAGCAGGGCAGGGGAGCACTCAGTGAGCCTCAGCAGCATCGAGCAGGGCAGGGGAGCACTGACCGAGGACCTCAGGACATCAAACGGGGCTGGGGAATACCGAGTGGGGATCTCAGTGAGCACCGAGCAGGGGCCGGTGAGCACCAAGTGGGGCCTCGGGAGCATTGAGCGGGGTCGGGGAGCACTGATTGGAGTCTTGGGAGCATTGAGCGGGGCTGGGGAGCACTGAGCTGGGGCTCAGGAGCACCGAGCGGGACCAGGGAACATCGGGCGGGGCCGGAGGGTGCGGGAACAGACCTGGGGCTCCCCTTCTGAGGCGCAGAAGTTTGAACAACTTTTATTCAGTATGTTCTTTTCAGGGCCCTTTTCCAATGACTAAAAAATGAGAGCAAGTGAAATTTACTTTTTAGGCTGCTTCTTAATGCGTATTTCATTCGTCACTTTGTTTCAGAATCTTTCTCCCCTGAGGTTTCACTAAACCCAGATAGATACTGCGTGTCTGAGAGGCAGTCACTGCAGCCCCCTCTTAGATTGCGCTGCTGTGCAGAGACTCATGCTCACGCAGATCGTGGCCTCACGCTCTGGCTCAGGGAGGAGACAGTGAAGTCCCTGCTCCCACGGCTCAGTCCGTGGTCCGCTCCAGGGCCCTCTGCGAGGGGGTGAGCCACGGAGAAAAATGCCGTGTTTAATTCAACACAGCTTCTTAAATCATTGCTTTTGAAGAAGGTAAAAGTAACAGTCCTTCTGTTTACATGTGTTAAGCAAAAGGAATTATTGTGTCTGCCTTGCTTCCATCTGGCAACTCATAATTCACATTACAGTTCAGATTTTTGTCCAAAATGATTAATTCCGTTTGGAAATATTGTGTAGAATATTCAGAAAGGCATTCAGTTTAGACAAGGTTTCTGCAACCATGTGGAGTGGCAGTGATGCCTGTACCCCCCCGGCTCCCCCCCATGCCCCGTGCCGTCCTCTCCCCCGTATCTCCGCTCCCCCACCCCAGCTCCCTGGCGCCCAGGCTCAGAGCTCACTCCCGCGTGTGTGGCAGGGACGCGGCTTTAGGCCCCATGCACCCGGGTCTGTAGGTTGAAATCGTCTCTTCAGTGGAGAAGAGAACCATTCGGAGTTGGGGACGTGAAGGGTCCAGGTCTCCAGGCGCGTTCTGCACTGTCTAGTTCTAGAAACGGTTTCACAGTGGATAATGGCCAAGTTGAAAAGGGAAAAACAGTGGAAAGACGTGCCCAGCGCCTCACATTGTGCTTACAAACGACAGATCTGTGCTAAGTGTGCAAAATAGTCTTCCCACTTGTCACAGTGCTTGGTGACAGAATCGGGTGACTTAAAAGTAAATCGACAGGTACACATAAAGGAGCCTCCCTGACTGGGGCCCTTGAGGATTTAATCCAAATAATGCTGGCAGAGCGCACATGTAATTTTGAGCTTTGATGAAAGCAAAATGATGCTTTTTCAGGTTGGGTAGTTAAAGGCACATCTAAAATTTTTTGTTCCAAGCACAAAGGTAAACATCACGCGCTAACAGTGTTTATGCTCCCAGAGCTCCCCACGGTGACAGCGCGGGGACCGCCTCCCGAGCGTGGCATCCGGGTCCCCACTGCACTGTGGCCCCCGTTGCTTTGCCGCGTGGATTTCTAGGGTGTCGGCCTCAGCGTCCTTGTGGGACTTGAGGCAGAGGAGGGCTGCTGGCGGAACACTGTCCTCTTCAGCCCAGATGGGCTCAGGTGTGCAGAGTGGAGGGTGTTGGCGTTACTTCACGTTTGAGATAATCCTCTAAGATTAAATCTGTGAATAAAATTGGACCTGTGAAAAATACCACGTACAGAACGCTCTGCAAAGTGGGATTTTTGTTTGTTTCTTGACGCTTGTGTGACAATGAGGGTTGGGTCATAGTTTGGCGACAGCCTCCCTGTGGGTGGTGTCCCTGGGCCGAGGTGGGCCCGGCAGCCCCCGGGTCCACTCACACCCGCGCCGAAAGGGCCACGCGGTGGTCACCTTGCAGTGCTAACTGACGATTCCGTGTGAAACGAACGAGGCCCAGTTCCGTGGGCTTACGTGTTGGGACCGTGTTAACAGTACTCTCGCACATTTGGATCCTTAGCCTCTGTTAAGCTGCAGGTAAAAATAATAATTGACATTCGTTGAGTACTTCTTACGAGCCAGGAGCCTTTTGGCTAGTGTGATAGCGCTCTGCACGCGCCCCTCATCGTCTGCCAGCGCCCTCCGGAACGGGCTCCAGAAAGAGGTGTTCTGCTTCTGTCCAGGCGGGGAGAACCTCCTTTCTAGTGGATAGAATATAGGCATTTACTGGATGACTCATTCTGGAAACTGCTCTAGACGAAGAAAGTTGTTCACACATTTTTATCATTTCCCGTAGGCTGGAGAGACCCGTGGCTGGTAGCCTGGCGGTCACTCAGCCGGCACCGCGGGGGTAGGGGGGGAGGGCCACGAGCCAGTGCACATTCGGATTGTAGTGTGTAAGACAGCACGCGACCCCGTATGAATGCCAGGTGAAAGTATTTACTAAAATAATTACAAGTTAATCAGTGATGAGGTGGAGGGAAGCCGACGCCGTTTGCTCTTCCCCTTGCTGTGGGTGGCCAACACCTGGACACAGAGTTCAGCGTGTCCTTCAGGCGTGGACCCTGGGCTTCCTGGCTGACGGGCCTCAGCAGGGTACCCAGCTACGCCCCCTGAGCCTCAGTTTCCCCATTTCTAAGCCAGTAGTGGTTTCGCCTTGCAGAGTTGTGAGCACAGGGGAGGACGGAGGAAGCATCTCCTCCTTAATCTGCAGTCAAGTGTGAGGAGTTGTTGGCAATAAGAACGTTTCTCTGGAATACATGGTGCTCGTTAGCAGCACCTGCTTAGTGGGCTGCCGCGTGGGGTCCCCGAGGGTGGGCAGGGCACTGCCGCGTGGGGTCCCCGAGGGCGGGCGAGGGCATGGTCTGATGGGGGAGGCCGGGGTGGAGGTGGGCCTGAGGCCTTGCTCGGGAATCAGTGCTGTGGCCTCTTCTGGGCCACTTGCTGGGAAATGACTGTTGGGTGAGACCCCCGGGCGAGGCCACGGAGCAGTAGCTTGCGGCCGAGCCCCGGTGCCGTGTGAGGCGTGTGTGCTGGGACCGGGGCGCTTGCTTCTCCTCAGCTTTGACTTGCTGTGAATCGCAGAAGAGAATCGTCCGCGATGCGCAGCGGAGAAGCCGGAGCGCTCCGTAGACACTGTAGCGTGTCCCCCAGGGCCCCGCATCTGCTGGGGCCTCCTGTCCCCTGGGGCCCCGTGTCCTCTGGGGCCCCCGTCCACTTGCAGGGCAATCCGGAATGCTGCCTGTCGCCTAGAAGGAATTTTCTCTTTCTTTGTGAAAGAAACAACATGCGCCGCAAGTCCATCCTAGGCACGAACGTTTTCCTGCGAGTTTGTTGCACGCCTGGTAACTTGGGTGTCGTACAAAACCCACAGGGCGCACGAGTGGGAGAAGCACGGCACGTGCGCGGCGCAGGTGGACGCCCTCAGCTCTCAGAAGAAATACTTCGGGGGAGGCCTGGATCTGTACCAGGAGCTGGCGCTGAACAGGTAGGGGGTCCTCTGGGGCCAGTCCCTGGGCGGCCCCGCCCTCCAGCCAGACGGCCCCCAGCGGATGGCGCAGAGCTGCGTCTGTGGGCTGGGGAACCGGCCCGTGGAACGGTGTGAGGAACGGCAATGTCGCCTGCCGAGCCTTCCCAGATCAGCCTCGCAGACCGAGGGTGCTCTGGGCCCTGACGTTGTCGGCCGCGGAATTGGCCTGAGGAAACCAGACCAACCAGGGCGCGCATCTGTCAGCCGTGATCTCAGGCAGAAGTTTATTGTGTTAACACACACTTGTTGCCGAGCCTGCACGGCACCGAGTGTTTGGGCCCTTGCTGTGGTGCCGTGGAGCAGGCCAGGGGAGCCCTCCCAGTGACCCCGACCCGGACCCTGCACTGCCTGCCCCGTTCCTGAGCTCTGGAGCCCAGGGGAGCATGGCCCATGGCCACCAATGTCCCTGCTGGGGTGGGGGCCCCCTGCCCACCAGTGCCCGGCCCTGAGAGAGAGAGCTGGCTGTCCACCGTCCGGACAATTCTGGGGACCGAGTGTGTGAGGAGCCCCTCCTCCTCCTCCTCCTCCTCCTCTGAGCAGTCATAATAAACTGTGGCCTCATTTTCAAAACCACGACAGGAAATGCTACCATTTGCTTTACACGAATGAGCCAGAATCCTGGGTACTCGTGTTGAATACCCATGTGTAAGCTCTGGTGAGACGATGAGCGAGCCCCTGTCGGTTCCCTAGACACTTGCTCTCGTTCTCGGCGTGCAGCGGCACAGCCTGACGATGTGTCTGCTTTGTTTTAATTTTGTTTTTATGTTTGTTTATTTTGAGAGATTGAGACAGGGGAGGGGCAGAGAGAGGGAGAGAGAGAATCCCAAGGGGGCTCTGAGCTGTCAGCACAGAGCCCAACATGGGGCTCAAACCCACAAACCGTGAGATCATGACCTGAGCTGAAGTCAGACGCTCAATGGACTGAGCCACCCAGGCGACCCAGATCTTGTATTGTTCAACCCAATATATTTAAAGTAGTATTATTGTAACTTAAATATTTAAAATTTTGCGAAGTTGTATACTTCTCGAGGCTTTGAAGCCTCTTTACTGTGCCAGACAAGGTGAGGGCACGTTTATTTCCCGGGCTCAGAGGACCCTCGCCCACCACCCCGTCCTGCCTGTTTTAGCAGAGATCCAGACACTTAGTGGCGAGCTCTTTACAAAAACTGCCTTGTCAATGCAGTACATGGCATTGTCAGAAATCATGGCGGAGCAGGCGTGCTCTAGTCGGTCTGGTTTTCCCCGAGTCGACTCACCTGGCTGTGTCAGTACCCAGAGATGCACCCCGGGTCTCCGCATCTGTTCTGTGTGATCGAAGCCTGGATGATCCAGGGGGACATGACGGGGGCTCCAGTGCTGTTTGGGGATTCTTAATCTGAGAATTGTTGATACTGTGCTCCATAATTAGTGAGTTAGACATATGGTATTTCAGCAGGATGGCTGGTCAAAACCACGTGCTTTAGGAAATGATTCGAGTCCGTGGGTGTTTGAATGTATGTAGATTTCACCAAGTGTGGTTTTCTAGGATAAGCCTGGAATCCCAAATCAGTTGCTAACTATCTTTTTAAAAGGTGTGGCCGGTAGGTGGTCAGGTGTGTGCCAATGCCCATGCGTCCCACCCTCTGGGTCCGGTGGGTGAGGGGCAGTCGGGATGCTGAGGACAGTTTATTGGCTGCCCTTGGTCACAGCTTCATTGTCCAGAGGGTAGGCAGTAAGTACTTTCTGTTCAGACTGTCTTAATTTTTATTATGAAATAGGATGTTTGAAAAGAACAAGAAAGGAAAACATACCTTGCGATGCCACTAACTTTTTTACATTTAAATTTTAGCATGCTCCAAAAATTGGGAATAAAGCCATCTATCAATTACTACCAGGTGAGTGTCACTTTCAGCTTCTGAACCCAGTGCTGGGACATGCAGCAGTGGCCCAGGGTCACTGCAGCCTGTGAGCAACACTTGGCTTTTAAAGTGACCCAGACAAGCCCCCTCCTACTTCATTTTTGTGTTCCCAACAGATTTTATTTAAATTTTGTTTCCCTGTGCATGTTGAGTCTACGTAGACTGAAAACAACTTAAACCGATGCTTTTGAAGCATAGACTTAGGGTCCCCTCATGAGGAGGGCATTCGGGGTTCGCACAGGGCAGGTGGGGTATGTGTTTGAAAAGCACATTCAGATTTATAGTATTTGTTTGAGGAAGAAACCCAAGATTTGTTTCTGTTTTCATGATAAAACTGTAGTCATGTAACCATGAGCAGACCTTACTGTCTGGTAAGCTCATATGGAAGACAAGTGTCCACTCCGGACAACCTAATTTTATAAACTGGCTCCGCGGCTCATGGCCACATCCGTTCCTTCACTGTCACCCGTGGTCCCCCACACTGCACAGGTGTCGGACAGAGAGAGTCAGAGTGACCCTCAGAGCCTGAGATACTTACTCTGGTCCTTCATAGCAGAAGTTTGCTGACTCCTGCTTTAGAGGACCTATCAGCTTCTCTATTTAACCTTTTTCAGTCTCTGGGGATTAAAAAAAGACTTAAAGTGACTGATTATAGCAGTTCCTCGTCTCCAGTCTCAGGGCTGCAGACCGGACCTCCCGCAGGTCTCCTGACTGTGAAATGAATCAGCACTTTTGTTGTGCTCTGTGGTTTCCGGGTGGATGCAGCCAGCTCCCAGCTGACCTGTTCCCCTTCCAGAGAGGGTGGGGGTGGGAGGGAGCAGTGACCATGTGGAGTGTCAGCGGCCCCGTGCGAGAGAGTGTTCGCAGGGCCCCGTCGGTCTCCCGGGCTCATATGTGCCCAGAATGTGCCCCTCGGTGAACTGATTTCAATTATCTAATAACACCGAGGACACGGATGTTTGAGCCCCTGGTCTGTGCTGCAGACACTTTGTTAGGTCTCGGAGGCAGCAGGCTGTGAGCCCAGACAGAAGTCACCGGGCGGCGGAGGTTGGTCTGACGGCTCTCAGGAGAGTCTCTGCTTTTGCACTCGGCACCAGACTCTGGGTGTGCACAGAAGGGCCGGGCAGGGGAAGATGGAGACCGGGCGGGGCATCTGTGGGTCCCACTGGGGTCTGTGGGCGGAGCCCAAGCGGGCGACAGCCTCTCCCCAGCGCCTGGGAGCCTTGTCTGTGAGCCCCGCTGTCCCCCAGCCTCATGAGGCGGAGCCGTGAGACCGCCTCTTTCCAGGTGTCATTTCTAATGCACTTTATTTCATTTCAGGTGTCAGACATTAAAGACGCCCTTGCCAGCGTGTACGGAGTCATCCCTAAAGTCCAGTGTCTTCCGCCAAAATCGGTCAGATATGCTACATTTCGTTGCCCCTTCTGTCTTTATCAAGGACATGAGTTCAAGTCTTTTGACATCTTTATGGTCACCGTGGAGTTCCCAGGGACAGAGCCGTGTGTGTGTGTGTGTGTGTGTGTGTGAGTGTGAGAAGGGGCTGTGCATGGGTGTGTGTGCATACAGGTGTGCTCTGTGTATGTTTTCAAATCTCGGATGGGACACATGCACTTGGGTGTTTAGAGCAGCATTAGCTACAACGGGCAAGTTTTGGAAGCAGCGCAAGTGTCCCCTGACGGACGGGTGATGGAGAAGGTGTGCAGTATACACGACAGGTATTACTCAGCCCCAAGACAGAACAACACCGTGCCGTGTGCAGCGTGCAGGTGGAGCTAGAGAGCGTCATGCTGGGTGAAGCAGGTCTGGCAGAGACAGACGAGTATCGTACGATTTCAGGTGAAATATGGGACTTAAAACAAGCGAGCGAAGGAAAGAGAGAGGCAAGCGAAGAAACAGACTCTCCGCTACAGAAAGCACACGAGTGGTCACGTCACCTGAGGGACGGTGGGCGGGGGAGGGGGTTGGGAGGGACTTGCTGTGATGCGCGCAGGGGTGCGGCGCTGTCGAGTCCCCGTGCCGCACCCCGGAAATCGCCGTGACGCTGCGTGTTGACTGGCTGCAGCGATGTTTCTGTGTAAACGGGTTGCTCGTCGATGCCCTGCTAGAGCGGGCTGGGTTTTCTCGAGGCTTCATCCCAAGGAGAACACGTGTGTTCCGGAAGGCTTGCTGGGCCAGGAGCATGGGGCTGCCAGGCTGGCACAGGTTTGGGGGGGGAACTGGGGGGCCGGCCCCGCGCCCACTGCCCGTCACGCTGGGTCCCCCAACCCAGTTGGCATTGGAAAGAGGGGCTTACCCCTGGCGCCTGGAGCCCTGGGTCTGCGGTCACCCCTTGGCTCTTCAGGGTCTAAGACTTGACCGTAGAGACAACCATCTGAGAGCAGATTCTAGGACGTCTTTCATCTTGTGTTTCCAGGGTGAGGAGGTGCAGACGATCGGCCAGATAGAGCTGTGTTTCACCAAGGAGCTGAAGCCGCAGAACTGCACGGAGCCCGGGGAGCCCGTGGAGCCTGCGTCCCAACGGCCTGGGGCAGGGGCGGCCGGGGGCCCGGGGCTGGAGGTCTGTGAGGACGGCCCCGTCTTCTACCCCCCACCCGACGGGACGGCTCACTGACCCCCGCTCCGGAAACACTGTCTAAACGCAGGAGAAATTCACAAACCGCCTTGTCAACAAGCAGCCCCGACGTGAAACTGTTCTCAACTGGAAGCCGCCCGTCTGTCTTCCCGTCTTGGCGTCCGGGAGCAGATCCCGCGGGCCCGTAAGCTGGGTGCGTTGTGGGGACCCTGAAGGGAAGGAAGTGCCTCAGGCCTTGGCCGCTGCTGGGCGGCTGGAATAATAAAGGATACAGATTTTCCTTGTTTCTCCTTTGCTGCGTGCCTTGGCATCTTGGACGAGCGGGCACCCCTGGCGTTTGGGCACCTGCCAGGGGCTCAGGGGACCTCTGCCCGCCCGTGCGGGGCCGTGACAGGCCTGTCCTCAGGCCGGGATCAGGCTGACCCCGGGCCGGCCGTCTCCGCCTCCTGCCTCAGGGTGGACGTGTCTCTTCCTTGCAGCCATAGTGGACAGGACACGTTCAGCCAGGTCCCCCCAGATCCCCCCTCGGTGGCCTTGCATGGGTGTGTCCCCTGGGGGCCTGGTGCTGGTGGGCAAGATGCTCTGACCTGTGCTCCCGCCTGTAGACTGAATCCAGTTCAAACCCTGCTTCGGTTCATTCCTGCGAGGAGGCAGCCCAGCCGCAGAAGGGCCGGGGCCGCTGGTGAGTCAGTCCTCACAAGTCCTGCGACGCGGGGCGTCCGCAAGGGCAGGGCCCTTCCATGGGGTGCAGGACCGCGTGGCTTCACTCGTGGTCGGACGGGGCCGCAAGCGCTGCCCACAGACTCGCCACCTGGTGCACTGGTCACCCGAGCCCACGGAATGCTCTGTGAAATGGGCTGCCCGTGCTTTGTGAGCCCTCCATGTCATTCCTCCTCGCTCGGCCCTTTTTACGTGTGTGTGGCCGCGTGGGTTAAAAAACAACCCATCTAGTGTCCTGGTTCTTTTATTTATCAAGCCCTCAAAATAGAATCAGTCTGTGCTGGGCATGGTGTAAAGCACTGCAGAGCGTCAGTTCACTTAGTCCTCGGCACACCCGTGTGTTAGAGCCTCAGGTATAACGGGTCACTGGACTGAACGGCCGTCCGAGGTGACGCTGTTCAGACAGCCGACGCTTCCTCCCACGCTTTCTGGTTACTGTCGGTTGACAGGTGCGTGCGATCGATTCCAACAGCAACCCGGTTTTTAAAAAGGTGCCGAGTTTCTCATCAGAGCCAGCCTGGATTTTATTTCCTCGCGGGGTGAGCCTTGAAGGCTCTGTGCGCGTCCCAGAGCCGCCGTACAAGGCGCCGCAAACTGGGGGACTTGAAACAACAGAAACGTTCTCTCGTGGTTCTGGAGGCTGACGGCGGAGCCCAGGCTGTGGGCAGCGCCGCGCTTGCTCGAACGCTGGAGGGCGAGTCCTCCTCTGTCTCTTGTGGCTCCCGCCCGCCCTCGGCGAGTGGACACACCATTCCAGCGCCTGCCTCCGTGTCCGCGTGGCCCTCCCTGTGTGTGCCTGTCCCGCGTCAGGCCCCCCCTCCTCTCTTAGAAGGACACCAGTCATCTTGGACCAGGGCCACCCCGGCAACCTCGTTTCAACTTGATTACATCTGCAAAGACCTTATTTCCAAATGAGGTCATATAGAAACTTCTTCGGAAACTTCCTTTGTCGCTACCCCCTCCAGATGTATGTTGACACTCATACTCTAAGCTCATGGCCCCCAATACATGTCTGAAGGGTCTCATGACGGAGTTCTTACTAAATAGTGATAAATGACCTTTTCCTAACAATAGCGAGCCCCCTTGGGTCCTGGAAATCTTGTTTCCAAAATTACTTGGAAGCTTGTGCCATCTGCAGCCCCTCCCAACTTGAACATATGTAATTGGTCACCACGTGACCCCAGTGCAGCCTTTCTGCCCCCGGGTCCTGTCCCCGTGCCATAAGAAAACCACCTTTTGGCACCAAAGATGCCTCAAAAATGATTTCTTAGCCATTCACTCCAAACCCCAACGTTTCCACAGCAACCTTGGCATGAAGATTATTTTGAGTTAAGAAGGCAATTGGGGGGGCGCCTGGGTGGCTTAGTCGGTTAAGCATCCGACTTTCGCTTAGGTCATGATCTCGCGGTTCGTGAGTTCAAGCCCCGCGTCGGGCTCTGTGCTGACTGCCAGCTCGGGGCCTGGAGCCTGTTTCAGAGTCTGTGACTCCCTCTCTCTGACCCTCCCCTGCTCACGCTGTCTCTCTCTCTCTCTCCTGGAAATAAATAAATAAAAATATTAAAAAAAAAAAAAAAAAAAGAAGGCAATCGGGGTGCCTGGGTGGCCCAGTCAGTTAATTGTCCACTTCAGCTCAGATCATGATCTCGGAGTTTGAGATCGAGCCCCGCGTCGGGCTCTGTGCTGACAGCTCAGATCCTGGAGCTGCTTCTGGATTCTGCATCTCCCTCTCTCTCTCTGCCCCTCCCCCTGCTTAAAGATAAACAAACATTTTTTTAAAACTTTAAAAAAGTCTGTCAAAACCCAGAAGATTCAGGGAAAGCTCTTTCCATCTCCCTCGACGTGGAAGAAAGAATGGAGAAGAGGCTCTGCTCCAGGAGAGAGCGCCCAGTAAGTACCAGGTACAGCGCGGACTAGGGGTGTAGATGGGGAGCAGGAACCTAGCACAGCCGGTTTGGTCAAAGCCCTCTGCGTCCCATTGTTTCTGAGTGGCCACAAACATTTACTCTTCTATGTCTCCTGTGAATCGTGTTTCTTTCCTGGAAGACCCAGACTTCTGCCCGACATTTCCACCTCACTTTGCCTGTCCCTGGGACTCTTTGTCTTGCGGATTCCTCGTACGTACACCATTAAGTTTGATTTTCTCCCGTTAATCTGTCTCACGTCAATTTGATTCTTAGCTCAGTTAGAAGGACCTTTGAAGGGGACAGGAATTCTTGCTGTCGAACAGCTGACAGATCCATAAATAAACTTCTGGAAGACAGAGAAGGGCACAGACAGCCAGACCCTGGAAACAGATTTAGCGAGGACGTGAGATTTGAGACGGGCCAAGAAGGTTCATCCTCTGGAAACGCAGTGACTCAAAAAGCAACAGGTGGAGGGGGACAGAGACTGACCAGGCAAAGGGAGACGGTGCTGGTGGAGTTTTGGGGTGATGAGGGGTCCCGAGCTGACAGCCACGAAAGAATTCTTGAGACGTCTTTGGTGCAAAAAGGGAGTTTTATTGAAGCTTGGGGACAGCACCGTGGGCAGCACCGTGGGCAGCACCCATGGGCAGCACCGTGGGCAGGAAGAGCTGCCGGGACCAGAGGAGAGACGGGTATACGCTATGGAGCTGGGGGAGGTCAAGTCCAGGGAAGCTTCCAGTGAGGTTTTCATGTGCTGAAGGAGACTCCCGGGCGCCGAGGGCCTGGCTGTGGTCGAGCTGAGGCTGTTTCTCCCTCCAGCAAAGCATCGCCGTGAAGACAGGAGGGAGCCCCCGGACACGTGCTAGTCTCTGCCCGCCCCCAGCGTTTGTCAGCGGGCCGTGGGCTCGAAGGAAATTTCATTTTACCGGTGATTTCCTTCTACCTTTGTTCCCACATCACTGTGGAGGAGAGGGAGTGTCCGGGCTCCAGGAAACTGAGTCTATGGGTTTCTAGGGATTAGACTACTGATACGATTGCCTTTTTCTTGTAATTTAATTTGTGAACTGATGGAGACTCCCATCCTGCGTGACTGTGATCTGTATTCAGGTAGCCAGCTGTTTTCTGTCCTTCCCTTTGTGCTTGGGCAGCCCAGGGTGCCCAGGGAGTGTCACACGTCCCATGGTTGGGGGGGGTATCTGTGCTAGCTTGTACTTGGCCCTCAGCCTGCCTTAAGCTTTTCATCAGTGTGGCAGCAGGTGCTGCAGACTCAGAAATCGGGCTCCTGAAGCATCCAGGTGTAAGGACACAGGTCTAAACGTCTAAACCAAACTGACTCCATGGCAGGCTTTAAGTTTCCCCTCTAAACTAGAAGGCCTGAGTTTCAGCTTCCCGGAAATGATCAGGTAGTTTACACATTGCCCAAGGCAGGAGAAACCACCCTTGCAACACCCAATCAGGGAAGGCCAGCGACCACCCTCCACATTACAAAGGGAGAGGCCTGGAGATAGAAACTATAGATAGGACCCTGTTACCTAATGTTAAAGTTAACCCATTAGTCACGAACAAGACCCTAAGCTCGCTCTGTGATTGGCAGAATTTAAAGGTACTCTAAACGTTGTAACTGGATCCCGCCAAAAGTAACGAACACTCTAGACAATGTGTATGGTCAAACCTGCTGTCTATGATGTTGTATAATTATGATTGGATCACTGTTCCCATGTCACAACTTCTGTAACTCCCCCGTCACAAACCCCATAAAAACCCTACTCTGCCTTTGCTCGGGGCTCTCAGCACGGATCCACTGCGTTGGTAAAGTCTGTGAGCCCAAGCTCGAGCCCGTAATAAAGCCCTTTGCCTTTGCACGCGTGACTCAGTCTCCCCGGTGGTCTCTGGTCAGTGAGGACACTGCGATCTGGGTATAACAGGAGCTGCAGAGGAGGGGCACTTGGGAAGGTGTGACAATAAGCATGAGGCTGAGGCCTTGTTTCCTAAGACAGAGACGCTCGATGGTAAGTGACTGCTCTGCTCCGTCATCAAGTGGCCGTATCAGGAGTTCGATCAAAAGCAGTCGCATTATTCTGTCTTTTCTGTAATGGAGAGAGGGGCAGCGCACTACTGTGAGTGTGTGGGGGGGACTCAGGCTCAGCCCCCCAGGACAGACGCAGGGCTGGGCGGTCCTCGGCCCTCCCCCCGGCTTTCCCGATGGCTTGCTGGCCCCCAATGTCTCTGCTTCTCTCCTGCTCGGACCATTGAGTCTCGTGTCTCGGAAAAGGCAGAGGGTGAAACAGAAACGGATTTTATCTCTGTCTAGACTGGCCAGTGTCCCAAATCACCTTGGTCGCCTCCGGCAACGTCCTTACTAGATGAAGACTAGATAAATGACCCCAGAGAGTCATTGAAAAGATTGCTGTTGTTTCTTTGAGTCATTTTGCAAATACATGGCTCAAGGCTAGGGTCTCAACTTCATTATTTCCTGCCTGGCCAGTGAATTTAAGCAAACTTTGAATTGCATTTATTTTATAGCCTCAGGGAATGGAGGAGACCAGTGGTCTAACAATGTGGAGAAGCCATTATCTTTCCATTATCTTTTCAAATAGGGCGTGTTCAGGATGCTGTAGGTCTGGGCTGTGCCTGCGATTGGAGCCGCCCTGTGGCTGCACAGGGTGAACTGCAGACAAGGCTTCGCTCAGCGGAGCTGTAGCAGGTGTACCTGTAGCGGGGGGGGGGGGGGGGGGGGGGGGGGGGGGGGGGGGGGGGGGGGGGGGGACGTGTTTGATAACTGGATCGATGCCAGTGAGTACGGGCCTCCTGCGGCGGCTGAGGAGCCGGGGGACAGAGCAGACGGCCGCCCTTCGAGGGCTCAGTCCTGTCCAGGGGACACCAGGGAGCCTGTGTGCGCACTGCTCACTGTGACGAGGGAGCCTGGAGCAGGCTGATGGCAGAGTGTGGGCTAACAGCACCCCTCCCCCACCAGGTGGGACACGTGTCATATTCCACACACTCCCAGCTCCCCCAAAACCAGGAAAGGACAAAATGCAAATAGTTAAACTGATAAGAGTCTCCACCAGTCGACCAGCCCGGAGTCCAGGAATCTCTCCTGTCACTGTTAACGCTTTGCTTGAGGGAAAAACAACCTTCACTTGACAATAGCCAGGCCTCCAGGACCTGGCAAGTGAAAGTCTCTTAGTAAACTCCCTCTTGACTTTCTCCCCACTCCATAAAACGTCACCCCCACTCTTACAGCGCAGCTCTTCCTGCCCACGGGCCCTGTCCCCGTGCTTTAATAAAACCACCTTTTTGCACCAAAGACGTCTTCAAGAATTCTTTCTTGGCCATTGGGTCCCGACCCCACGCACCCCCCATCACTGCAGACCCTGGGCTGTGGGGCCAAGTGCGACCCCCCCAAGGAGTCAGCGCCCAGCAAGTGGGGAGGAGCAGTGGGGGTGCAGGGGCAAACCAGGAGGGCAGGGACAGGGGTCTCCCTCACAGCCAAGGGTGCCCCCCCACCCCAGAGCTGAGGGCTGAAGGCCGGGAGACTCCTTGCCTGGAGCACCACGGAAGGAGAGCCCTTGAATAGACTCAGAGGAAGAGCAGTGAGGTCCAGGAGCGACCTTGGGGCACCCCACCCCCAGTGCGGGGTTAGAGGCCCGGCCCTGGTGCTCGGGTGCTCCCCCCTGCACCCTGCATCGTCTGTGAGGGATTGTGGTCCCGGTCTGCTTCCTGGGGAAGTCTGCGCCCCCCCTCCGTGAATGTCCCCCTCCCCTCTGCCTCCAGGAAACCCCACCTTAACTCCGAACTTTCTTGTCCTCCGTTCTACTGCTCTCAGTCAGTATAATCCTCTGAATTATACTCATTTTCTCCTTTACCTTCGGGACTTAGTTTGGAGCCTCCTGGTTCCTCATGTGGACAGACCCCCACCAGCTCCAAGCCAATCTTCTTTTTTTTTTTTAAATTTTTTAAAATGTTTATTTTTGAGAGACAGAGAGACAGAGCATGAGCAGGGAGGGGCAGAGAGAGAGGGAGACGCAGAATCTGAAGCAGCTCCAGGCTCCGAGCTGTCAGCACAGAGCCCGACGCGGGGCGCGAACCCACGAACTGAGAGATCACGACCTGAGCCGAAGTCGGACGCTTAACCGATTGAGCCCCGCCAGGCGCCCCAAGCCAATCTTTTCTCAGTGCACCTCAGTA
The DNA here is from genome assembly GCF_003009895.1 of Hyaena hyaena. Taxonomy (NCBI): domain Eukaryota; kingdom Metazoa; phylum Chordata; class Mammalia; order Carnivora; family Hyaenidae; genus Hyaena; species Hyaena hyaena. Next base: position 803,440 of record NW_024081235.1, read on the forward strand.
TCATGTTCCCCTGACTCTCCATCACAGCCGGGGCCTCTCTGCCATGGGGTCGGGCCTGCAGGCCTCAGTGTGGGGACCGGGGACTCCCAGGTCCTCCGCCACAGCGCCACAGCCGCGCCAGCACTTGGCAGGGCTCCGGAGGGGTCTGGCCAACATGTACCCGTGTCCTGAACTGTCCCTGCTTTGTGTGCCTGCAATGGCGATGTTGCGGAAATCTGGTCTGGATCACTGGCGGGAGAACCAAGCGGCACTCGGAGATCTTGGAAGGGAGGAGGTTCTTTTACACCGCGGGGCTCAGAGATCACCCTCCAGAGGTCCGAGCCCAGAGCATCAGCGAGGGAGTAACTTATAGCCTGTTACCTCCGCATTCCTCATTCATGCCTGCGACAAGCAGGGTGGGAAGGAGAGCCCCGAAGCGGGAGCCTTTGATCAGGGACAGGTATTTCCTTGTCAGTCCTGCAGCCATCTTATAACAGATTTTTCCCTGTCTGTGACTTTCACAGCAGCTCCACTGTGACCCTCAGAATCTTCTGCAGACCTCCTGGACAGCACTCTGCCCCTGCGTCTGGGGGCTCTGGGGTCTTGCCTCTGCGAGAGCTCTTGTGTTGAGGGTAGGCAAGGGCTACACCCCACCTGGCGTTAGACCAGGGGCTTCTTCGTTCAGCCCACAAACATTTCAACGCTCGTGTGAGCCAGTAGGGCTTCCAGCACTGGGACCCCGCTGTGAACAGACAGACAGAGCCCTTCCTCTTGGGGCCGACATCCCAGTGGAAACAGGAACAGACGGAGTGAGGAAAGTGGTTGTTTATTAATGGTGATGAGTTTCTGGGGGAGGGACGGGCTATGTTTTAAAGAACCTGGTCTGGGAAGGCGCTGGAAGAAAGCAGCTGTCAGGGCTGCCTGGGTGGCTCAGTCGGTTAAGCATCTGACTCTTGATTTCAGCTCAGGTCGCGATCTGATGGTTCATGAAATCGAGCCTCACGGGGGCGCCTGGGTGGCTTAGTCGGTTGAGCGTCCGACTTTCGCTTAGGTCATGATCTCACGGTTCGTGGGTTCGAGCCCAGCGTCGGGCTCTGTGCTGACTGCCAGCTCAGAGCCTGGAGCCTGTTTCAGAATATGAAACACACTCTCTCTCAGACCCTCCCCTGCTCACGCTGTCTCTCTCTCTCCTAGAAATAAATAAAATATTAAAAAAAAAAAAAGAAATTGAGCCTCATGTCGGGCTCCGTGCTGATGGTGTGGAGCCTGCTTGGATTCTCTCCCTCTCTCTCTGCTCCTTCCCCGCTCGCTCTCACAGTAAATAAATAAACATAAAGTAAAAGGTATTTTTTAAAAATGAAGTGAATTAGTTGGCTCCAGTAATTGAAAACTGTCTTCAGGTGTAGTTTGATCCAGGGGCACAGAGCAATTACGGCGCAGTTGGCTGGGCTCCGGCCTCCACCTGGCGGTTTCCCCTCAGCTCCGTCTCCGCGTGAACCACGGGAGCGCCTGTGCGGGACCTCCTCCAGTCCCTTAGGGGTGGGCAGGTTCCAGGTCATCTCCTTTGAGAGCAAAGCAACTTCCCCCTAAAGTGAGTCTCCCTAAACTCCTCATTCTCTCTCGCTTCTTCTGTGCGGGACACGGAAGCACGAGCAGTCTCCAGAACAGGTGCCTCTCCGAGCGCAGGGTTGTAGAAAAGGTGGCGTTTTAGGTTTTATGCGCAAGTATGATAATCAGTACCTCAAGTCACAGCCGGGTACTTCACACATCAGTTCCTATCACGTTCTGAGAACAATCCCGTGCGGCACAAGCCTCAACCCCTTGACCAAGAGCAGGGCCATAACTTGCCGGGGGACAGTGATGGCCACCGGATTAAGAAAGGCACTTGAACTTTTGAAAACACCAGCTGAGCGCGCCCCTAAGGCAGAGCAGGCTTCTGTTGTGAAAGGTGTAAATAAACGGTGCCCAATAGCGCCTGCGACTTGCTGTGGCCCCCCCCCCCCCACACCTCGGGCTCTGGGCTTCATGCGAACTACCGGCACTGCGGATGTCGCCAACGTGGTTCCTGTTCCTGCTCAGACGCGGGCTCTCTGGGGACCCGCTGCCGGCCGGGAAGCCACGGTCTCTTACATTAGGGCGAAGTGATGTGTGCAACGCCTTTTTCTCGTTGTTCTTGCAGAGAAAACGGCAGGCGGGCGGTGACTCAGGCCTTGTCAGGTCGGCTCAGCGCCTCCCAAGCCCCGGCGTGGCCTTGCGGCCACCGGGTCCCCACCAGTAGGGATGGGCTGGACGGCACCTGCCAGCCGCCGGAAGCTTGGGAAGGGCTCACTGACCTCCGCGACCTGGGGACGCGGCCCCGAGGCGACGGGAGCCTCCTGGAAGCAAACCTGCGTCCTGCTCGCCTCACGTCACACTTCCGGTTTCCTTAACGCTGACTTATGCCAGGTGCGGTCTGTTAGGTGCGGAGGAGCCCACGCCCAGCGAGCGGACTTGAACTTGAGGTGTGTGTGGAGTTCAGCCCCGTCTTCTCCCTCCTCTTCATCACGGGGGCTGGGAGCAGACCGCGGGTGTGCAGGGGGAGTTTTCCCACCGACGACCGGGAGTGTGAATCAGGACAACAATTTCTAAGATGGCAGCTAATTTCACTCAGGCGAGCATGGCTTGTCGAATATTAAAATTTGGAGGAACTTAACTGAGGAACAAGGGGGAGAAGAAGGGGGGAAATGGTGGGGGAAAGGGAGAGAGGCAAACCATGAGACTCTTGAATGCTGACAAAAACTGAGGACTGATGGATGTGGGGGGGAGGGGGGAGATGGGCATGGAGGGGGGCACTTGTGGGGATGAGCACTGGGTGTTATGTGGAAACTAATTTGACAATAAACTATTTGTAAAAAAAAATTTGGAGTTCTTGGGCCACCTGGGTGGCTCAGTGGGTTAAGCAACCGACTTCGGCTCAGGTCATGATCTCATAGTTTGTGGGTTAGAGCCCCACATCGGGCTCTGTGCTGACAGCTTGGACCCTGGAATCTGTCTGAGATTCTCTCTCTCTCTGCCCCTCCCCCACTCACACACTCTCTCAAAAATAATAAACATTTAAAAAATTAAAAAAAATAAAATTAGAATTTCTTAATCCCTCGTCACTAAGCTTCATCGTGGGGCTGCTGTGTTAGCTTGTATGCAAAAGGGTGCGTCATCAATGTACAGAGATTGCCTCCTACAGTTCGCCTCTGCCTTCCTGATAACATTTGTGCTGCCCTGTCCGATGGGGACCCCATGTTCCCCCATCAGTGACTTCCTATAGTTGACAGGCTCTCTGGGAGGATGTCAACCTCGTAAGAATGTGGCACATCTTCTAGTTATTTTAGGGTCTGCAGGCTGGTCACTGATTTGTAAGCTGACTCAGGACAGGCCCGTTTTTGTGTTATCTGTAGTGCTGCTGCCGTAGGTCATTGCACTGTCACAGATGGTGATGTGGAGAACGGGGACACAGCATTTACAATGGACTACAGCTGTGACATTCAGGCAATTTACCACTTGTGTGTTAAAATAATGAAACTATTGCATGACAAATATGGCCCAAAAGAATCGAAAAATTACTCTGCTTTCCTTTGGGTTCTTCCGTTCAACATCTTGATCCGTTGTCATGGTTAATTGTATGTGTCAACTTGGCTGGGCCACGGTGCCCAGAGACGTGGGCAAACATTCTGGACGTTGCTGTGAGGGTATTCTTGGTTGAGATTAACTTTTAAACGGGTAGACGCTGAGTAGCACAGACCGCCCTCCCTAATGAGGGTGGAGTTCACTCCATCAGTTGAGGCCTGAATAGAATAAAAGCCTGACCTCCCGGGAGCTAGAGGGGGTTCTATTCTCCAGCAGATTTCAGACTGGAGCTGTAGGTTTGCAGCTTGTAGTGTAAGCACATCCTTACACTAAGTCAATCGCTCTTTCCCTCTCTCCTCCCACGCCCGCCCCCCCCATGGGTTCTGTTTCCCTGAAGAACCCAGACGAACAAACATGCTTTGAGCGGAGGTAGCAGGGGCGCAAGCCACCCACCAGCCACCTGAGTTCTTGGGGTCTCTCTCTGAGCTCGCTGACTTCCTGCTGTTCTCTTTCTCAGGAGCGAATGAAGAGTTAATAAAAGACCCCCTGCCGGGCTTTCCTGAAGTTTCCAAGGCCAAGGAAGAATGAGCAAACACAGGCACGTCAGTGTGGCTGGGCTACGGGACCTGGGGAGCTGGTAAGCCATCGACGGGTGTGTCTGGGAGGGTGTGTGTGCAGGAGAGGAGCATCTGGTTCAGCACATGGGTAAGGAGACCCACCCTCACCACCGTGGGGGGCACAGCCCCACCTGTGGGGGGGGCGCCATCCCATCCGTGAGGGCCTGATGGAACCAAACGGCTAAAGAAGGGCAAATTCCTCTCTGTTCTTGAGCTGGAACATCTCTGTTTTCCTGCCCTTGGACATGGGAGGAAGGTTCTAGGCCTTGGGCTCTCATAAACCTCCCGCTCTCGCTGGAGAACCCTGACACAGGTGTTACTACTCCTAATACGGACAGAAGTGATGGAAATAGTCGAACGTGGAGCCAAAGCTGTGGTGACCAGTGAACCACCCCCACCCCGGCCCGGCCCATAGTCGCTCAGAGACACTCGGCCGCCTGGCACCTTAGGTCTTCTTCGTAAAGAGTTTCAAGGTTACGAAAAGGTTGGCAAGAATGGTGTAGAATGGTTACCCCTGAGGCCTTAGGGGTGAGCCGCCGCTGTGGTGCCCGTCGCCCTCGAACCTTCAGGCGTGTTTCCTACAAAGGACTTTCTCACAGCGCCGCCATCCGCGGGACATTGGCCTGATGCCCCCGGCAGTCCAATCCACAGACCTCACTCGTCTCCACCAGCTGGTCCGACATCACTTTTAGAGAAAGAGTATCTCCCCAGGACCCCTCCTCGCATTTAGTGCTGTGCCCCTGGGTGTCCTTCAATCTGGAACGTTCCTCGGGACTTCTGTGACCCGCGTGTCCCTGGCACGTGGCACATTACACTGTAGACTTGGTGTGGTGTTTGCTCAGGGCATGCCACTCTGTCAGGTCTGCGGGAGAAGGGGGCGCGGTCTCCTCCCGCGTCCTGTCTGCGCGCCTGATTTCCATGGCTCCCGGCCGGCTGGTATCTGACAGCTTCTCCGCCGTGATGTTTCTCGTTTCTCCCTCCTTGTGAGTAACTACGTGCGTGTGGACGGACACTGCAGTTCCATAAGTATCCCGTTCCTCGTTGTACTTCCAATGTCCTTATTTAGTAATTTCAGTCGGCGTGGACTGGGGCTTCCTGCTTTTTCCCATGAGTGATAGCCCATTACTGTCAATATTTGGGGCTCAGATAGCCCCGACCTGGCCAGTGGGAGCCCTTCGGGCTGGCCTCCGTGTCCATCCACGCGGCCCTGCCATTGCTCGAGCACCTCCTTACTTTCTAGCACAGAAAAACGCCTTTCTACACTTGACATAAACATTTATTTCTATATTGGCCCGTATATGTTGCCAATGAGCTCACACGGAGGCTGCAATTCTAGTCGAACGCCACAGACATGATCACCATCTGCTCCCTTTCCACATCTGCGATTTCTCCGATGCCAGCAGACCTGGCCGATCCGTTCGTCTACCGCTGTGCCCCACGCATGCGCTCTGACACCTGTGCTGTCCTAATTGTCCCCCGTCCCTAGGGGCCCCATCACACCAGGGCCACGCCGTCCCAGAGCGACTGAGGGGGGAAGAGAGTGAGCGAGTTTTGTCCCTTGTAAAGCTGCGTATAGTGTCTGCATTTTGGTGATCTATAAAGTCCATGCACATGCACATTCGTGTGCTAAAATTCTCAAAGATGTAAAACTGAAGTCATGAAACAAAAGAAAATGATATTTAGTAATGAATTTTTATTTATTTATAAATAAATTTATATATTTAGTATATTTAGTAATAAAAGCATTCTAACAGCTAACACTCAAATAATCATATCCCAATTACCTGCTGTGCTAACCCACCCGCAGGCTGGTAAGAGCCTCGTCTGAGGGTTAAATTAACCTGGAAGATGGCCTGGATTCTCCCCACCGTGTGGGCATCTGGCTGGTCTCTACGGTGGAGTCCTAGGGTGTTTCTAGGCCCCTTTATGCTGATCTTTGTGATGCTGTGATCATTTGTGTCGCACATCCTCCTGAGCTGACTGCAGCACGAGAACCAGGGCCTTTGCACGGCCTGTGTCTGCGGGAGGCACGGAGGTCGCTGAGCAGAGTGGGCAGAGCTTGTTGCCCCGAGGAGGGCTGAAGCAGTGGCCAGCATTCCTCCCTGAAGAGCCAGGATGAGAGAAACGTCCCTGAGCTGCGGGGACAGCCATCACCTCGCCACACTCGTGAGGCGCCAGGGTGCCGGCCAGTCTGTGGAGCCGCACCTGCCGCCCCGATACAGCTCTGCGCCCCGTATGGCCCGAACCCCCTGCAGCGTCCTGGTCTCCCGTGGCCTGGCGTGCTCACAGCAGGTGCAATGCCGCGGGCGGTCTTTGCTTCAGAAACAGTCCCTTTCCCCCCTCCGGTCTGTGAGCAGGAGGCGGAGAGGCAGAATTTCTGCGTGAGCACAGACCCATATTGGACACGATGGTCGGTCGGTGCCTGTCGGCCCTGCAGCCTGTGTGCCGCCTTCTGTTGGTTTCATCCCCACCGAGACGACGGCGAGGGGAGACTGTCAGTCCCTGGGAGTCATGAGACTCGTGCCACGGCCAGCCGCCCGGTGAGGCCACGCCAGACACACGAAGACCGTGGCCCCAGGCAGTCAGGCAGCTGCTGGGAGGCTCCGGGGCAGACACGGAAAGCGGGCGGGTTTAACTGCCACGTCCCGCCCTCGGGGCCCTATGACGGCTTTGTCCTCCCTGGGTGAGCCTGTCATGGGCTCTATCTTGATTCCCATTGATCAGTAAGTCAAAATGAAGCAGAGTGAATCCCCAACAGACATGACTGTGCCTAAACTTTGGTGTCTCCACTAATCAATAATGGAGTTACTTACTGGGAAATGGGAGAAGCGCCAAGGGCTATTTAAATATTAATAAGACGATGGTTTATTAGCACACAGGGCAGTACTCACACAGCCCCCCGGGGGCCGGAGGGCAGCAGGGAGGGCAGACGTACATCGCAGGGCCGGGCCCTGAGCAGAGGACATAAATCCCAGCAGAGAGGAACACGCAGGGATAGGTGAATGAAAGCCCCTTTATGAATCTTTTGCATTGCGACGAATAATTTTTAAGCTTCAGAAAATTGTCCTTCTGGCTGCCGAGGTGGCCCACGGAGAAACAGCTGTCACCTGTAGCAGACGCAGGGCGCGTGGCATTCAGATGAACTCACAGAGCGCCCTCAGGAAGGGGTCCCTGGCCGGGACTACAGAGAAGCACTCAGGCAGGTTTCCGTCTAGTCCACACAAGGTGGGAAGAGGCAGAGGACGGGCTCATCCAGCTGCAGGCGGTGTGAAGCCCCACCCAGGCCCAGGGCTCCACACTGTCCCTGCCTGTCCTCTGCTCCGTCAGTGCTGCGAGGGGCGAGCCCCCCAGTCACCTGTAAGGGGACCGTGCTATCACCAGGCCTGCCGTCCTCTCCCAGCCTCTGCTTTTGGAAGCAGACACATCGTAGACCAGCGACTTCACTTCCCGCTGGTGGAAGACATGAAGGGTCTTAGGGAGCTTCCCTAGTACCCGGGGGGGGGGGGGGGGTGCGTGCAGCTGACTGTCCTGGTGGGGGTCATGCCTCCCAGGGGCCTCCCCCGCCTCCTCTCCCGTCCTGTCCCAGACCCTCTGTTAACAGGCCCCTCACCAACTCCTCCTGCAGCCTCCTCGGCCTTCTAATCATCTGCAGTTTTTATTACTAGCGTGTTAGCAGCACTCAGAGAGTGCTCACTGCCACTCGGAGGCCCTACGTGGCATCCCTGCTCTCACAACATCACGGGTGCCAAGCGCCCTGCAGACATTAGGATAACGAGCAGCATTGGGAGGTGAGGGACCTGCCCAGGCCACATGGATGCTAAGTGTCAGGCCAGCGGCTCAACCTCAGGAACATCTAAGGCCAGCTGCCACTTGTCCCTTGTCATGATGGTTTTCATCTCTCCAGGGACACAACTACCCTTGATCACTTATTACCAGCTCCTCACGGACGAGCCGGCCACCAGACATGTTTGGAAGTTGTGGGCACAGACTCTGTCCAAAGTGAGTCCACTGTGCCTGGGACACACAACCCGAATCCAGTAGTTAGGTGCTGAGTCAGTCAGCGTCCGGAACATTCTGAACGGCGTACAAATCACAGACCCTGATTCTTCACAGTTCCGGAGGCTGCAAGTCTGAGATGGAGGTACCAGCAGAGTCCGTGTCTGGTGAGGCACCTTCCTGGTTCATAGAGCGTCTTCTTGCTGTGTCCCCACGTGGCGCAGCGGTAAGGGGGCTCTCTGGGGTCTCATCACATTCACGAAGGGCTCCTCCCCCATGACCTGATCGCCTCCCAGGGGCCCACCTCCTACCACGTCACACTGGAGATGAAGCCTGCACTGTGACGAATTTGGGGACACAAACATTCAGGCTGTACCAGGAACCAAAGCCAGTGAGGCCTCTGACTCCAAATCCCAGTCATCCTGGGGGAATCTCATCTGGTTTTTGTCCACTGAAATCTCAGCGCCCCCTGTGAGGCGACTGGAGCATGCTGGCGGCTGAAAGACGGTCCCATCCCCCCTCCTTCCCTGCTCATGGGAAAAGCGGACTGCCTCAATTTTCCCGTCTTCACCGAAAGGGCTGAGTTGATTTTCATGCCCCCTTTCCTGCAGAGGGACCGTACAGACATGCCTGCACAAGAGGCAAAGGGACAGTGAGTCAGTAACGATCGATGATTGTCAATCATAACGTCCTTAAACTGGGCTGAGTTGAGTCAGGATCAAGGTGTGATTATTTCTGCAGGCATACCTCAACAAAAAGGGGAAAGACAGTTTAAAAGCAGTAGTTTCTGTGAACTACAGGCTCAAGAAATGTGGCTACGATGAATTCACTCGTGCGGATGACTATGGCCTGTAGTTTGTGAAAGAATGTATCATTCAGAATGTTTGCTGCCTCAGAGAGGACCTGTTCGTTACCCGCCTCATTTTACCCCTGTATTTCTCTGAGCCGATGACCCTTCTGTCCTGACGTGCCTGGGAGTGCTTAGGAGTATCTTCATGATAAACTAAGTTGACAGGCCTCTAAGAGAACAAGGCAAAATGAGACATGGTCCCAGCTTTCTAGGAGCTTGCTCTACAGCTGTGTACATGGGATGCTCAGAAGAACTACTACGTGATATGCTACGAAAATGGTATAGAGGATGCGGAAGGAGTGGCCTCCGGAGGGCGCTGACAGGTAGGGGAGGCGGCAGGCAACAACAAAGAAAGGAGCCCAGCACGTGCAAGAGAAGGGATGCTGGGTGCAGCCGGGGTGAAGAGTCTGTGAACCAGTGTGTGGATCCTGGAGAGGGGGACCGTAGCAGTTACTGGAAGCTTAGCAGGAAGCGGCCTTACCGACTCCAGGTTTCCCAGAGAATGTGGAGGTACTTACGGCCACAGGGCTGGGAGCTCGGTGGGGGCACTGGTGCTCAGAAGGGGGCTGGGCGACCTCGGAGGAAGAGAGAGCTTGGAGAAGGAAGCAGTGGGCCCCGTGCTGGAGGAGACGGCTGCCCTCCATAGAAAATCAGAACTCATTCTAGGGGCTGGCTGAATGGGAGGAGAGAGACTGGCCATGGCCGTGTCGAGGTTCAGGGCCACGGAATGCCTTGTTGGGAATGATGGAAAGGCCCTGGGAGAGGCCTCAGAGCTGAAGTCATTGAGACCTCCCTCCCCGTGAGGATTATCTTACCAGAGTGTCCGTCCCATGTGTCCTGAAGAAAGATACACCAGCTCTAGAGGGACACATACGGAGTTACGTCCTGTGTTTCTACGATGTGAGGAAACACACATGCGTGGATTATGGGGTGTTACGTACGGTGGTGAGAGGTCTCCCAGTGAGAGGTTCTGGTCGTACAGCAGTCCCTGCAAATCCTGCACCTCCTGTTGAGTTTCACCTTGATTATTAGTTCACTTATTCGACAACCATTCTCAGAATGCCTGTTCGGGGTGAGGGTGTGCAAGAGCTGGGGATACCGTGGTGCATGGGAGACACCAGCCCCTCCTTCCTCCTCCTGCTGGGCAAGGCAGACACTGAAGTGACCCCTTCCCCCCCAAGAGGGGTGTTGAGGGCGAGGACGGGTCCTGCGTGGGGCTAAGAAGCACAGGCCATTGGGGACATCACGGGTCACCCTCACCGTCGGGGTCCCCCACGTGTCTCTCTGCTCTCCCTGCGACATTGCTTTTCCTGTTCTGAGGCGAGAAAGTACCTCTCTCGGTCTCCATGGTTTCCAGAACAGGAAAAAAAAAAACCCATAAATCTCTGCAAGAAAAAACTCCCAGAGACCCTGAGAAGGTCAAGACCGTGGCTGTCCTTGCTCTTCTGGCGCGGATGTAGTGCAGGTGCTCCTCTGGGCGTCCAGGGCAGCGCTGGGTGAGCGCGGCCCCCACCGCGTGGGGCGCCTCCATGGCAACCGGGCTCGCTCAGCGCTCAGCGAGGGGCGCCTCCACCGCCGTCAAGGCTGCGAGCCGAGGAAGGCAGGAGGCGGCCAATAAAAGAGAGAATTATGTATTGTGACATAAAACACAGAAAGTCACATGCTGTACTTTCTCACCTCGGCGCTGGGAATTGTGACCTTGAGACTGAACGCCCACAAGCAGTCAGGGTCAGACCGGAGCTCGGGTGCTCAGCTCCCCAGATGGGAACTGGAAAGCCCCCGTGTTCCCTCGCGGCGCCGCCCTCCATGCTCACCGGCGGCTGCGGGGCTGGCGCTGAGCCCCCGGTCGGGGGCCAGAGGCCGGGGTGACGCTGGGGTTTGCGCCTGCAGCGGGGATTCGCAGGCAGGTGTCCGGGGCTCCCGCGCTCCTTTACAGTTACAACCTTCCCGGAGCAACGAAGGGTCCGCAAGAGCCGCACCGCGTCCGGCGTGGAGTCACCCGGGGGCTGAGGTCCTGGCCTGGGACCCCCGAGTCCTTCCTCCTGCTGCGGGTCCCGAAGCCCGCGTGCTCCCCGGAGGCCGCACCCGCGCCGGGAGCTGGCGTCCGCTCTGGGGCCTGCTGGCGGCACTTCTGGGCCGGGGTCTCCCCTCTATTCCACACGGACTGGCAAAGCAACCCAAAAGGTCCACACAGCAACCAGCCACGTAGGTGTGAGCCGTGCCTCAGGTGCTTCCTCTTGCTGTTCCCCACTCGGTCCTCCCGCAGGCCGGGGGCTGCGGGCGCCCTCCCCGCAGCCCCTGGGATGCAGACGTCGCAGGCCCGAAGACGTAGACCTAGAAGGTGCCTGAGCGCGGTACCCGGTAGACCCAGGGGCGGGGGTGGGGCGTGATGGGTAGACTGCGCAGGCGCATGAGCGCCCTCCCCGCAGGCCCTGGGATGTAGACGGCGCATGCGCATGGCGCCATCCTCGCAGGTCTGGGGACGCAGACGTAGAAGGTGCGTGAGCGCCCTCCACGTAGGCCCGAGGGGGCGGGGGGTAGACGGCGCATGCGCGTGGCGCCCAGGTGCGGGGACGTGGACGGCGCAGGCAAGCTCACACACGTTTGAGAGGTTACCAGAACGCCTCCCGCAGGTGCCTGTCCCTCCAGCGTGGGCCCTGGGCCTCCCGCCTTGGAGTCACCCGGGCTGGTTAGAAATGCAGCTCCGGCTCCTCTTTCTGTGTCTCGGTCTCCGTGTTAGCTGGTGGCCCGGCACTGCTGTGCTCGACGACGTGCGGGAAGCGCGGCCTCAAGGGCACAGAGCCGGGCGTTCCCGCCGCCTCCGGAACCCCACCGTGCCCTTCTGACAGAGGGCCGGGCGGCTCCCCTGCGCCGCACTGTCCCAGGCAGGTGGCTCAGGCCTGGGGTCTGGACCCAGGACCAGTATGTTTACAGCTCCTGACGCAGCAACGGGAAGGCCGAGCCGCACCAGCGGAGACGGACAGGACAGGGAGGGCTGAGCGACGGTGGACCCTGAGGAGAGGGTCCAGGACACGGTGCGGAGCCTGGGTTCGAATCCCAGCTCTGTGCTGAGCTGGTTCCCCGGCCCTGCCTCGACTCCGTCTCCTGCGACGTGCCGGCAGCAGCAGGGAGGAGCAGGTGAGTCAGCGCCCAGACATGTGTCTGTCGTGTGTGAGGATCTCAAAGACGTAGTGGCTGTCGCTCCGGAGACACCTCTGGGGCAGGTGAGAGGCGCTGGGGGTGCTGGTGGAGGCCCGCCTCTCACCCACTCCCCCTTCCGCGCTGTCCCTGGCGTCCTCCAGTGTGGACCTGGCTGCCCGCCGGCGGTGGTGGGAACAGAGTGGCTGGTCACACAGCCCCGGGATCCCTTTGCTCAAGGACCGTGTCTGCTCCCCCGTGTCACTGCAAGGCCAGGGGACAACGTGACTTGTGGCCTCATTTCCAGAGCAGAGCGATACTGAGGTGACACCCTGGCTGTGAGTGTCACCAGTGGGGCTGAGGAAGGGGCTGGGCTTTGCGGACCTGTGGGCCGAACAACCAGATCCGCCTGACTCGGGTTCCCCCCCCCCCCCATCCCATGAATGGGCCTTTCTCAGAATAACGTCTTTAAATGTTTTTAAAGGTTTATTTTTCTGAGAGAAACAGACCGGGTGCAAGTGGGGGAGGGGCAGAGAGAGAGGGAGACACGGAATCTGAAGCAGCTCCCGGCTCCGAGCTGTCAGCAGAGCTGACACAAAGCGTGAGATTATAACCTGAGCTGAAGACAGACGCCCAATTGACTGAGCCACCCAGGTGCCCTCTAGAATAACCTTTTTAAACACATAAAAGCACCTAAGAAACCAAAGAGTGGATCTGAAAGTGTGATTTCTATTTGAAGCAAAATCACCAGTCCCTATACAGTCACCAAGTTTCCTTGCCCATGTTCATAATCGAAGGAAATACTAAACATCACAGGGGCTAGAAAAAAGAAAAAGATAATTTTTCCCCCATGTGAGTTCCTAGACAATCCCCCCCCCCCCGCTTCTAACCCCAGGTGTAGACCCACAACCAGCAGTCTGGGGAGAGATGCAGGGAAGGCCCAGCCCCTTCCTGACGCCTCTGCCGGACAGGACGTCCAGGCCCTTCACGCCCACCGGCCGGCACCAGCTGCCAAATGGGCACGTCGAGCAAATGGACGTGAGACATGCTTCCCTTCCGACACCAAGTCTCCGGTTTCAGTGTCTCATGTCAGTTGCTGCTGGATGGAGCGTACTCTGTCTGAACCCTGGAGGAAGACTTACACATGGGGCTCTGCTCCTGTCGTCCACACACCCACCTGTTCTTAGTGAGTAATTTGTGCAGAGTTCCTCCTGTGTCTTGGGGGGGGGGGTGTTCAGGCTTTAGGTGGCCCCGAGGCTGCCACCGCTGCCGGGGAAACGGGCTGCGCATTCCCCAAGCTCTGGGAAGACAGACCAAGACACGCTCCTGAGTCTGGGCCCCAGAAGACCATGGAACGTGATGCAGGGCATGGCGTGGGGGCTGGACCTTCTGCAGTTAGGGGTCACCGAGAAGACTCTGGCTGGTCAGGGCCCCCGGGCATCTTCTACCCGTGTTATTTGCAAGGTGAACACGTGGAGCTAAGCCTGTGAGGGGAGAGGCTCGCGTCACAGTGAGGGTGAGGCAGAGGCCGCGGGAACAGGCCCGGCTGCAGGTGCCAGCCATGCCGGGACAGCCCGGCAAGTAGGACGTGAGCGACAGGGCCGGCTTGTCCTACTTTTCCAGGGCTGTAGCGGCGCGTTACCAAACGCGGTGGTTGAAGCACACGCGCTCTCCTCCCCAGGCCTGGAGGCCAGGTGTCAGCAGGGCATACTCTCTCTGAAGGCTCTAGAGGAGGCTTCTTCCCGCTTCTTCCAGCCTCTGGTGGCTCCGGGCTGTGGCTGTGTCTCTCCAGATGCTGCCTCCACCGGCACATGGCTGAGCCCTTCTTACCAGGACAGCCAGTCATTGGATTAGGGCCACCGTGGTCTAGCATGGTTGCATCTTATTCCGTCTGCAAAGACCCTTTTCCCCAGTAAGGCCACACCCACGGGGGTCAGGTGAACCTGACTTGGTGTGGGGTCACCCTCCAACCCAGGACTCAACGCCAGCGCCAGTTTTCAGGCATTCCTGTGTCTGCGCGTGCGCCATGTTTCATCTACTAACTGAGCTTCACGTGCCCAGAGCTTGAACAAGAGGAAACTATGTTGCCTCGTCCTCCTTTGGCCCCGCCTCAGTGGTCCAAGGGCCCCCTGAAGCAGACGTCATACTTCCGAGGAAGATGAGCAATAAGGATGAAAACGCCCGGGTGCTATTTGAGCAGCCGTGTTTCCTTGTTACTTCAGAAAGAGAGGCCTTTGGCCAACACTCTTGAAGGACTCATTTTTTTCAGCAGCGTGTTTGTTGGAAAGTAGAATGTAAGGATCTCAACTGATGATACCTTTATGTTCTCTCTTCGGAAAAGACAAAGGGTCTCTTATTTCAATTTAAGTGTGTATCTTGCCACAGAGTCTTGGCAGGTCACTTAACCATTCTGAACCTCAGCCTTAACTGTGTTGAAGCTCAGTCAGTACATTGATGAAATCATTGGCCACTGGTGATTAATTCAGCCTCCAGAGCCTCCCTGCATTTGGGGGTGGGGCTGAAAGTTCCTGCTCTGTAATCACGCGGTTGGTTCCTGGGGTGACCAGGAGCTTTCCCAAAGTCACCTCATTACATGTGCTCAGCGTTTGTTATGAACAGTGAGAGACACCCATTTCATCTTCATCGTTATGAACCGATTTCAGGAACCGAGGGAAACACCAAATATAATAAAAGTCCCCTGTTGCTCTAATCACTTAGGAAATCAAAGGGTTTGGGGAGCTGAGAAGTGGAACTGAAGACCAAATCTACGTTTATCATGTCACAATCACACCCTCGTCCTCCGTCTCCAAAGTCAGCCTTGGCCTCCCTCGCCTCACACTGCATCGCTCTTTTACCTTCCCCTTCAACTTTTACCAAAAGTGGCAACAATGGCCCCCTTGTGATTCGAGACGACATCCCTATTGGATTAGCAACCCAGATGCCTCCTGTATAACCAACATAGTGAGGGTTCTGGGGATTAGCCCTGGGAAGTCTTTAGGGGGTGTTATTCTGTGTACCCATGTCTGCATGTCTGCATAGCGATCTTGAGAATCGCCAGTGTGGCCCATGTATCAGTAGTTCGTTCCTGCTATTGCTGGATAGATTTCCACTGTGTAAACTTACCAGTGTTTATCCATCCTGCTGACAGACAGCCGGGATCCTCCCTATTTGGGGCCATCTTGATGGTTGTTGTTCAAGTGTGTTGATGAGATACGTGTTATTGAGTAAATACCTAGGGATCGAACTGCTGGGTCACAGAGTGGGTATTTAATTTTTAAAGAAATTGCAGCCCTTTTCCCAAAGCGGGGACGTCCTTTCTCATGCCACCGACAAGGCAGTTAAGAGTCCTGCTTGGTCCACATCCTTGCCAACATTGGGCGGTATTGATCTTCTTAATTGTAGGAATTCCAGTAAGCTGGTGGGAGTATCTCTTGTGGTTTTACTTTTGTTTCCCTGAAGACTAATACTGTTAAGCACTTTTTCTTGTGCTTTTTAGCTGGTTTCTGTACCTTATTTTACAAAGGGGCTAATCAAATCTTTTTAGAGGATTGTGTTCTTACTACTGAGCTGTAGGAGTAGCTTTCATATTCTGCAAACCAGTTCTTAGATAAGTGTTTTGCAAATTTTTTTTTTTTTAATTGTGGTTTGCTTAGCTGTCTCCTTAATGGTGTGTTTTGATGAGAAGCTTTTACTTGGGAGCACCTGGCTGGCTCAGTCAGTACAGCATGTAACTGGATCTCAGGGTTGTGAGTTCAAGCCCCGCATGGGGCATGGAACCTACTTAAAAAGAAAAAAAACTTTTTTTTCAGTTCTTATTTGAATATAATTGGATTTTTTTCTTCTATGGTTCTTTCTTTCTGTGACTTATATTTTCTTTTAAAAGCTTTGTGGCTTTAACTGTGATTCATGGAAAAATCACTTTTTGTGTATAGTATGACAAAGAGTCAAGTTTCCTTTTCATTACAAGATGGAAATCTGGTCATTTTGACACCAATTGTTAAAAAGATTATCTCTTCCTCAGGGAGTTGCTTTTGCCCTTTTGCTGAAAACTGAGAGACTTTATAATAAAAGGTCTATTATTGGGGCATCTGTTCTGTTCCATCTGTTTGTCAGTCTTTGTGCTAGTATCATGCAGTCTTGATTACTGGAGATTTATGGAAATCCTAAAGTCAGGAAGTTTAAGTCCTCTTACATGGTTTTTCTCTAAAAGGATTTCTTTGGATGGTCTAGATCCTTCAGATTTCTATATATATTTTAGAATCTACTTATGGATGAAGTTTTGGGGTGATAGTTGGGTTCGTGGGGTCCAGAGCCGACAGCCAAGAAAAAACTCTTGAAGACATCTTTGGTGCAAAAAGGTGATTTTATTAAAGCATGGGGACAGGGCCCGTGGGCAGGAAGAGCCGTGCTGGAAGTGTGGGGGAGAAAGTCAAGAGGGAGTTTCCAAAGAGAGGGCTTCCCAGAGGCCGGGCTGTCTGTCGTCCAGCTGAGGGTGTTTTTGCCTCTAACAAAGCGTTAACAGTGACAGGAGGGATTCCTGGACTTTTGGCTCTGGTGGGATTGCCTTTTTCTGGTGGGGACTCTTACCAATTTAACCATTTGTGTTTTTGTCCTTGCCTGTTTGGGGGGAGCCAGGAGTGTGACACGTGTACCACCTGCTGGGGGAGGGGTGCTGGCCTGTATTTTGTCCTCAGCCTGCCTCGTGCTCCCTCATCACTTACCAATTTTCATTTTTAAAATCTGCTGAGATAGCAATTGTGATTGAATTACTGAGCTGAACATATACATCAGTTTGGGAAGAATTGACATCTTAACTATACTGAGCCTTCCAGTCGGGGTAAGATCGATCTCTCCATTTACTTAGGTGTACTTTAATTTTTCCTTACAGTGTTTTATGGTTTTCAGTGTAGAGGTCTTACATATCTTTCGCTAAATCCGTTCTTAAGTATTTTGGTTTTGGGGCGCCTGGGTGGCTCAGTCGGTTAAGCATCTGACTTCGACTCCGGTCACGATCTCATGGTCGGTGGGTTCGAGCCCCGCGTCGGGCTCTGTGCTGACAGCTCAGAGCCTGGATGGAGCCTGCTTCAGATCCTGTGTGTCTCTCTACCCCTTCCCTGCTCATACTCTGTCTCTCTCTGTCTCTCAAAAATAAATAAACGTTTAAAAAAAAAGCATTTTGGTTTTGATGTTATTATAAATGGGCTTGTTTTGAATTTAACTTTCCAATGGTTTTTATTTATTAATATGATAAACAAGCACTGTTTTAAATTCACTTATCACAGTTATTTATGGATTCTTCAGGATTTTCTAGATTCACAGTTATATCATCTGCAAACAGAGATGGCTTTTTTCTTCTTTTGTACCATTATGCCTTGTATTCCTTTATCTTGCCCAGTGCACAGTTAGACTCTTCAGGACAGTGTTGAATAAAAGTGGTGAGATAAGGTATCCCTGTCGTATTTTTTGCTCCTAAGGAGAGAGCACGTCATTTTGCACTAAGGACATTAGCTGTCCATCTTCCATCAGATTGGAGAGTCTCCCATCCATTTCTGAGGGGTCTTAATCATGAATGGGCATCGCGCTGTGTCAAATGTGTCTTCAGACCCTACTCAAAGAGTCCTGTGGGCTTTCTTCTGTGTTTTCTGTTAACTTGGAATTCACCTTTTTTATTTTTGTCTACTAAGTTGGTGATTTGTTTTTTAAAATTATTTTTTAAAGTTTATTTATTGATTTTTGAGAGAGTGAGCGCAAGTGAGGGAGGGATAGAGAGGGAGACAGAGGATCGGAGGCAGGAGCCTGATGAGAGGCTCGAACTTGCGGACCTGTGAGATCATGGTCTGAGCATGATCTGAGCCGAAGTTGGAAGTTGGATGCTTAACTAACCTGGCATCCCTAGGTGATTTTGATCAAGATTAAACCGATATCGAATTTCTTACATAAACCCTACTTAAGTATATGTTCTTCTTTTCATACATATTAGATTTATAAGTATTGTGTTAAGTAAATTTTTATTTTTGAGGATTATTGATCTGTACTTTTCTTCCTATTTTTTGTTTCTGTTAATGTTTTGTCAGGTTTTGGTATTAATGTTAGATTGGACTCATGAAATAATTGGAGTATTTATTCCTCCTTTGTTTTCTGGAAGAATTTAGGTGATATTTCCACTACGGTTTTTCTACAGTATTTGAATTCAGTGCTAAAAGCATCTGGACCAAATATCAAAATCTTCTTGACATTGATTCAGTAATGTTAATAGATATAGGATTTTTTAGATTTTCTGTTATCTGTGCCAGTTTTGAAAGCTCTGTACTTTTATCTATAGAAGTCCCACGAGGTCTTTTTTTCATAACTTTGTTTTTTTTCCTCATTATGCTCCTGCTTCCTTCTACCTTTACAAACATACAGCATGTATTGATAATTGCAGTTTTAATATCTTTTTCTGTTATTTCTTTCATCTCGGTCATTTCTGAGTGCTTATTTGATGATTTTTATACTGATTATGGGTCATATTTCCCTGTTTTTTATTCAAAAAATTTTTAGGTTGTGTAGGTGACATATAATAATAGTTTCAGGTGTACAATATAGTGATTTGACAATTCTATACGTTATGAAATGCTCACCCAATAGGTAGAGTTATCGTCTGTCACCGTATATATTATGATATTTTGACTGTATTCTCTATGGTGCACTTTTCTTTTTTTTTTTTTTATGTTTTATTTATTTCTGAGACAGAGAGAGAGAGGCAGCATGAGCAGGGGAGGGTCAGAGAAAGAGGGAGACACAGAATCTGAAGCAGCTCCAGGCTCCGAGCTGTCAGCACAGAGCCTGATGCAGGGCTCAAAACCAGGAACCGTGAGATCATGGCCTGAGCAGAGGTTGGATGCTTAACTGAGCCACCCATGCACCCCTATGGTGCACTTTTCATTCCTGTAACTATTTTAAAACTGGAAGGTGGCACCTCTTTATCCCTTTCACCTGTTTTGCCCGTCCCCCCATCTTCTTCCTCAATGTATTCTCTGTATGAGTTTTTGGTATTTATGAGTCTATTTCTGTTGTTGCTTTCCATATTTTCTTGTTTCTTTGCATGGCTAAAATTTTTCGATTGGATGTTGGCCATTGTATTTTATTTCCTTTTATTAAAAAATTTTTGTTTAATGTTTGTTTATTTCTGAGAGAGGGAGAGACAGAGTGTGAGAGGGGGAGGGGCAGAGAGAGAGCGAGAGACACAGAATCCGAAGCAGGCTCCAGGCTCTGAGCAATCAGCACAGAGCCCGACACAGGGCTCGAATGAACCACAAGATCATGACTTGAGCCAAAGTCTGTCGCTTAACTCAGTGAGCCACCCAGTTGCCCCTGGATGTTGGACATTTTAAATTTAACATTGTTGGGTACTGAATTTTGTAGCTTCAGTATTGTTGAGTGTTGTTTGGGGATGCAGTTTAGTTACTTGTAATCAGTCTAACATCTTCAGAGCTTGCCTTAAACCCCTGTTACATGGGTTCAGGACAGCCTTCAGTCCAGAGCTCATTTGTTCCTGTTACTGAGGCAGTGCCCTTTGGAGGGCATTACTGATGCCCATGCATTAGGAGGTCTTTCTACTCGGGCAGGACTGTTCTCAGCCCTATGCGAACTCCAGGCAGGCTCTGCCTGTGCCTTTACGACGGCTCTTTCTCTGCCCCCCCACCCCCCCCAGGCACGTGCACAGGTTATCAGCTACGTTTTCAGGGGTGCATCTCGTCGCATTTCTGGAGCTCCTTTTTCATTGGTTAAAACCATAAATTACTACCTTCCCCACATTCTTCATTGGTTTAAAACCAGAAATTACTACCTTCCTCAATCCCAAATTCTGTCCCTTCAATTCTGGGGGCTGGGGAGGGGGGGAAGCACCGAGCTCTGCTCAGACTCTGCTGCCTTCACTGTCACCTGCAGACTCCCTCCAGGCGACACTGTGGGAAAGTCTTAGGGCTTGTCTGAGCTGTTTCCCTTCTCTCAGATAAGTGGCCAGTGGGGTCTCTGTCCTGAGCTGAAATTGAAAATGTCCAGCATCTAGTCAAAATTGTCAGCCACGCAAAGAAACAAGAACATATGACTCCCCTCCATTGTTTAAGTATTTTAAAAACCGTATTTCTGTATGTATCTTTTTGTTTTTCATAGGAGGACAGACCCAGCCTCTGTTACCACATCCTGGTGGAACAGAAGTCCCTGTGAGTTTTGATCACAGTTTTCAGCCATACCATACTGTTAACTCTGGCTGAAAGTCCTGAAACAAGAAACTCACCGTGTGGTAGTTCTTTCTCCCAAATTGTGTCTCCTTCCAAATATGTTTGTTTCAGTTCCCTCTTGGAGGCTCCGGGTGGTTGGTCTTGTATTTTGTACATAGTCCATGATCGTTACGTTCATGAGGTTGGTCTGTTGAGGGATGAAGCCAAACTTCATCTTTTCTTAAAGAAATGTAATTTATGGGGCACCGGGGCGGCTCAGTAGGTTAAGCATCTGACTCTTGATTTTGTCTGGGGTCATGGTCTCACGGTTCATGGGATCGAGTCCTGCATTGAGCTCGCTGCTGACAGCAAGGAGCCTGCTTGGGATCCTCTCTCTTTCTCTCTATGACCTTCCCCTACTTGTGTGCACAAACACACACACTCTCTCTCAAAATAAATAAATAGACGTTAAAAAAAGTAATTTACTTCATTTTTAACACTGTCCCTATTAATACTGCCCACCAGTGTGACAATATCCTCCCATCCTGGTTCCCGCTCTGGGTCCTCGTAGGCGGGGCCCAGTGCAAACTCCCTCAGTGAGTAAACCATAATGCCCTCCCTCCCGGCCCCCACCCAGCCAGCCAGCTGCATCTCTGGTTTCGGATCTTTGCCTTTGGACCCCAGGGGGCATGGCATGGTCCACTTGAAAGGAACTTTGATCTTTCTGTGATGGAGGCAGCTTTTTCCTTACAACACGACAGCGATTCACATTATTAATTCCTTAGGTAAGTTCCCAGGCGCTCTGTGGGAGTTAGGGATACAACTGAAAATCAAGGTCTCTGTCCTCAAATCATTTGATTCTAGGTCAGAAAAGTGAACATGTGATGTAAAGCATCAGGGAACGCGTGTGAAAGAATACACCACACTTAGGTCATTGTTATCAAGGCCCTGATGAAGGCCACTGGATTTCAGGGAACTGCAGGGGCTCTGCACAAGGCTGTGTAGGCACACGACGATGCTAGTGGTACCACTGGTATTATAGTTCCCCCTGAGTTGTGCAGTGTAGCGCCTATACAACGGTACACCATCACCTTGGAAGAATTGAGAAAAGCCTCAGGAGAAGCTAATTTTGAAGAAAGACTTGAAGTATGAATAGTCATGTGCCAATGATAGAATAAATTAATATCTGGGTAGTGGACTGTGATATATAAAACCCTGTCACTCCGCACTCCCTGTCACAGCTGGCGTGCCCGTTCAGGAGACGGCTGCCTGCACCTGAAGACAGACCACTGAGAACACTGTTCTTTCAACCAGTAAGACTCATTTCCTCCGTATTCCAAGAGGTCCCATGTGCTCAGCACCCTATCTTTCTGACCCACAGACCAGCTTTTGGGGGTCTTCAGACTCCTTCAGTTTGGCGGCCCTTCCTGCCTGGGTTTTGGGTTCACATCATCCGTGATCTGGGCTGCTTGTCGCGTAAGGGGGGGACGCCCCTGCCTCCCATCCGGGCGCCGAGGACGCTCGGGCGGCACCGCGGGGTTGTGCCTTTCAGACCCATGAAGTTGTTGCTGCTGTTGATTACAGTCGGGGGCCGAGAATACTGAGCTCAGAGGGGGGAAGCCTTCAGCACAGCACGATTACAGAAGGGAGTTGGGGTGTGGACTTGGGGGCTTGGCCTCGGACTTGGTCTTTCTGCTTCACGTCCCTGCTCTTTCCCTAAGTGGATTTGATGCCTTGTTTTTATTCACACGCAGGTCGTGTGTCACCTGCTCAAATGGTGGCCATGGGTTTTCCGCGTCTTCCTGACTCTGTGTGTGTTGTGTGTGAGTGTCCTGTGCCATCTGCCCTTCCCGGCTCGGGCCCCAGTGCATGTAGCTTGTGTGTTTGGTTTGGTTTTTGATCCACTGGAAAATTTTCCTCAAGGCTGCATAGTAATTCACATCGGTGTCCTCTGGGAGAGCGCCGTGGGATTTGGGACATTCGTGTGTATTTAACCTGCTCATCTTGAGCTGCCTGGCCGGGGTCCTGTTCCCACACTTACAGTTGCCTCCTTGTTTTCTGGGAACATTTTGCTCAGATGGTAACCATTAAATCACCACCAATGGTATAAGCATAAACAAGTCTATAATTTACCCAATTACTAATTTCTCAATTTTTGAAAATAATTTTTGGACAGATGGCTCATTAAAGTGTAGTAAAAAAACATCAAAAGTGTTACAGACACATAATGAAATATATAGATAATGCTTTGATTTCACGTTTAAAAAGACTCCTTTCCCCCAAGTTAGGGGGAAAGACAGAGTTTTTGTTTCTGGGCAGAAAGCAAAGGGTATATTTCATAATTGTGTTCATGTTAATGAGGATTTGGATTTGTGTGTATTTCAAATTTTACAATAACACAAGTTCTATAAGAGGGATTATTACAAACCTTTACTGTCCACTCAGTATAGTCTTTAACTTTTATGTAGACAAGTCTATTAATCTATTGTGATTTATTCCACGTTTCAGAAAGCCTCTATTTTTTATAACCTCTACACCCAGCATTGGGCTTGAACTTTCCACCCCAGGATCAAGAGTCGGGTGCTCTTCTGACTGAAACAGCCAGGCACCCCTACTTTATTCTGTTTTCTATGCTTAAAAAGCTATTCCCCAAACAAGTCAGATAAGTATTCAGCTATATTTTATTTTTGTTATGACTTCATAGCTTAGAGTGAAGGTTTTAATTATTCCTAATTAGCTTTGTGTATTTGGGAAGTGAGACCTTAAACTGTTTTTCCCCCCAAAGAGTCAGTTTCCCCACAATAGTCATTAATCTATCTCACTTTTTTTGGTAAGTTTATTTTTTTATTTTGAGAGTGGGGGGGGGGACCGTGAGCAGGGAGGGGCAGAGAGAGAGACAGAGAGAGAGAGAGAGACAGACAGACAGAGAGCATCCCAAGCAGGCTTGGTGCTGTCAGTGTGGAGCCTGATACGGGGCTTGATCCCATGAACTGTGAGACCATGACCTGAGTGAGAGCAAGAGTCGGACGCTTAACCGACTGAGCCACTCAGGCACCCCTGATCTATGTCTTTGTAACCGCTGTTCGGCACTTTTCTATTGTATGTTGAGTCCGTGTGCGTTTTCCGCAGTCACTCATCAGACGACTCTGTCCACTGACGTGTGTGTGTCTTTTTGTCCCACTGCCTCCCTGCTTTACACAACGTGCCTGTCAAGCGTGTGTCAGAGCTAGTGGAGTGGGGATTGTGCCTGTTACTCCTTTTGGTCTTTCTTTGGCTGGTTTTAAACTCTTGCTTGCTTTCTTAAGGTATAAATCACAATTGGATTTTGGTGGTAGTCAGTAGTAACATTAAAATTAGTTTTGTGGACTCTACATGCTTACACCTTTCAGGTTTCCTAGCCAGGAACATAGCATATTATTTAGTCTACGTATGTCAGTAAGTCAGTCCTTTTATGGCTTCCATATCTGCTTTCATGAAAATAGGTCAACATGGAAAGTATGTTGGAGTCACCAAGATTTTCAGCCACTTCTAAAATCACCCACATAAACAAAGCTCACTTAGATGAACTTTGTATTAAAAAATTATTTTATTGTAGTATTTAAAAAATTTTTTTAATGTTTATTTTTGACAGAGAGAGAATGAATGGGGAGGGGCAGAGAGAGAGGGACACACAGAATCTGAAACAGGCTCCAGGCTCTGAGCTGTCAGCACTGAGCCCAATGCAGGTCTTGAACTCACGAACCGTGAGATCATGACCTGAGCTGAAGTTGGACACTTAACTGACTGAGCCCCCCAGGCGCCCCTTATTATTATAACAGCACATGTAGAAACGTTCCCGTCCACATGGTAGCAGGGCTGTGGGGGAGGTTTCCCTAAACACAGCATACAAGGTATGCACAGGTGTTCACTGAAGCAAAAACACTCGTTTGGAGGGAATGATCAAGGTGGGGCAACACAGTGGAATGTTAAATGGAAATTTTAAATGATTTTCAGGATATTTTAAATGATTTTTAGCAATGTTGGAAAACATTCCTAATGTGCTGTGTTTTAAAAGGTGGCTCTGGGATGGTGTTTCTCTGTAAGGATTTTTTCCTTAGCACTTCCTACTCCTTTCATTCCTGCTTGCTCTGCACCAGCCAAACCGCCTCTTTTATGTTTCTTATACTTGTCAGTACACGCCTGCCTGTATATATGCCCAGTACAGCCCTGAGTATGCACCTGAGCGCATGCCCAGTACACCCCCAGTACATGCCCAGTACACACTCAGTGTGCACCCGAGCTCATGCCCAGTACAGTCCCAGTACAGTCCTGAGTGTGCACCCGAGTGCATGCCCAGTACACGCTCAGTACACGTCCAAGCATGCGCCCCATTGCACCTTCAGGCGTTTGCACTTGTGGTCTGCCTGCACCGCCCCCACCCAGAAGGCCGGGAGCCGAGCTCTCTGACCCCCTCCACAGAGACTCTGCATGACTTCTCTTCCCGCACGGACCTCTGGCTGCTCTGCCTGAAATTCCACACCCTGCCTGGCAGCCCCTGTCCCCCTTCCCGATCATCGTGAGATGTAGTACACGGTAGTCAGTCCCCTCTGCCCCGATGTGATTGGGACAGGGAATTTGTCTCTCTCTGCAGATTATTATACTCAGGCCACGTGGAAAGGCACCTGCGCACATAAACAGTGTTCATGCTGTTAAGTGATAGAGGGCCGGCCTTTCCCGCGTTAATTCTTCCATCGGTGAAGAGGAGCACGGCCTGTCTTGACTCCTGCTCTGCCCGCCTGTCCTTCCTCATTACTGAGGACGTCCAGCAGGTGGGACACATTTGGGGGGACAGACAGGGGCTGCAGTTCCAGCCCCTTTCCCAGGGACACCGGCGTTCTGGTGGGCATAGGCTCACCCCTTGTGCAGGGAAAGCCCTCTCACAGCCCCCCACCTGCACTCTGGCTGGGGAGGGAAGGCTTCGCGGTTTCCTGTGAGTGTGGCTCCCCTCGGCCTGTGTAGCAACCAGAGTGGTCCCTGCGGTCCGCACCTCCTGATGACTGTGGTGGTTGGGGAGGCAGGTATAGACAGAGGCCAGCCGCCCAAACCCTGTGTTCACACGGGTCACGGCAGCCTCGGTGGAGGCGTCCTGGCCAGACTCCAGCCAACATCTTGGGTCACTCGCACGAACCGCTTCCCAGGGAAGGCGTGCTGACCTGCATCATGTCTTACTCCTCTGTCCCCAGATGGCCTGCCAGGTCATCAGCGACACAGGGTCTGGGGGTCAGGAGAAGTGGATGACCTTCCCTCCCTTCTGGCTTTTCAGAGGTTCATTTAGAAAACATTACTAAGAGAGAGCAAAGATTTATATGCATGAGGGCCCGGCACGCGGCAGTGCAGAGGAAATGCCATGAGCTCCAATCAGAAAACATCTATTTTTACTGGAGAAGAAAAAAGTCGAGGCGAGCTTTCTCCGCTGACGGAAGTGCCATCTAAAAGACTGCGGTAATCAGCTGCGGGGAAGAAAACAGATTCCAGAAACAGGAGACAAAAGGCTGTGTTTAAAGAAAATCAAGCCCTCTAGCAGAAAAGCCGGATGAAATCAGAAGGGCTCTTTGGCCTGTTTTAAATAGCTAAGACTTCAGTGTTTTGTAGGAAAGGAATCCAGGTCTGTGAAGACGCGTTGTGATATGAAATCCTTGGCAGAAATGGAGTCGTCCCCGCATTCCGGGCTCTGGGTGGGTCAGCTTCCGGGGCAGGCGGACAAGGAGGGGGGATGCTGGTTTGAGTAACGGTGATTTTAACCATATTGTGGATGCTGCATGCCGAGGACCAAATACAGCTGGAAAGAACAGCACAAAGTAATTTTCTTTCATTATCAAGGGCATTTGGCCTCCCACTGCTCCACATGTAATGTTCTTATTCAGCAAGTCCATAAAGCCTGACTGCTGTAAGGTCATGTCCAAGGCAAGGCCGACCTACCTCCAGTCCATTGTGAGGCAAACCTAACTTGAGTGACGGACGCCCTCCTGGGTAGAAAACTCAGCCCATGAACACAATTGTGCAGGAATAGTTACATTTCTGTAAATGTAGTGAATTCTGAGACCAGTTCCCAATCACTGCAGATGCATGGGGGCATTTGGAAGATCCCCACTGGGGTCCGTTCTGGTCACCCACCCTCCATCCACCTGCTCCTTCTGGGTCCAGCTGTTATTCTGGGCACCTGTGTCCATCACAGGGAACCTATGTGGAGGCAGGAAGTTCAAGAGGGCCTGGCTGGGACCTGGAGGGGGGGTGGCTGCAGGGGATGGGGGTGCACTGAGCGCAAATGGGCTCCCCATGCCGTGAATCCCCAACACCCGCTCTTGCTGAGCACCACACCCGCCATTGGTAGGCTGCCCCAGCCTGACCCAGAAGCTCTATTCTCCCCATCTGGGGTCACAGGCCACAAGCTTCCCATCACAGTGTAAGGAGGTGAGGTACAATGATTTATGAGAAAAATCTATTTGGTCATTCAGATGACCAAATATTTATATCTCATGTGTATTTGGTCTTCGTCCACAGTTCTAAAAACAGAGCCATAGGAAACGGGTGTCTTGTTATTAACGAAGGTGACTTTTGGACCCAGCCAAGGGTGGGGCCAGTTGCCTGGAGGAGGAGTCACGTGACTGGAGGCCTTTCCATCCCACCTCAAGCCCTACCCTGGACCCCACTCCGGAAAGGGGAGAGGAGCTGGGGGGTGAGTCAGCCAGTGGCCAATGACTTCATCAATCATCACTGTGTGATGAATCTGCCATAAAAACTCAAGAGGACAGGGTTTTGCTAATTTTTTCCAGGAAGCTCTCATGCTTGGGGAACCAGAACCCTCCCACATGCCACTGAGCCACGCCTCAAGCTCCCTGAGGTACAGGCTCCTTTGTGCAGGACCTTACCCCTGCAGGACCTTACCCCTGCAGGACCTCACCGCATGCATTCCTTCATCTGGCTGCCGATTTGTTTCCTTTATCATGTCCTGTAATAAGCTGGCAAACCTGAGTTCCCCTGAGTTCTGTGAGCCACTCTGGCAAATTCATGAACTCTATAAAGGAGGTCCTGAGAACCTTGATCTGTGTCCTGTGGGTCAGAAGCCCAGGGAACAGCCTGGGCCTTGCACCTGGCGACCTGAGTCTGCAGTGGGGGAGGGGCGGTCTTGCAGGACTAAGCCTCACCTGTGGGGTCTGATGCTGTCTCTGGGCAGATAGGCCCGACTGGCTTGTATTCTCGGACCCCCGCTGCTGCCTGAGAGCTGCTGGGTGTGGTGGGGGTGAGGGTGGGCATTGGGTCCGGGAGCTCTAAAAAAGGAGGGGTT
Source organism: Hyaena hyaena (assembly GCF_003009895.1). Lineage (NCBI taxonomy): Eukaryota > Metazoa > Chordata > Mammalia > Carnivora > Hyaenidae > Hyaena > Hyaena hyaena. The sequence continues at coordinate 831,145 of NW_024081235.1, forward strand.
CCCTGGAGACTTGGGGGAGGAGGAGAATGGACTTTTCCCAAGACTTTTTATCCTTACAAGAGGTACATACTACTTCATTCCCAAAATCAGTCTAAGAATTCAAGGTTAGGTTAAATTATTCTTTAAAAATACCCAGTAATACAGAAGAGGTGTTTTCTCTCTTTTTTTTTTTTATGCCCTGCTATCATGATTCAGTATGGTCAATAACTGATCTTACGGATTTTACATTTAAGCATCTTTTTAATGTTTTATTTATTTTTGAGAGAGAGATAGAGACAGCGTGAGCAGGGGAGGGTCAGAGAGAGGGAGTTACAGAATCTGAAGATAGATTCCAGGCTCTGAGCTAGCTGTCAGCACAGAGCCCGATGTGGGTCTCAAACCCACATACCGTGAGATCAAGACCTGAGCCAAAGTTGGACGCTTAACCAACTGAGCCACCCAGGAGCCCCGGATTTTACATTGAAAAGTAGGGCAAAGCCTCCTCATTCTTCTGCCCTTACACCACTTTGGCAAAATCAATAATCAAAGCATTCAGATCAGTGCACAGCTCTCATTGGTCCTGCACATGAGTTTTTGTCTCCCTCTGCCACTCCTAACGCTCTGAAGCCTCAAGTGTTCCTCCGTTTAGCAAAGACTGGACAGAAGACTAACTGTGAACCAAGCACTATGCCTGACAGCAGAGGTGTCCTGTCCTTGTGAGCCAAGGACGGAGGAGTTGCCTCCTGGCAAGTTGCTTTGCTTGGATGGTTCAGGAATCAAGTCAAAGGGGTAAAGACCACTGGACAATTCTGTAACCCTCACTCTTCCCAAATCAGCATGGTTTGTGGATGCCTGATAAAACCCCCTTAGCAACTAAGCAATTCTCATTTATTAAGCACTAAGCTCATTCAGGTCTGCTCTGGGTGCTGTGGTGCACGCGGCGTGACTTGTCTTCCAGGATTGTGTCTGCGCTCTGCTTTATGTCAGGGAACACGCCCGCTGCTCACACATGGGTGACTATACGCGGCGAACCTGCAGTGTGGGTGCCTGCGTGCAGGTCAGCTCTGGGCGGGACTGTCATCTGGCTCCTGACTGTTGGGGCTTCTGGCCAAGCCGGTCTTCCAGGTCGCGCCTTCTCCATGTCTCACCAGCCTCCTGACATCCCGGCCTCTCTGGTTCTGCCCGGTACCTAGTGCGGGTTTCTGGGGCGAGCTGGCCTTGAGCACAGACGCCTCCGGGCTCACCTTTAGGTGCGTGCAAGGAGAGTCGTGACGCCTCCCAGATCAGTGAGGGCAAGGAGGGAGCACAGTGCTCAGTTTGTTAGCAGCTTGCTGTTTGTTTCATTCGTTTATTATCCCATGAGGGGCGTCTTTCCACGCCTTTGCTTTGTATAATCCTGTTCATAGCTCAAACATCCGTGTGGAAATGGCTAAGCCTGTCATTTTTACTGTCTTAGTCATTCCTTAGTCATTTTTTCACTTCATGAAAAAAGATTTCTTAAGACCGCATGTCAAGATTAGCACAACCATTCCGTTCTTACATTTTCCTAACAAGATAAGATTTATCTTTTATTTAATTTAAAATTTTTTTATTTTTTTTTAATATTTTTATTTATTTCTAGGAGAGAGAGAGAGACAGCGTGAGCAGGGGAGGGTCAGAGAGAGAGGGAGATACAGACTCTGAAATAGGCTCCAGGCTCTGAGCTGGCAGTCAGCACAGAGCCCGATGCAGGGCTCGAACCCACGAACCGCGAGATCACGACCTGAGCGAAAGTCGGGCGTTTAATCGACTAAGCCACCCAGGCGCCCCTTAATTTAAAAAATTTTTTAATGTTTAATTATTTATGAGAGAGAGACAGTGTGGAATGTGAGTGGGGGAGGGGCAGAGAGTGAGGGAGACACAGAATCCAAAGCAGGCTCCAGGCTCTGAGCTGTTAGCACAGAGCCCGCCGCGAGACTTAAACTCAGGGACTGTGAGATCATGACCTGAGCTCAAGTTGGAGGATTAACTGCCTGAACCACTCAGGCACAGCTCCCTCCCCCCATTTTTTTTTTTAATCAAATGTAGAAATTACAGCCAAGAGCATGAAAAAACTAGTCTGTCCAAATAGAAGGCACAGAACTGAGGCCTGGGTGCCTGGAATTTGGACATGTTCTTGCAGTTGGAAATTTGCACTTCACATTGGAGACTCTTTGGTCTTCAGTTCCTTTGCCCGAGGAAGAATTCAATTGTGGATACAAATTGCACATCACGTTTCGAACTTCTTTTCTCTTCTAGAAGATAATTCCAACCCACTGTGGCTATTCTTCTGTAATTGTGAATATTATAATATACTTCAAATACTGTCCCAGGATTAGATATTTTATTCCATAGGTTATTTGGAAGATTCCTATAAATACCATGATTTTAGTGATTGTTCATATTCTAAGAAAGTAACTAGCCTGGTTTTATTCACCAAATACTATTTGTACATGTGCTTAATTTTCTAAGGTCAGTACAAATTATTAATGGTTCTAGATCCTTCCAAAGCCTAGTATTGAGTCGAGGACAAAAAGTCTTCTAAGTTTTACTATTTAAGTCTTTTTTTTTTTTTATATATATATATTTTTTATTTATTTCTAGGAGAGAGAGAGAGACAGCGTGAGCAGGGGAGGGTCAGAGAGAGAGGGAGACACAGACTCCGAAATAGGCTCCAGGCTCCGAGCTGGCAGTCAACACAGAGCCCAACGCGGGGCCCGAACCCACAAACCGCGAGATCATGACCTAAGCGAAAGTCGGACACTTAACCGACTAAGCCACCCAGGCGCCCCACTATTTAAGTCTTTAGTCATTTTTTATGCATAAGTTTGTTGCTTTTTTCCATTCTTAACTTAATGACTGATGGTCATTTCTTTCTTGCACAGAGACTCAATCATTATTAAAACTTAAGTGAGTAATGCTAAACTGTATGCCATTAGCCACGAAAAGGAAACTGAAATCACTGATCTGGGCTGAGCTCATGACACCCTCCACGTGTCTTCAGAGCCAGACTCTGTGTCCAGTTTCCATCGGCTTCTTGCTGTTTCCTTTGTTTTATTTTATTTTTAAAGTTTATTTATTTATTTAGAGAGAGTGTGCTCAGGGGAGGAGAGGGTCCCAAGCAGGTTCCGCAGTGTCAGCGCAGAGCCTGATGTGGGGCTCGAACCCACAAACCGTGAGATCATGACCTGAGCCAATGTCGGACGCCCAACCGACTGAGTCACCCAGACGCCCCTAGGAATATATTTTCCTTTAAAACCCTTTCTTTTTTTTTTTTAATGTTTATTTTTATTTTTGAGAGAGAGGAAGACACAGGATCCAAAGCAGGCTTGATACACACAACGGTGAGCCCAGTATGGGCCCGAACTCATGAACTGTGAGATAATGACTTGAGCCACTCAGGTGCCGCTAAGTCTTTCTTGAAAGCATGGTTACTCATGTGAATTCTTTCTTTCTTGCTTTCTTTTTTGGTTTGTTTTTAAGTTTATTTACATTTAAAGAGAGAAAGAGTGTGTGTGTGTGCAAGCACTAGTGGGGGAGGGGCAGAGATTGGGGGAGAGAGAATCCCAGGAGCAGCACCCCCTTATCCCCACCCACCCGCCGCTATCAGCAGAGAGCCCAAAGCAGGGCTCAGTCTCAAGAACAGGGACACCATGACCTGAGCCAAAAGTAAGAGTCGGATGCTTCACCCACTGAGGCCCCCCCCACCCGGCCACCGGGTGCCCCGCCCCCCCAAGCTCAGAGGGAAAGGCCTGGCATGCACTGGGCCCATGTCTTCCAGGTGAGCTGACGCTTTGAGAACGCAGCAAAGACAGCAGCTTCCAGGCCTGTGATTGCGTGTGTTAGTTGAAGGGCTCCGTGATCAGCCTTGTGATATCTGAAATAAATGTTGGAACAAACATGTTTGGCTTGAAGCCAAATGTATTTAATTCAAATAAATCCCCCGGAGTCACTTAATTGGCAGTGACTGTGGAGTACGGCGAATTAGAAGAGCTTACTGTCTCGGCAGGGCCGGCGAGTTCTGAGCGTCCCCACTGGGAGGGAAGGCTGCTAAACACCACGCAGGCTTTTTTTTTTTTTTAAAACAAAATTGTGCTAACTTCTGGGAAGTATTGTATGTGGGCAGATAACATGTGTGAGCTGAAAAGGTAAACGTAACATGTTATCATTTTTATCTCCTTCCATAGTGTGTGTGTGTGTGTGTGTGCGCGCGCGCGTGCACACCCGCCCGCGTTCCTGTCTCAGGTGGGAGGTTCACGTGATCGGAACCGGGAGGCGTCTGCCAGGGCCGCGTGTGTCCCTGAGTGAGGCACCTGCCTGCAGGATGTGCAGGGGGACCCTGGGCCCGGCAGGTGGCGGCCGAGGAATCACGGGTCCAGGCCTCATCCACCTTCCTCACCCGTGAGATGAAAAATTAGTCGCAGGCTGCAGACAATAGCTTCTTCTTTAAAAATGTTCTCCTAGCTGATAATTTACTTTTCATAGTGAAGAGGAGCTGTTTACTCTGTTCTCAGCCTCTTTTTCTTCCTTATGAATAATTTCTTTTGGAAAAAAAGCTGCATTTTTTGTGACTCAATGTGCCACCGCTCTGTTGTGTTGGACACGGGGCCTGGGCTGTTTCCCGAGAAAGGGGCTAATTTGGATTCCAGTGACCTTTTGTGTCTTTCTGGACGGATTGAGAACGTTAATATGTAAAGTGGTTTCTGGAAGCCTGTTAGCTGCCAACTAAAATGATGTACCCTATGCCCTGGCCCGTCCCCGTGGAAGGAAGACGCAGACTGGGGTCTTTACGCAGCAGTTTTATTTGGGCCTCTGGTTCCTGATTGTTATAGAACTGTGGGATGCATAGTGCTTTCTGAATTATTCTAGTCTCCTCGTTCCCCAGTGAGTGTTTGCTTGGGCCTCCATGGCAGCACCACGGCCTGAGTGGCCTCAGCAGCAGACACCTCCTGTCCCCCGGTCCTAGAGGCTGCGAGTGTGGGATCCCAGCACTGCCAGGGCCTCGCTCCCTCTGAAGGAGCTGGGAGGTCCAGGCTGCCCTCCCGCCTCCTGGAGGCTCCTGGGCTGGTGGCCGAACTCTACGTTCTGTGGTGTCTCCGTGCTGCATCTGTGTCCACATTCCCGTCTTCTAGGGACAGTGGCCGCAGTGGGTGAGGGCCCACCTACTCCAGTGTGATGTCATCTTAGCTAACCGCAACTGCTTGACAGCAGACCTCACTAAAATGGAGTGGGGAGGTCGGCTGGGGGCGTCCTCACACCTTGCGATGCGAACTGGTAGTTGCAGACCCAACAGGGAGACTAGACCCTACATGGACTTGACCTTGGATGAGGACACTATCACCCCACCCGTTTCCTCGTCCCTCAACAGCTCAGCCAGTGAGAAGCCCCCACACCTCCAACTCCCGACGATGGACCTCCGGTTTACGACAGTCCCCAACCCCCCTTACTCCTTTTCCCCGTAGAAAGCATGTCTCTCCTTTGTCCTCCGGAATTCCCTTGGGTTTTGCCACAGCCTGTTTGCGTTTGTCCCAGATCGCAGTTCTCTTTTATTCCTGAATAAGTCTTGGGCTGATAAAGTAACTGGTTGATTTATTTTGAAGGTTAACACTGCAAACACCCTATTTCCAAATAACGTCACAACCCGAGGTGCTAGGTTTGGGGATGGGGACAGGGGAAACAGTTCAGCCCGTCACAATGGATAGCATGCCTCTTGTTAAAATTCATTCGGTTTTGAGGGTTTGCAAGGATTTTGTGAAATTCTGGAGATAGGAAATACCAAAGCCAGTGATCATTTCCCTAGAAATTAGTAGTTCTCTTCATTTTCCCAAACCCTTCCAACATATCACCTCGCAAAATGCAACAGCCTAGGTTAAGCCGTGAGGGTCATTTAAACACGCCCACCCCAGCATGGAAGCCTGGTCCTCTCAGGCACCAGATGCCCTGAGTCAGCGAGGGTCTCTTCTCTCAGATCTTGACCCGTATTCACACTCACGGTTTTTGATGAGAAGATGAACTTCAGACAAGTTGGGGGTTAGTTGCAGAATGGGGCCAGAATCAGATTTCCTGATTCCCACTTCTGTTCTTGGGAGGGGTTAGCCTTTTCTTTGGTTAGCGGAGACTCACTGGGTGAATGGGTTCTCTCCTGCCTCCTCTCCTTCCATCCAGGGCAGTGGACACACCGAGTTCTCCTGGTTTCATTTACTCAGGAGAGTGACCTTTCCTGGGGGCCAGGTTTCAGTGAGCTTGGTGCGAGTTCACACCTCTCACGCTGAAAAAGGACTGAGGCTGCCTCCACTTTGACTTTAAACTTCCCCGTTGGTTTTTCCTTCCAGCGGGTCTCTTGGCTTTGGAGGGAGGGCCCTGAGGGCAAAGTGAAACTACCCCCTCAAGCGTAAGGACCACGCTGAGCCAGGAAGACCAGCCCAGGATCAGTCGGACACAGGGATGCATGTGAACGTCACTGCCCACCTGCACGGACCCACCTTTGCCCCACATTCTCCTTGTCTGCACCTGCAAGTATTTTCAGCACCTTGGAGAGAGATGTCATTCTTCCCGGAGCTGGCCTCCCTGAAATCAGTCCCTTTCTTCTTTCTCCATCACTCCTTTCTCTGCCTTTGGGTTTTGTCAGCAGCAAGTGGGTGAAACTGGTGTGTTTGGGTCACTGGTGTGTTTGGGGCCCCAGGGCCAGGTGCTTGTGGGTCTCTGTGCCAGGGCCACGATTTCATGATGATCCTGCGACCAGGTCTCTTGAAACACTGCTTTTAGTCTGTAGGGTTTGCTTCATGGCAGACCCATTTCAGCAGGTAGGTTTCAACTGCTGTTTCTTCTTGGAAACCACCGCTCGAGGGCGGGGTTCCTGAAAATCAGCTTTTTGAGGTGGTGTTCCTGGTGAAAAGGTTAGAATTTTCTTGGGATTTACTTGAATACTCTTCCCCATCACACGTGATTTCTTGAGTCCTCTATTTGAAGCTTTATGTTTTTAGGTGTTTAGATAAAACCATTTTTTTCCTTTCAGAAAAATCGCCTCTCCTCTAATTGTCCACGCTTCCTAATGCAGTGCGAGCTTTTCCAGATGCTGGTAACCCTTTCCTGGACAATATGTTTTTTGAAAGTTGTCTTTTTATTTTATTCTATTTTTTGGTCTCTCACTCTGTTTTGCATTCCTCTCTCTTCTTGGTTCAGGGTCCAGCGCGCCGGGTGCCAGTCTGGGCAGGGGGTCCATAGGGAAGTGCCATATGCTTCAAAATTAGAGCTGAGGTAACTCACTGAGGCAGGTGTTTCTTTTTATATAATAATCTTGGGTGCTTCAAGAGGCAACAGCAGTGCAGAGTGAGCTCAGAGAACTGATTGCAATGCTCCTGGAGCTCCAAACTCTAGGATGTCTGTCTCTTCCTCCTCCTATCCCTCCGGCCCGGCTGCTGTGAAGCCGCTAAGTGATGTCAGCCCCTTGATTGGTGCCACATTTGCATAGTTTAAAAAGACATCATGCTACATTAGAAACCATAGTTTCAGCAATTCCTAAGATATGCCTTTAATAATAGCTCTTTTGTGTTTGATGATATTGGATTCTGGTAAGGTTCTAGCATTCAGCCAGAGGCTGGTCCCAACCCAGTTCTTTATCCCCATCTTCCTTCCCCCTGATGCAAGACCCAAGTTTCCCTTCAGTCTGCCTACCTCAGAGTACTTGTGGAAAATTCCAGAAAGTGCAGGTTTTCTAGACAGCCATAAGGAATTCAATTTCACGTCCCTCTCCCCTGCTTTTAGAGGCCCTATATTTTCAGTTCTTCAGATTAAAAGATCTTGACATCACGTCAGCACTGTTTTTCATGTCAACGATTTCTCTATTGTCACAGAAATACCATTTCATTTTGTGTTATTAATCTGTGACCTTATTATGTCATTATTATGCTATATATAAGTTACCTGCCTTACTAGGAGGAACACACTGGAACCCTTCACTCTACTAGTGAATGTCTACTTTGAAAACAAACAATGTTGTTGTTATTTTTATTTTGAACGGAATTGATTCTCAAGATATCCTTACTGGGCTGATCTTGTAGAAAGATGAAATGACTCCTGAATCCACACTAAGGATGGAATGGGGCCTCTTCTGTGAACTCTGACTCTTAATATTTTGCTTTGAAATGCGAAGTATCTGGGACTTGGGCTGGTATTGTTTTTTTGTTTGAAATCAACTGGCTAAGATTCTTAGTGATTTTATAAAGATGAAAAAGACAAAGGATCGCTAAGTTTTGGAAGCAGTAAGCCTTTTCCTTAGATATTTTTCTCAAAGATCCAGCGACTCCAGAAGCAACACTATATTGTATTAGACTTTAACACCACTTCCCAAAAGAGGGAACCAAACGTCGGATTAGCATTTAGAAGTCTGGGAGATGAATGCCTTTCATTCTGCGACGGAAATGGGAGTGAGACAGAAAGGAGAGGGAAGGAGAAGGAGCTGGGGATGGAGATGTTGCCTGGCAAGCTGCCCCTGTGATCCCCTTGCGGGGAGACGGGGTCCCCTTCCCCATTTCCGGGCCTGCCACAGCGGGTGGGCGCCTTGGGGCAAGTGCCTTCCCTGGAGCCTCAGGACTCTCTCATCTGTGAAATTGGATTGTTAAATCCACATCAGGTGGAAGTTACACGGGAAAGTGCACGGTGCGCGCAACATTCTTGCGGAACCTGGTGAACCACTGACACGACAGTGACTTAATATTCCCGCCCCTGAATCCCGTCCTGGCGCCCAGAGATCCTGTTTAAACCGGCACCTTGTCCTCGTTCTCTCGCAGGACAGCTGGCCAACCCAGTGCCCCCGCCCTGCGCGGGGCCGGAGCCTCGGGGCGCGGACCACCCGCCGGGGCGCCCGCTGTGCGGTCCCCATGCCGAGCCCCGCCGTGCCCGGAGGCCCTAGTGCTCAGGAGGAGGTGGGGCGGGTTCCAGTATCCGTGCAGGAAAAGCAGCCCTGTTGCACCCAGCTTCCTGCCTCGTTCCCGGGTGCCCGGCTCGCGGGGGTCTCGTGGGGCTTAGGGGGTGGTCGGCAAAGGAATGGGTGCGTGTGAGACGCGCGCGCGCCTATGTCCGCGGTGGGAGGGAGAAGGGCAGAGTCTGCCGCAGGGCCCCCTCCGCGCCTCCCCTCTTCCCAGCCCCTGGTTGCTATGCAGTTTCTATGGCAGCAGCATCCTCAGACCCAACTTGCACCCATCATTTAGAGCCAATTAAGGTAAAATAGTGGGGGGAGGGAAGGAGGGAGTGGCGGCGCAAGGGGGCGGGGCGAGGCCCAGAACCCAATCTGAGGCTGCTGGTGCAGATTGGAGGTTGTCCGCTCCTGGCCTAGCGCAGCCTGGCCCAGAGCACCCCAGCAGCTTAGCACAGCGCAGCCCAGCCCAGTGCAGCCCAGCCCAGAGCAGCTTAGCCCAGCGCAGCCCATCCCAGAGCAGCTTAGCCCAGCCCGGCCCAGCACAGAGCAGCTTAGCCCAGCGCAGCCCATCCCAGAGCAGCTTAGCCCAGCCCGGCCCAGCACAGAGCAGCTTAGCCCAGCGCAGCCCAGTAGCCGAGCCCAGTGCAGCTTAGCCCGGCAGCCGAGCCCGGAGCTGGGCGGGCAGCGGACTTGGCGCCCAGCTGTACCGCAGACCCCGCGCCCCTCCACCCCCCACCCCAGGACCCTCTCCCCGCGGTGCCCACCCCTGCCCGGCGCTGACACTCGGTCTGCCCACCTCTCCGCGCGCTGTTCTGTGCCTCGGCTTCTTCCCGTCCTTCCCGTCAGTACTTGATCAGAGGGAAAGCAAAGTTTTAAGAAATGCCGATTGCACAGTTGCTGGAGCTATGGAAGAAGATCGAGGTGGAACCCATGGAGATAGAGGTGAGTACCAAACAGAGAGCGTGAGTCCTGGGGAAGCCTGACTGGCAGACGGGATGCTTGCTTACCAGAACGGATGCTTATTCACCGGGGACTGTCAGGTGGCAGACGCCTGGGTATTGGATGTGTGCAGAGCTGTGTATGTTGTGCCCTGCGTATGCATGCGTGTGTGTATACATACATCTGAGCGTTATATACAGACGTGCCCCCAGGAGCTGTGTGTGGTGCAGGGACACCAGTGAAAGCCAATGTGTTGAGGAAAAAAAACTGTCGCTCCTAAAGCAAACTTCGGGATGCTTCCTGAAGTGTGTGTATCTTTAAGGCTTCACAGGCTTCCCAACTGATCTGCATCAGTTTGATTTTCCTTCAACAAGTGGCTTTATGTTGTAAGAACTTCGTTTGCTACAGTCTAGGATGAAGCCAGAAAGCCAGTGATGACTTATTAAGAAACAGAGGCATGAAGATAATGTAGTGTTAAAAGCCTGTGCTTTCAAATAAAGAGGAGTCGTTACAAATAAAGAGAAAAGATAATGAATGAAATGAAAGGGTCCTTGGCTCCTCCTCAGGGCTGGCTGGTAGGAGGCACTTCTGATACTGTTTAACTGCAGGCTTCCCTAGGGACGTGGAACTCTCTGGAAGTCTGTTCCATGGAATTTGATTTGCTTGATTTGAATTATGAAGGATTAAGGTACATTTTTCCGTGAAGAGCAAGTTCCTCAAAATTATGAATTATGAGATTACCTGCTGAATTATTAGACATACCTGTGCTCTTCCTCGCAACTCAGATTGCTTTTCCAAATGGCAGATTCTGATAACTTACTAAACGTTTACAAAATGAAAGCTTTAATTCTTGCCTTATTCCCCATCTCAGCATCATGTCTATAAATTCTTCTTTTAAATGTTCTTTATTTTTATGTTACACACTCTTTTGAGACATTCACATAATTTAATTTTTAACATTTTATTTCTTTAAAAAAATTTTTTTTTCTGAGAGAGAGAGAGACAGCGTGAGCAGGGGAGGGTCAGAGGGAGAGGGGGAGACACAGAATCCGAAGCAGGCTCCAGGCTCTGAGCTGTCAGCACAGAGCCCAACGTGGGGCTCGAGCCCATGAACTGTGAGATCATGACCTGAGCCTAAGTCAGACGCTTAACTGACTGAGCCACCCAGGTGCCCCTCACATAATGTAATTTTAAACTGAATGAGGGATTCTGTTTTAAGAGAGAAGTTATTTAATATTTAATACTTTTTTGGGGAACCAAACTAATGTAATGCTTGGACTCTATATTAATGTGATGTTCAACGGAGATGGTTGGGCACAGCATAGATATTCTGCCTATTTAAAAAAAAAAGTTGTTTTAATATTCCTTATTTTTTAGAGAGAGAGAGAGAGAGAGGGAGGGAGGGAGGGAGAAAGGCAGAATGGGAGGGGCAGAGAGAGAGGAAGACACAGAATCTGAAGCAGGCTCCCGGCTCCGAGCTGTCAGCACAGAGCTGGATGCGGGGCTTGAACTCATGAACTGTGAGATCATGACCTGAGCTGAAGTTGGATGCTGAATGGATTGACCCCCCAGGCGCCCCTCAACCTATTTTTCTGATGGAACAAAGTTGCCATTTGCTGCTGCTGATGGTAGCTAAACCTAGAAAGGTGACATCACGTAGCTCTTGATGGCATTGACCGTTCTGTTTGCACATGGTGGTATTCTTGGCATCAAAGACCGTCCTTAGAAAGAGACTCTCTCTCTCTCATCACAACGGTTGCTAATTCGGGGTTCATTTTGTTCTTTCGACTGGTTTGAGTTTTTAAGAAACTGAATTAATGAACTGAATTAATAATGATTAGTCAGAAGTTCTTTTCTAATTCCCTGGTGTCTCTGAAGCCCTCCTGGCCACCTTAATTCTTATCTGTTGGGGAGACCCGTCTGCCAGTCCCCACCAAGGAAGCCCTTCTGCGGGCAGAGAATTTGGCTGGGGGCCGAGGAAGGGCAGGGGTGAGGTGTGGGGCTCCGGACTTTGCATCATGGCCAGTGACTGGGGCTCTAGGGAGTAGCTGCTGTAACTATTTCTGAAATTGGCTGAAAATGGAACAGCAGTGAATATATTCATATTATTTTTTCAGCTTATTTACTTATTTTTTTATAGTTTATTTATTTTTGAGACAGAGAGAGACAGAGCATGAGTGGTGGAGGTGCAGAGAGAGAGGGAACACAGAATCTGAAGCAGGCTCCAGGCTCTGAGCTGTCAGCACAGAGCCCGACGCGGGGCTCGAACCCACAAACCATGAGATCATGACCTGAGCCGAAGTCTGACGCTTAACCGACTGAGCCACCCAGGCGCCCCAGCTTATTAACTTATTTTGAGCGAGACAGAGACAGCATGAGTGGAGGAGGGATAGGGAGAGGATCCTAAGCAGGCTCTGCACCTGGGCTCGAACCCAAGAACCGTGAGATCATGACCTGAGCCGAAACCGAGAGTTGGGCACTTACCTGAATGAGCCCCCCAGGTGCCCCTACACTCCTGTTATTTAAAAAATATGTCATAGGGGGTTGCCTGGGTGGCGTAGTCGGTTAAGCGTCCGACTTTCGCTTAGGTCATGATCTCGCGGTTCGTGGGTTCGAGCCCCAAGTCGGGCCCTGTGCTGACTGCCAGCTCAGAGCCTGGAGCCTGTTTCAGTCTGTGACTCCCTCTCTCTCTGACCCTCCCCTGCTCACGCTGTCTCTCTCTCTCTCTCCTAGAAATAAATAAAACATTAAAAAAAAAATGTCATAGGGGCACCTGGGAGGCTCAGGTCATAATCTCCTGGTGGTGAGTTCCAGCCCCACATCGGGCTCGTTGCTGTCAGTGATGCTCCGACTCCCGCTCTCTCTCTCTGCCTCTCCCCTGCTTGAGCTCTCTCTCTCAAAAAGAAATAAACATTAAAACAAAACAAAAAAACCTGTGTCCTAGACACCACTGCCTTGCCACCCCACTTAGAGGGTAATTTAAAAGTCTTTGAGCTGATGCGTTGGCTGCAGCAAATCATGGAAATTAGACAAAATGTTCTCCCTGCTTCCCAGGTAAATGCTTTAGGACGGTAGACCCTATGCAGTATGTTTGTTAAAATAGAGCTTCCAGTCCTATTTTCTGGATCCCAGAAAATCAGATCTTTTTCTGGAAAGATCGAACCGGAAGAACGGGTCCCGGGGAAACCTCTGAGCACACACAGATGTGAAGTCCTTCCACCGTGGACTCGGGCTGGTTTCAGTTTCCACCTTGTCCCTGTTGTATGTTGTGTGGCATTGAAACAACTCACATACCAAGAAAATGGGCAGAACAAATGGAATACATTGGGCCTCTGAACTCCAAATTAAGTATCACGAAACCCTCGCACGAAGCGCTCTGTGCGCCCTTGTCGGGAAAAGACCTGCCGGGTGCACGGTGCTCGTGGCCATGACCGGCTTTCACACTGATTTAATGTGACTGGTCACTGGTCTTCCGGTGGTAGTGACTCTCGGGTCCCAGCTCTCCCCTTGGCCTGTGCCCTCCCCTGCAGCCTGGGGCTGGCCCGGGTGGGGTCGGAGGCACCGGGCCAGGGTGCGGTCGTCACGCATGTGCCTTGTCGGGGCGCACAGGGCAGCAGAAGTCCCTCTGATGGTCGAGGGCAAGTGTTTGCGGCTCTTTGAGTTGTTTTGACATATTTTGGGGGGGGTGTTTACCAGTTAATGAGGTGGATTGACAAGGAGACGTGTGCTCATGGAACGCTGAGCCTCCTTGGAACCGTTGGAGGATCTGGCCTTAGAAAGAAGCAGCGGTGGGGATGCTTTAGCGGGCCCCCCCAGTCACCGCCTTCAGGTTCAGGCCGCCAAGGGCATGCCTCGGGGGGCAGGGCAGAAAACGGGGGTAGGGTGCGTGAGGTGGGGGCAGAAGCCCACCCCAGGGTCCAGCCGACCCGTGCGTTCCTTGTTCGGGTTCCTTCGAAGCAGTAAGCATGGCCGCTCTTTCTGGGATGTCACTGTGTGTACAGAGGGGAGAGCCTTCGGGTTGAAGCGGCGCAGATGTCACAGGACTCAGACGGCCTTGCTGTGGCTGGTCCTGGCCACTGGGGGGCAGCCCGCTGGGGGTGGGCCTCGGGCCGCTGGCCCCGTTCCCTGGACACACTCCGAACCCCTCGGTGGCGCGTGCTGACATATTCCCGACCTGTACAGGGAAACCGAGGCCCACGTGATGCAAGGCTCAGACCCAGAGCCTGGGGTGAAGCCTCACCCTGCAGAAGCACTGCTTTACGTGTCTGTGGGCTGGAACTTCACTCTCTCTGATCTGAGTCATTCTCTGTGCGTCGGCCAAGACTGTGGTTTTACTCCATTCAAACAACAGTGGTCCAGCCCCCATGCTTTCCTCACTCCTCTGTTTCCGTCTTAACTCTGCCAGTCTTTGAGCCCCACGTGACTCCACGGCCCCCCTCGCTGGCCAGGGAGTTACGTAAAGCACCTGCCTCTCCTTTCACCTGTGGCATGAGTTGCACACGCGGCTGATTGAGTAATTTACAGCTGCGGGAGGCGCTCTGGGCCTTATTCACCGCCTGGTACCTAACGAGCCGCTCTCTGTGGAGCCTCATAGGGCTATAGCAGAGTCTGGTGTAAACACTCTCTTGCACTGATATGGGGTATCTTGCTTGCCCTTTGTCCCGATTACCTGTGTGATGCCGTTTACAAGAGCGTTGTCGCACTAACTCTACCCCACGTCTGTCTTTGTTATCAGACCCCGGAGGAGGATGTTAACCTGGAGGCGGAGCCCACCGTACAAGATACCGTGGAAGAAGTAACTATACACGTTTTATTACACTCTGATTATTTGGGAAGGACGGAGGGGTAGGGGGGCAATGGAAGTTTGAAATTAATAGCCCGTGAGCTGTTGTTGCGGTGAAATATGCGTATGTATACATACACCTGCACAGACCTGTATACGCACAGGGGTATGTTGTGTGTGTGTCACAGTCCATCATTTCCCTCAAAAGGGATGCACAGAACGTAGGAAAGAAGCAAGGTACAAGTCCTAGCCTTTGGGCGTATGGACTTTTCGAAGGGGAGAGGATGTATTAGCATCAGCAAAGACAGGCCTGTAGGTAATGCAGACATGGACCCTGTTTGGGGCTGTGCTCTTGGGGCCTTGGCAGCGGAGTGAGGGCGTGGCCCCTGTCCCAGGGTGCAGGCCAGCGGTGAGGGGGCTGGGAGGGGAGGCTGACAGGGGAGGTGGGGGCTGGGCAGAGAGAGGGTGCTACCCTGCAGGGGCGAGCAGTGGCCAAGAGCAAAGAGCCCTAGGTGACGCTGACTGTGTAAGTCTCGTGGGGCCACGGGCCTGACCTGGGGGCGGGACACCAGGTTTGACTTTAACAGAGCAGACAGGCCCAGACCACGCGGGTGTCTGGGGACACGGCGGGGCAGCCGGCGTGCTACGAGGGGCCTTGGGTACTAAAGTGCTAGACTCCAAAGCGGGACTGAAGCCGAGGGAAGGGACTTCTCTTTCAGCAGCCGCGTCTGTGGCTCCAAGTGCCCTTGGGCCCTCTGAGGTGGGTGCAGCCAGGGAGAGTTGACAGGCAATTAAAGAGCCTCAGCTTCCTGAGTTGCCCAGTGATGCGCCGCTCGGAGCCCTCAGGGTTGTGGAATTTGCAGCTCTGTTGACTTTGTGAGACAGGGGGCGGGTGCGGGAGCTGGGAGGCGCGGGTCAGTGCGTACTGCCGGCCTCACCCCCTCACCCCGATGCAGCACACCGACCCGCGTGTCGAGCCCACTGCCACTTGATGAGCGATCACGTGACAACACGTTGGTTAAGTAAAGAAGCACAGCAAGCTGCCTCATCATTAGCTGGCGGCCTCTCAGTTCTGTGCTTTTGTTCCCACCATGGGAGTGGGCAGCCCAGCTCTGCTCCTTCCTGGCTTCGCAGGAAGCTCCCGGCATTCTCGAACGGAACATTTGGCCCGGCGTGTGCCTGCATTCCCCGGGAGATGGGGGCAACCCTGGTTTCGCCGGTTCGGTAGAGGTCAAGGCTCACTGGACTTCCAGCCAGTGGCTCCCCCGCCCCCACCCCAGAGGATGGCCCCGGAAATGGATCACCCCGCAGCTTCGGGGCGTGAGGAGGAAGGAGGGCTCTCCTCGCCCATCAACAAGGTTGAAGGCCCAGGGTCTCAGAGAAACCAAGCCGGGCCTGGGCTGCCGCTCTTATTTACACTTGGCTGGGCATCTGTGGGAGGTGTGATGGCCAGGAACCCTGGGTTAATGTGGCCTATGAGCAGTTGGGTCCCAGGGTCTCCAGGTGTGCCGACTGCTCCTTTCCGTGGCCGAGTTGAGCACCGCGACTGTGTGACATGTGACGCAGGTAACAGAATCTTTTAATTCATTAGCAGTATTTCTAAGACCTCCTAGTGTTAAGTTGCCTTACCCTGAACATTCTGGATGGAAATGCAGATGGTAACATGATGCAGAAAAGCAGTAAAATCAATCAACCTCTTGGAAGTTATTTTTGCTGATGGAAAGTATGATACAGCAAATTTTTACTAGTTCCTGATGATAGAAAATCAGTTTAACTTTCATTCTTAAGAAGTGAAGGAAGTCAGTTCCAAACAAACGTAAGGAGTATTCTGCAGGATGTAATGTTGATATGCACACGTCAGTGCTGTTTGCAGGAGACTGAGAAACCCCAGGACGATGAGCTGTTTGCCCAGGCTTCTGATGACACAGGAAGCCGCATGCGGGCAGTGTCGTCTTTATGCCGATGTCTAATGCTCAGGTACAAGCAATGGCTGCTTTCCATGTCCGCGTTGGCCTTCCAAGTGGAACTGGACAGCCTCCTGTGACTGAGGGATTAATGGTTCACACACACAGGGAAATTAGAGTATAAAGTCTCACCTTTGGCCAGTCTGAGGTGTATGACAATGAAAAATCTTATTTAGGAAAAAAAATCATTCAAATCAACAACAGTTCATTCGTTCAGTCAGTCAATCTAGAATATTTATTGACGACCTGTGGTTAAAACATGGTGCCCAGTGGCGTCTGGGGGGCTCAGTCGGTTGAGGCTCTGACTCTTGATTTCGGCTCAGGCCGTGCTCTCGGGGTTCATGAGATCAAGCCCCACATCGGGCTCTGTGCTGACTGCTTAGAGCCTGCTTGGGCTTCTCTTGCTCCCTCTCTGCCCCTCCCCTGCTCTCACTCTCTTTCTCAAAATAAATAAACTTTATAACAAAATGAAACACAACATGGTGCCCAACATGGAACGATGACCAGGCCAGTGCACGTGTCCTGGAGGCGCCCCGGAGGGGACACTGCAGCCCCTTGAACCTTGTGGTCATGTGAGGTAATACGGCTTCTTTACATGCGGAATATTCCTCATATAGATACGTTTAAAGCATAGAACACGCGCGGGATGTCTCCCGTACAGATTTCTCAGTGTGTGATTCTTGCTCAGTTGTGTTTCGTGTCATGCTCCGCCCAACACCGGGGGGAAGGTCTGGAATGAAGATTGCACGTGGGCTGGAGGTTAGGGTTGGAAGCTGGGTGTAGATGCTCCATTCCCGGGAAGTCGGTGCTGGCGCAGGAACTTTGTGTCACGAGTTCAGAAGGGTGGCCCTGGGTCTGATTTCCCTCAACTCCTCAGAGGTGGGCACCCTGGAGGATCTGGGAAAGACAACAAGCTCCAAAGAAAGAAAGCGTTCGGCAGACCCCTTAGGACACGTCTCCAGCTGTGTCCGTAAGGGACTGTAGACGGGGCTGGGACGGAGACAGCTGCCATCCTGGGAAGGAGCGCCGAGAGCAGGAACGGCCCACGGATGTCCCCGGCACCTGCTGCGTGAGGTTTGCGCTCCTATCCCCTGTCTCCTTTGTGAGTGGTACGTGTGCAAAGCCAGGCGAAAGGTGGGCATTTAGGACCTACCAGAGCTTACAGGTGAGGAGCTTTGCTTAGCATGTACCCCAAGGTTGATCCTAGAGTGAATGAGCCCCGTGGAGCTGGCCTTACTGCACCAGCGCCCATCCACTAATTTTTGGGGGAAATGGCGGGGTGAGGGGAGGCGGGAAGGAGAGGGTCCCTTCGAGGTGCAGAAGTCAGGCCTCTCAGTACCGCCCAGCCCCCAGCCCTGCGACTCACCTGGTCATTCACCCTTCCGTGCCTGCGTTTTCTGTTCTGTTATTTATTATTTGTTTATTTTCTAATTTACATCCAGGTTAGTTAGCGTCTAGTACAGTGATGATTTCAGGAGCAGAATCCAGCGATTCATCCCTTGCACATAACACCCAGTGCCCTTCCCAACAAGTGCCCTCCCTAATGCCCCTTGTCCATGTAGCCCATCCCCCCTCCCACGTCCCCTCCAGCAACCCCCAGTTTGTTCTCCGTATTTAAGAGTCTCTATGTTTTGTCCCCCTCCCTGTTTTTATATTATTTTTGCTTCCCTTCCCTGATGCTCATCTGTTTTGTATCTTAAATTCCTCATGTGAGTGAAGTCATATGATATTTGTCTTTCTCTGACTAATTTCACTTAGCATAATATTCTCTAGTTCCATCCATGTTGTTGCAAATGGCAAGATTTCATTCTTTCTGATTGCCGAGTCCTACTCCATTGTATATAGATACCACATCTTCTTTATCCATTCATCCGCCGATGGACCTGTGGGCTCTTCCGTATTATGGCTATTGTCTTGTGACAACACTGCTGTAAACATGGGTGTGTGTGTGTGCCTTCCTGTCCCTCTATTTAGACAAGGTGTTTTCTTAGACAAGTTCCTAATTTTATAGACCAACCTGTTAAAAATATTGGAATTTGTTGTACATAGAGTAAAACCTTGGTTTGCGAGCGTAACTCATTCCATCAGCATGCTGGTAATTCAAAGCACTCATATCAAAGTGAATTTCAAGAACCACTGGCTCAGTTGTGATGATGTGGTGTTTGGCATCATGTACAACTCGTATTGCAAGACATCACTCATTTATGAAGTTAAAACTAATTAGAAATGTTTACTCCTCTTGTGGCACATTCCCAGAGCAAGTTACTCACAATCCAAGCTCTTATTGTATTTTAAAAAGTGCCTAGAAATGAGGATTATGTTTGTTTTCTTAATAAAGGCTGTTTTCTTGTTTGGTCAACTTTAGAAACCGGGTCCAGATAAGTTATACTTTTTTTTTTTTTTAAATGTTTTATTTATTTCTAGGAGAGAGAGAGAGACAGCGTGAACAGGGGAGGGTCAGAGAGAAAGGGAGTCACAGACTGAAACAGGCTCCAGGCTCCGAGCTGGCAGTCGGCACAGAGCCTGATGCGGGGCTCGAACCCATGAACCGCGAGATCATGACCTAAGCGAAAGTCGGACGCTTAACCGACTAAGCCACCCAGGCGCCCCTGTTCTTTTTTTTTTTAAAGTTTGTTTATTTTGAGAGATACAGAGACAGTGCAAGTGAGGGAGAGGCAGAGAGAGAGGGAGAGAGAATCCCAAGCAGACTCTGCACTGTCAGCACGGAGCCCGATGTGGGGCTCAAACTCATGAACCGTGAGATCACTCCCTGAGCTGAAACCGAGTCAGACGCTTAACCGACTGAGCCGCCCAGGTCCCCCAGATAAGTTATTCTTTTTTTTTTTTTTTTTTAAATGTTTTATTTATTTCTAGGAGAGAGAGAGAGACAGCGTGAGCAGGGGAGGGTCAGAGATAGAGGGAGTCACAGACTGAAGCAGGCTCCAGGCTCTGAACTGGCAGTCAGCACAGAGCCCGACGCGGGGCTCGAACCCACGAACCGAGAGATCATGACCTAAGCGAAAGTCGGACACTTAACCGACTAAGCCACCCAGGCGCCCCTCAGATAAGTTATTCTTAACACTAGCATGGTTTTACTTTATTTCCTCACGACTACTGAGTGTTCCTCCCCACCCCCCGCCCTGCATTTCTACTCTCAGTTTTGATAGCAGAGCATCTGACGTCTGTCGGGCAGAACAGAGCGTGGGAGGGTGGCACCTGCTGAGGTCAGCTGCCACTCGGGGGAGAGCTGTGTGTGTGTGGGGGGGGGACAGTTGGAGGGCAGACGACTCCCACAGCCCGTCTGAGGATGCCTGAGGGTGTAGTCCCGGCTGCCCGGCCCCTGGCCTCTTCTCAGGGAGCAGAGGGACCTGAGGGTGATTATTGGGGCAAGTTGTTCTGTGCCTTCTCAGCACCTGTCGGAGTGACCTCCTTCAGTGACTTCCAAGCAGCTGCAGCTTGGACCCCCTGATCTCTCTGCTCAGCGGGAGAGAGAGGCTTGGAGCCAAGCCAGGGAAGAGATTTGGGGGAGCCAGGGGGACCTTCATGCTGGAAGGAGAGAGCAACCCAGAACCCTCTGGGCTCAAGTCGCAGTGACGTGGGGATGTCATCCGGGTTGGGGCTGAGCCACCTGGATGCCACCATAGCATCTCCTGCCTGTTCCGGCCTGGGAATCTAGACAGCTTTTCATTGTTCCAAGAAAGCAAGCAAGCAAGCAAGAAAAATCAATCCAAACTGGTTTGAATAAAGACGAGACAAGAAGAATAACGAAGCCTCAGAACTAATAAAGCAATTACGAGCAAGGCGATTACAGTTCAGAGTGATGGTTAATAGTTCGGAAAAGAGACTGAGGAGAAGGCCTCCCGAGCTTATGACCTCTCTGCCTTCCAGGCGCTGTCCCATCTCCTGAAGCTGCATCACCTACATTGCGTCTCGTGTCAACTGTTTCCTTTTGCATTTCTTGCTGTTTTCTGTGCAGCGACAGACAGGCAATCCTTCCGTCCTTACAGACGGAAGAGTGTAAGAAGAAGAGGACACTGTAAACCAGCTTGCAGGGAGGGGACGTGGCTCAGCCGGAGGGAATCCCATCCGTGTTTAAACGCACCGCGGGGCCGACAATGGTAGTGACTTCACGACACCCTCAGGCAGAGACGAAGGGAAACGGACCCTTTCATCATGAAAACTGGCGCAGCCTGTTACCTGATGTGCCCGTGGTCACGGTTCACAAAAATCCACACGAGACGGGAAGTCTGGGGTTCTGCTCCCCCGTCTGTCACTCGCCAGTGCTGGGCACGGAGGAGGGTGGCTTCAGCTGGTTTCTGTTTCTCAGAGCCCCATCCTGCTGCTTCTGAAACAAGGTCGGCAGCCGGCACGTTTCTAACGTTTCCGACAGTGCTTCCTCTCTGAAGACCAGGGTCGCTCAGTGGTGCTGACGGAGCAGCCTCTTAACCCTGGGGGATGGCAGCTTGTCCCGCTGTGTTAACACCCCCCCCCCCCCCAGGAGGCGATGTCATCAGTGTTTGGCAAGCAGAGCAAATTACTTGCATGCGTTTCTGTGTCCTGCGGGGGGACAGGGCAAGGGCAGATGGGACCTGGGGACCTTGCCAGCACAGCGATGTCACAGATGCTCTCATAAAGAAAACACCGTTTCTCCCGGGGATGGTGCTGACCAAGCTCCCCACAGCCAAGAACGAGCTGGGTCGAGATGGTTGCTGAATCATGAAGCAAACCCCTAACTTAGAGCTGCCCTCAGTCCAGAGCAGAAGCCCCAAGATCCTTTAGGGCCTCCTATGTGTGAGCCCCTCGGGGCGATGGTGCACCTGTCCCGCCTGAGAGGAAATGCGGTGACTCGATGAAATCAGAACTGCCTTTGCGTGTGAATCTGACTGATGTCACCTTTCTTCCTTCCCACGGCCCAGAGGAGTGGGAGGGAGGGCCGCTGCTTTCCCTCTTTTTTTTCAGGGGGTGAAATGAGGCATCAAAAATGATGTGATGTGGGGCACCTGGCTGGCTCGGTGGAGCATGTGACTCTGATCAGGGTCCTGAGTTCAAGCCTCACTTAAAAAAAAGAACAAAAAAAAGACGTGGCTTGCTAAACATAACCAGGAACCACTGAATAAGGGAATTTCAAACCAAAGCTATTCATGCTGATGATATATTTTCTCTTCCTAGAATCACTCCCCCAGAGTGGTGGGGCGGTGGCGTTTTCGCTAACACGATCAGGACCCGGGGTCAAACGCTGTGGCTTCTTCGCTGGGACTAAAGCCACGTGCCAGGTGCCTCCCCGGCCCTCCTGGCTCCTTTCTGCGCCCACGCTGGAGGCCTCAGCAGCTTCCTGGGGATTCACGGGCTCTGACACACACTGTGCCTCTCTCTCCCTTTCTCTTACCAGCATTCTCTCCCTGCTCTCTTCAAAGTGGGAAAATGCAGAATTGTTTTTTATGTGTACAAAAAAATCCAAGAATCACAAAAGTTCCTTATATTCTATTACTCTCCAGTGAATAATTGGAATAATTGTGGTAATTTAGTAATCCTCCACAGTAATGCTCTACGTGCGTGGGTAAAATTTAGAGAATCGGGTGGAAAGTTACCTAGTTGAGTCTCCTTTAGATCCTTTGTGGCAATAAGAGGTAAAACAACAGAACCCTGCTCTCGTACCGTAGATGTGGGGGGACACAGACTTGGCAATTTCTGTGAGTCATAAAAACCTCTAGGGAATCATTAAGACATATTTTTTTCCCAAGATGTGGTACCAAAACACCCACGGTGCCAAGTGTGTGTTGAGTAACCGGTGGTAGTGTCTGCCCTGTGTTCCTCTCCTGTCCCGGCACTGGGGGGGGGGCACCGGGGAGGGGCCGGGGTCCCATGCCCCCAGGGTGAAGGGAACAAACCCTGTGTGTAACTTATGTACAAAGAAAACCCAAAGAGCTTTCGACGTCTCTCAGAAGATGTAGTTTTAGAAGCATTTTGTTGTCTGTTTTTAGGCTTGACAGAAACTTGAATAAGACCTCGTGTTCTTCAGGAAATCGCAGCCTGTGAGGATTCAGACACATGCATGCTTATTTCCAGAGTCACAGGATAAATACTGGAGGGTGATTTCTCGCGTTCTTCTCCACACGATGAGGGTCTCTGGCGGTCCGGGGGTGGCCAGGCTGCCGGCCTCGGGCGTCATGGCCCCCACGCGCACATCTGTCTGTCTGTCCATCTGTCTGCAACCAGCTGCCCCCCTCCCTCCCCCTCCCTTCTCCACCCTCAGCAGATGTCTGAGTGAGCGCAGTGTGCCTGGCGCCCGGCCAGGCTCCAGGATTCAGTGACTCAGATGAAGGAGCCGGACAACAGTCCTTGCTGTGTGGACCTGAGAGTCGAGTGCTCTTGAAAATAAGCATCTAGAGAGACCTTTCTAAGCAGGGGCAGTGGATGGAGAGACATGGGCCTGGGGCCATGTCAGCAGAGTGGTGGGTAGTGAAGAAGTCCTCTCTGAGCAGCTCGGGTTTGGGTTGGGACTTGAGTGAGGAGACAGGGCAGCTACCAGACCTGGAGACAAGTGCTGGCAGTACCGGAAGCATGGGGAGCGAGGGGAGGGAGCAAGGTGTCCTGGGGAGCACGGGGAGTGCAGGGAGTGCTGGGAGCAGGGAGAGTGCAGAGAGCACAGAGTGCGGGAGCACGGAGAGCGTGGGAGCGCACGGATCATGGGAGCACTGAGAGCGAGATGGCCTGGGGAGCACGGAGAGCGTGGGAGCGCACGGATCATGGGAGCACTGAGAGCGAGATGGCCTGGGGAGCACGGAGAGCGTGGGAGCACACGGATCATGGGAGCACTGAGAGCGAGATGGCCTGGGGAGCACGGAGAGCGTGGGAGCACACGGATCATGGGAGCACCGCGAGCGAGATGGCCTGGGGAGCATGGAGAGCGTGGGTAGCACGAGCACAGGGAGCATGAGCATGGGGGGAGGAGTAGACCCCCCAGGCCTCTTAGGGGCGGGGGGGGCCCTGGCGAGCGGCAGGCATGCAGTGCAGCGGCTCTCTGTGTGGCATCGGTGCTCCCTCCGCACACTGGGGCTTGAACTACAGACACACGCACGCCTGTGGCTCTGGGAGCGGAGGTGCCAGCGGTCGGTTGCTTCCTCCTGGGGCTGGGAGGACGGCGGGCTCCAGGCCCCTCCTCGGCCGGGGGTGGCCCTGCCTCCGTCGTCCTGCGGCCGTCCTCTTATGCGGGCGTCAGTCATACTCACTAGCCACAGGTGCAGTGACCCTCTCTCCAGACAAGGTCGCGCTCGGACGTCATGACCTGGGATTTCAGCGTCTCTTTTCCTGCTCTGCAGTTAGGCTTCCTCTCGTGCTTTCACGTCCCCCCCCCCTCCCCCCCCGTGTAACCTGAGGAAACCCCTTCTTCCGCCACTTCCTGACACCTGACTGTCCCGTCTTCCGCCTCTGGTGGCTGTTAACCATCAAGCCCACGGCTGCCTTCAGGGAGCAGGGTGGCCTCGATGACCAGAAGCCTGTGTTAGCTGCTTGGGCTTCCAGATTTCATGAGTGGGACAGCATGGAGTGTAAATATTCAGCTTTCTTTTTTAATTTATTTCTTTATTTTTAAAGTTTATTTATTTTGAGAGAGAACACAAGTAGGGGAGGATCAGAGAGAGAGGGAGACACAGAATCTAGAGCAGGCTCCAGGCTCCAAGTTGTCACCCCAGAGCCTGACGCGGGGCTTGAACCCACGAACCAGTAGATCACGATCACCTGAGCCGAAGTCAGATGCTTAACCCCCAGGAGCCCCTAATTATTGCTATTTTTATTTTTAATATTTTTATTTCTAGGAGAGAGAGAGAGAGAGACAGCATGAGCAGGGGAGGGTCAGAGAGAGAGGGAGACACAGAATCTGAAACAGGCTCCAGTCTCTGAGCTGTCAGCACAGAGCCCGACGTGGGGCTTGAACCCACGAACCACAAGATCATGACCTAAGCAAAAGTTGGACGCTTAACCGACTAAGCCACCCAGGCGCCCCTATTGCTATTTTTAAACAACAGGAGCTTACGATCTTACGTCCTTCCGGAGAGCTGACCCCCACAGTCATTTTCAGCGGGGTGGGATCAGGAGTCAGGAGGCCTGTGTCCCTTGTGGAAACTCCAGGCAAGGCTGCTTTCTCGTCTCTCCCTGCTCTGGACCCTGGCACGTCCTGACACCCTCCTCAGTCTTCACCGCCGACAGCATGGCACCTTGTCTCGCTCTGACTTCCCCTTTGGCCCTTTAACCCCCCTCTGACCCTGGTCCTGCCTCCCTCCTTTGAGGACCCTGTGATGACCTGGCATGACAGCAGCTTTTAAATTTGTAACCTGAACTACCCACAAGTCTCTGTTATGAGGCAAGAAGCAAGTGAATCTGGTTTTACATATAGAAAATCAAAATGTAACCAGCGTGCCTGGGGGGCTCAGTCGGTTGAGTGTCCAACTTGGGCTACTGTCATGATCTTGAGGTTCATGAGTTTGAGCCCCATGTCGGGCTTTGTGCTGACAGCTCAGAGCCTCGAGCTGCTTCGGATTCTGGTTCTCCCTGTCTCTTCTCTGCCCCTCCCCTGCTTGTGCTCTCTCTCTCAAAAATAAACAAACATTAAAAAAAGAAAAAAGAAAGAAAATAATAAAATAACTAACTACCCAGAAACAACATATGTTCCCATTCTTCCTCAGTCCATCCTTTTACCTTCCTTAAAAGTTGCTATATGAATAGCAAACATTTATTCACTTATCTAAAATATTTTCAGCTTCTGACCTGAAAAGGACAATTTAGAAGACGTGGTGATGAATGACACATGTCCCTACGCTTCAGGGGTTTTGTGAGAAGAATTGAGTACAAGGCGTACAGTGATAAGTTTGTAAGAACGATGCAGGAAGTTACTTCAAACACAGCTACCAAGTTAGCAGAGAAGACACAAAGCCAGGTAAGGACACCATGATTTAGCACGTAGGGGGCCCGAGCAGTGGTGGTTCTGGTTTCTGGCTGCTGTGGTAACAGGACCACACACGTTGTGGCTCGAAGCAACGGAGACCAGTCTTCGAGCTCTGGAGGTCCAGGTGTCCGTGTTGGTAGAGGCTGCACTCCATTCTGGAGTCGCATCCTTGCTCTTTCCAGCCTCTCTTCCCAAGTCTGAAGCAAAAGACACGGAAGGGCCATTGCATATTCCAGAGACAAAGGAGACCTAATAAAACGTAACGTATACTCCTAGGCTGGGTCCCGATTTGAAGAAACTGTAAAACATATTTCTTGGGATAATTGGAAGATTCTGAGCGTGCCATAGGTAACATTTTTGTAGATTATTTTTTGTTGATATTTTTTCTAAAGTATTTTAGGTTAAGTATATGAATCCTACATTTCACTGCTAAACGTTTCATTTCTTTCCCTCAAACGTAACATTTTCCTTCATGAGCACCGAACCCATTATGACCGGCAGGTTGAAGCTTCCATTCAGCCTTCCCCCAGACCAGTATATTAGGAAGGTCAAAAACACCTCACTTCATAAGTTAAGAGCTATCTACCCTTCTGTCCATCTTATTTTATTTCCTTGAAAAAAATCAGTTACAGTTCAGTTGTACCTCTGGGGGACAGAGCATTGATTTCTAGCTGTTAATTTTAACAAAGAGCATTAGCTGCTCATCTCCTCATCCAAAGCTTTTGAAGACCGAGGTACTCAGTCCATGACTCAGATATTCCTTGTTTACCATTCAGGGATTTGGGGTTTGTGACCTAGAGCCTTGGCCAATGAGTATTTGATCATGAACAGAGTCAGTATAACTTGTGTGTGCCTTGAAAACAAGAGTTCAAAAGAGGTCTTCTGCTGATTGTGAGTCAGGACAAATCTGCTTCTTGATGGTCATTTCTCCTGTGAAAGCTTTATTTACTTCTGAAGGGAAAAGTACTTGATAAATTATCGGTTAAAAGCAAGCATGTAAACAAACAACATCAACAACAGACTTTGGTGCTCCGGTTCTGCCTAGGATGCAGAAAGTCATAGAGAAAATCTTCTCAGGAATGAGAAAAAGCCAGCTCATCTACAAGTCATAACTTTCCTTGAACCCATAAGAGAGCACACCAGCCAGGGAGCTTTAGCCTAGAAGATGACAAGCCCCTTCAAGGAGGGCTGGGACATGATCTATTTCACCTGTGTTGGAGAACAGGCGGAAGACACAGCCACCATGGAAATGTTTTGTTAAAAACAAAATAGCTGAATGTGGACTTTTGCACCAGCTTTAGGATCTGGGGGGCCGAGGCACAGGGGAGCCCATCCTCTCTTGCATCTCCATTCCATGGGCCTTCGCTGGAAGTATATGAGAAAGACTGGGGACAGGGCATGACTTGAGGGAGACCCTACCCAGCTTTTAGCACTTTTCTCACACCATGCAAAGGCCTGAGCCACTGGGAGGAGCCCCATGCTCCCTCCAATGCTTGGGACCCTGGAGGGACCCTATCTGTGGGGCAGAGGTAGCAGCTAAAAGCTAGCTGCTGTGAGACAGTCTGCTCCCTGTATTTCTATATGTTACCAATAAGAATTGAAAATTGAAGTTAAAGTCATATGCAAAAGCACCCAAAGACTGTAATACATAGGAATGCATCTAACAAAATCTGTACAAGGTTTGTATACTGAAAACTATATAAAACACTGCTGGAAAAAAAAAAAAAAAGCTTTGCTGAAAGATTAAAGATGACTTAAATTAATAAAGAGGTATACTATATTCATGGATAAGAAGACTCAAGATGATTAAGGTGTTCATTTTCCAAACTGATTTTGTAATTCCAGGCAATCCCAGCTAAAATCACAGCAGATTTTTTATCCCTTTTATTCTTTAGGGCAGTTTTAGGATCACAGGAAATTCTGCAGAAAGCACAGATTTCCTGAATACTCTCTGGCCCCACACACAGAGCCTCCCCCACTGCCACTGTCCCCTGCCAGAGTGGTACATTTGTTACAGGTGACAGACCTACACTGACATTTCAGTCACTCAAAGCCCATAGTTCACATGAGGGCTCCCTTGTGATGTTGTCTGGACAAGAACGTCCATTGTTATGCTCTCTTACAAAGTCGTCTCACTTCCCTGAAAATCCGTGTTCCTGTGGGAATGTTTACACCTTTGTAGCTCTGTGGCCTCTGTGCTCAGGCCGTTTGTGCGTGCAGCTAAGATTTATGTTGCCCTCATGGCTGTGAGGATTCAGTGAGGAACTTCTGTGCAAGAGCCTTGCTGGCTGCTGCACACGTGAGCCTTCAGTAAATGCGCATGGTCAGGGCGGCTTGCACTGTCCTGGAAGAAAAACCTCACTACGTATCTTAATGAGGATAATTAAATGGTCTTACATAAAAGAGCAAGCTGTTTTCAAAGACATTGGCAAGATCTGTTTACAATAAGACAGTTTTTAATGTGGATGTTATAAATAAATTTTGCTCTTTAAGGCATCACAGACAAAGCTTTGGCTTAACAGTGCTTTTCCAGCTTTTAGTTCCTTTAATTATGTGTGCTTGAAAATAATAAGTGTATATTTAGAAAATATATATGATTCATGCTTTTCATTAATTAGACTATTATTTAAATATCTATTCATTATAATCTGTTAGCTATTTTCTATCTACCTATCATCATCTACCTGTTACCTATTATCTATTTATCAATCACTCTATCTACTTATCCTCTTGTTATCATCTACTTGTTATCTTTTTATCAATCATTCTATCATTCATTGTGTACCTGTTATCTATTATCTGTTTATCAATCACCTGCCTATCATGTCATCATCTACCTGATATCTATTTATTTATCATTCTATCTGTCCATCCATCCATCCATCCATCCATCTGTATGTCATTTATTTACCTATTCTTGGTATACAGTTATGAGATTGTTCGTATATACGTATGTATAGGTGGTGGAATATAGTTTGCTTGAAATACTTCCTGTTGTAGTTTCCGTACTTAGTTTAGAATTTCTTTATATTGCTTTTGTGACCAGGCAGAGGGAAGGTGGGGACGAACATAGCCAGGCAAAGAGGAAAGAGGCTGTGTGCCCTAAAGAACCCTAACCAGTCTCTATGGTTTTGACTACTCTAGGTGCCTTCTATTAATGGGAGCATACAAGATGTGACTTTGCATGACCAGGTTATTTCACTGAGCATAATGTTCTCAAGGTCTATTCATGTTATGATGTGTATGAGAATTTCCCTACTTTCTAAGGCTGAATAATATATTGTGTGTATAAACCACATTTTGTTTACTTGTTAATCTGCTGATGGACACTTGGGTTGCTTGCATCTTTTGGCTGTTGTGAATCATACTTCTTTGAACATGAATGTACACATACTTGTTTGAATTTCTGCGTTCACTTTTTGTGTGTATATACCCAGAAGTATAATTGCTGGGCCATATGGTAATTCTGTTTAAGTTTTTGAGGAACCTCCACAGCAGCTGCCCTGCTTTCCATTCCCACTTATAATGCACAAGTGTTCCAATTTCTCCACATCTTGCTGACATTTGTTATTTTCTGTTTTTTTCTTTCTCCCTTTCTCTTTCTTTCCTTCTCTTTCCTTCCTCCCTCCCTCCCTCCCTTAGTAGTTTTCCTAATGGGTGTGAAGTGCTCTCTCAAGGGGTTTGATTTGCATTTCTGGTTGGTGAAATTGAGCATCTTTTCATGTGCTTGTTGACCATTCTGATATCTTTTTTGGAAAAAGGTCTATGCAAGCCCTTTGCCCATTTTTAGTTGGATTATTTTTGCTGTTTTGAGTTGTAGGAGTCCCTTAAACACTCTGGATATTAACCTCTTATCTGATGTGGGGTTTGCAGAGTTTCTCCCATCTGGTGGGCTGCCTTCTCACTCTGTTGATTGTGGCCTTTGGTCCTCAGAAGTTTTCAATTTTGATTTAGTCCAATATATGTATTTTTCTTTGTTTCTCTTCTTTTGGCATCATATCTAGAAATCATTGCCAAATCTAACATCATGGAGCTCTTCCTTGTTTTCTTTCAAGGGTTTTTTTACTTTTAGGTTTTATGTTTAAGCCTTTGATCTATTTTAAGCCAATTTTGCACGTGGTATAAAGTAAGGCTCCAACTTTTTCCTTTTGTGTGTGACTTAAATCCTTGATCTTCCTTCCAAGGAGGAGGACTCGGACTCGCCGTGGTGTTAACACGGTGCTCGGGACACAGTAGGGTCTGGATACAGCTGCTCTCTGGGGTCACCACATACTGTGTGATGTAACGTTCCGAACATAATGAACATGTGGAAGAAGTCCTCATGTCTTCCTGCGTTTCTCAGAACACACAGGAAACTTTATATCAGCTTTTTGATTATAAATATAAACTGCATATCGACTTAGAGTTGATTTGGAAGAAGAAACTGGAAAAATGTTTTCTATGCTCCAGTTATTCCAGCCAGTTGATAAAATTTACATGTTTTCCTCAGTAAAACTTAAAATACCCACCAACCTCGAAAATTTGCCAAAAAAGAACATCTATTTATGTCCTAAGTGTTATTTAATGACTCATTGGTGTATTTGTCTTGGTTCATTCTTTTGGGTTAATTTCATCCCATTTTCTTTATTTTCCACTCAAGATTATTGATGAGAAAGGCAAGACAATCAGGTGATGGTCACGCCAGGGACTGGTCATCCCTGCTGGGAGATCTCATTTGCAGTGTCCAGAGTCCCCTCCCCTCCCCCCACCCCACCGCAAAGCCCAGCCTGGTCCATCCATGGCATTATCTAAAAATGAGAGTTCATGTTACTTCCTGTTAGAGGCTCCCTTGACGCAGCTGTCCCTGCTGCACAGAAGAGCAGCCCAGTCTGTTCTGTCCCCTTGTCCCCACAGGTGCACGCACACTCTCCTTTCTGTCGTCCTAGCCGGAACTCCATTCATTTGGAGAGCCTGACACTGTTCTCACTTGGAAATGGTTCCTGACCACCGAGCCAGCTGAAGTTCTTAAAAGAATTTTAAAGGCTCTTTTTATTCACTTGTGGGAAAGCAGCACCTGAAATGTAGCCATGTGGGGTAGGGAACCTGAACGATGCTCACTTCCTGCTGAAGGCCACACAGGGAGGGGAGCTCGCAGCCCGGCAAGTGCTTCGGCCCATTGGGGTGTGAGTCAGTGGTCAGCAGGCTTGCGGGGCCTGGGCAGCAGATGTCCCTGGCACATGACACCTTGGCTTTTAACTGTCCTAACATGAGTGGTTCAAGTACACACAGGCACCTGAATGTACACACACAGAAGGATTTGGCCTGCCACCCGTTTACATATCCAGCTTCATTTCAAGTCTGTTGGAAGGTGTGTCCCTGGAGCATCTTACAAAGTGAGCACACGGCTCCCAGGCTGGAAAGAGCATGGGCCGGTATAGGTCACCCTGCAAAGGGGGCTGTTTCATACTGTGGGGCTGAGGGGCAGAGAGCTGTGCTAGTGCCTGTGTTGATTTTGGTTGAGGTCAGCAGTGGCTCATCGTTACTCCACACAGTGCTCTCCTTGGCTCATTTACTCATGTACTTGTTTTCTATAAACATTCTCATACACCTCGCCTGGAGTATTGTGCAAGGGTTTCTCCTGGATATGCTGATGTGTGTACAGTTATGTGTATACATACACATGTGCACATGCATGTACACACAGTACAAGTGTGTGTGTACACACAGTACAAGTGTGTGTGTACACATGCACACCCCTGAGATGGAACTGTTGACACACATATTGTGAATGTTCAGTTTTAGGAGAGAGTGCCATACTATTTTCCAAATCTGTTTTTGTACCAGGCAAGAATCTTCCTTCTCCACTGGAATCATGGTTTTGGGTCACGACTACTCAGTCTGGGGGAGTCTATGTGTTTGTGACTTGGGTATAGATTCCTGGTGATTCTGTTCTGTGTCCAATCTAGGTATTATCAGCAGATTGCTGTGCTGTAGGGCTGTGCCTTGTGGGTTTTTCCCTTAAACCATTCATATCTTAGGATGGCAACATATGATCATGCATGACATTTAGAAGTTTGCTTTTTTCCCCACCTGACCATTTGATAGGCTCCTGAGATATTTTGGCTTCAATTTTGAATGCTTCCCATGGAGTAACACAAGAAGTTCTGTCTTAAACTTCGTACTAAGACTGGGTCCATTTATATCCACCTGCCATTCAGGAATGAGGAAGGCACTACCATTGTCTTCCTATTCAGTTCAATTCAATACTGTTTTAAGAAGACACCATGTGCTTCCTAAGAAAAACACAGACCCTCCAAGAACTGCATGATATGGTGTGTGTGGTTATGAGGGCAGTGTGGTAGAGAACAAGCAAGATTGTGCTATGTTCTAGAAGCGTTCTTACCTTATTTTATTTTATTTTATTTTTTTAATTTTTTTTAATGTTTTATTTATTTCTAGGAGAGAGAGAGAGAGAGACAGCGTGAGCAGGGGAGGGTCAGAGAGAGAGGGAGTCACAGACTGAAACAGGCTCCAGGCTCTGAGCTGGCAGTCAGCACAGAGCCCGACGCGGGGCTCGAACCCACGAACCGCGAGATCATGACCTAAGCGAAAGTCGGACACTTAACCGACTAAGCCACCCAGGCGCCCCAATTCTTACCTTATTTTAAAATCTCAGCAAAAGCCTTTTAATCATCTACCATTCATATTCAGAAGAGGCATAAATATCATCAGCATTCTATATTTTTTAAGGTTCTTGAAAGTGTTCTTATAGGCTTGGTGCTGCCGCATAGAAATATGGTCCAGCTATCACCCTATATGAGCTACACTTTTGTGTGAACTCACTCCTTTTATTTGTGAAGGAATTCATACAGATGAAAAACTGAGGAAGAGCAAATGGCAGACCTCTGTCCGTGGTACTGAAACTCTCCACGCAGGCAGAAAGTTCCATGGTCATTCCCTACACTCTCCATCAGCAGGCCTCTTGGATTTCTCTTTTTACTGTCTCTTCTCTCCAGTTCTGTTCCTGCGGGTATATCCCAGGCCCTTGGTGCCCTCCTGTAATTCCCATTGGCTGAATCGGCTGAATGAGGGGGGTGAGGTGAATCGAACATCCAAGTCCATGGCAGCTGTCAGAGTTTCTTTCCTGCCCTGGACTGTTTCCTGAATTAATTGGTATCTCTAGATCTTAAGTTACAGGCTGGAGGATACTGTTTTGTTAGAGTGCATTAGTTTGGACTTAGGTTTCAAGAGTATTTGAATCATAAGGGTTTTATTTTATGTTAGCAACTATAAATCAGCATGGGCTAAAGGCTACGACAGACTATCCTCGTAGCTCAGCAGTTTGAAGAAACAAATGTTCGTTGCTCCCTACATCACATCCAGTGGAGTATTTGTGGGAAGACTTCCCACACAGTGAGCTGTGAACCCGCTCCTTCGAGGGGCAGCTCCGCTCTGCCCTGGCGCACCCCACAGGTCACACAAGGGCCCCCACATCAGTCAGAGGGGAAATGAAAGATGTGAGCATTCTTCTAGACTTTAGGGAATAGTGACTGTGGAATACTCTTTAAATTCATGTTTCATGTGATTTTTTTAATGTTTTATTTGTTTCTGAGAGAGAGAGAGAATGACTGAGGGAGGGGCAGAGAGAGAGGGAGACACAGAATCCAAAGCAGGCTCCAGGCTCTGAGCTGTAAGCACAGAGCCCAACATAGGGTTCAAACCCGTGAATCACAAAATCATGACCTAAGCCACTTAACCAGTTGGACACTTAACCAACTGAGCCACCCAGGCGCCACATGTTTTATATGATTTTTGACCCATTTCTTTAATCACGCACACAGCACAGCTCGTGCCTTGGAGTGTCCCCTCTCTCCTTTGTCGTACCGCAGAATACCATCTCTTAAGTGCTCGGGTAACATATTTCTAGCTTTAGAGGATCCGTGAGAGAGCATTAGCGCACATCACCAAGATATTTCCCTTTAGCTTCAGTGAATAATAATGAGCAGTTTAAAAGAAAGATATTTGTCTTTGCTCTACTGTGCCTTAAGATGAAAGAGCTCATGATTTTTAGATTACACTTTTAAAATATTGTCTCTTTGTTCTTTACTGATTAATATAGCCAACATTTAAAAAGTGTTCTTGATTATAACTGGTTTTACAGACCATCTTTTTTACAAAGCTTATTTATTTTGAGAGAGAGAAAGCAAGCGAGCGAGCTTGTGCAAGCTGGGGAGGGACAGAAAGGGGGAGAGAGAGAATCCCAATCAGGTACTGCACTTCAGAGCAGAGCCTAATGTGGGGCTGGAACTCACAAACTGTGAGCTTACGATCTCAGCCAAAACCAAGAGTTGGATACCTAACTGACTGAGCCACCCAGGTGCCCCTAGACACTCTTTTTAAAAAACACAGTGTATTTGGGGTGCCTGGGTGGCTTCATGGGTTAGGCATCCAACTTTGACTCAGGTCATGATCTTGTGGCTCATGAGTCAAGCCCCACTGGGCTCTGTGCTGACAGCTCAGAGCCTGGAGCCTGCTTCAGATTCTGTGTCTCCCTCTCTGGACTCTGCCCCTTCCCTGCTTGTGTTCTGTCTCAAAAATAAATAAATAAACATTTAAAAAAACACACCATAATGCGCTGTCTCCGTAAGATGATCCAGTGCAAAAGAAAATGAGGCATAAAACCACACATATTGTTGAAGAGCATGAAATATATTTTATGTTGTTCATTGCAAGACGTATATACACCAGTAGCATGGAGTTGATCAGTAACAATCATCCAATTAAAAAATACTTGTTGTGGGGCACCTGGGTGGCTTAGTCGGTTAAGCGTCTGACTTTTGCTTAGGTCATGATCTCGCGGTTCGTGGGTTCGAGCCCCGCGTCGGGCTCTGTGCTGACTGCCAGCTCAGAGCCTGGTATTTTGGAGTCTGTGTCTCCCTCCCTCTCTGACCCTCCCCTGTTCACGCTGTCTCTCTCTCTCTCCTAGAAATGAATTAAAAAAAAAAAAAAACTTGTTGAATGTCGGCCATGTGCCAGCTGGAGTATGAGGGAGCAGGTGCTGTTAAGCTTTGATTACAAGACGGACTGACCTAGAACATCTGATGTAAACATACATGAGGAAGGTGAGGGGAAAGTTTAATCTCTCTTCAGTGGTATTACTCCATAATATACTCTAAGTTACATTATCACCTCGGAGCGGCTGGGTGGCTCAGTCAGCTGAGTGTCCGACTTTGGCTTAGGTCATCATCTCGCGGTTCGTGGGTTTGAGCCCCACAAAGGGCTCTGTGCTGACAGCTGGGAGCTTGGAGCCTGCTTTGGATTCTGTGTCTCCTTCTCTCTCTGCCCCTCCCCTGCTTGTGCTCTGTCTCTGTCTCTCAAAAATAAACATTAAAAAAATTAAAGTACATTATCATTTTAATATACTTCCTGTAGATAAAAACCAGTAGTACCCAGAGAGTTTTGCTTACAGTGAAAGTAAATGCAGCTACACCACGTTCCGGGATCTGTGTTAAGGGGTTGTGCTCTCCGGCAGGGCATGCTGTAGTCCTGGGGCTGTGGCCCTATTTGGAAATAGAGACTTTACAGATATAGTGAGGTCATTAGCGCAGGCCTTAATCAAACATGGCTGAGCCACCAGGAGGCGGGGGGAAGAGAAGTGTGGACAAGGGAGACAGCTTGAGCCAGGCAGGCAGGGGCTGGGGTCATGCAGATGGCCGGCGACACGGGGGGCTGGAAGAGGCCGGAAGGATTCTTGCCTGTGGGTTTCAGAGGGAGCACGGCCCTGCCAACAGCTTGATTTTGAACGTCTCTCCTGCAAGACCGTAAGACGAGAATTTCTGTTGTGGTAAGCCGCCTGCTTTGTGGGATTTGTTATGGCGCTCTAGGATACTAATCCAGCATGTTCTAAATGAACTTGGAGCACGAATTACAAAACATGGAAAGAATTCTCTTTCATCTTATTAAGGTCCAATACGATCAAATGTAGAGTTTGATCAGAATACTTTACAGGTTTAGCTGATTCTAGAAATCCCTTCATGAGGGAGGGACCCGAGGTTTGGCCAGAAGGAGTGTGAGCTGGGGAGGCCCCTTTGTCAGGAGGTCTGGTCTCTCTTCTGCTCTGGGGCACATCCACCTCCACCCCTTCCCTACAGACAGAGCTGCGAGAACACAGAGGTGCCTGAGGGACCCATGATTTCGTGTGAGTGACTTGGAAATAGAATCCATGAGACAGTTTCTTCTCGGAATGGCCTTGGTGTTATTGTCAGTTAGGGAGGGCGTTTTCTCCCTTCTGCAGGAAATGCTCCCAGGCTGGGCGCTGTTCAGTTTTGAGTGGGAGCGTTGAATCCCCAGTACTCCTAGGCATACCTGTCTGTGCGCTGATGGCGAAGCTCAAAGATGGAAATCACGAGAAGGAAGGGCATTGATCTGCTCATTATATGGCTTGGAAACATGCAAAAGAGTAGGGTCTTTGTTAAGTTCTTAGCTTAACATTATTCACAAAGGTAGGTGCGATGGTGCAGGCACAGGGCCCCGGAAGGTGCTTAGAAGCAGACCATCTATTTACAACCGAGTGGGGCAGGAGGGCTACGCAGGCAGAGGGGCCACTGTGTGGGATGTCAGGTGGGTAAAGGAGGGCCGCCACCGCTCTGGACGCCTGTCCACCCTGCGGACCTGGGCAGCCTCTCTGAGGAAGTGACGTTTGTGCTGGGAACTGATGGGGGTGGAGGGGGTGGTGGGAGGGCAGCAAGCATCTGGGGGCCCTGACCCTTGCCTTCCCCCCGTCTCCCGGGTTGAGGTGACAGTGGTGCCGTGTAAGGGGTTCTTCCCCAGGATTCGGGCTGCACCAAACCGGCAGCTATCGTTCAGCTTCGTAATTAGAATCCTGAACGAGATGGTGAAATATCCACCGACGACTTTGGAATCACTAGAGAAAGAATCCATTATGTTCACTGTAATTTTCTTGTTAAGTAGATTTCATTTTTTGAGAGCTATTATTTCAGGAACATATATGGTAATTTGATGAAGAGGAACGCATGATTCACCAGGACTTTTCTCTGCTTGATGGCGGAACTGCGGCAGAAACCAGACTGGGCTCAGACTTGCAAAAATGCTGCTTTAGTTTTTAAAAGGCCACAGGTGCCTTCTTTTTATCAAGGGTTAAAAAGAATTTTGGTACATATGCAACTTAAAAAAAATGAGTGAATATTGCTTCTAGCACGCTAAGGCTGTTGTGCTTTTAAGGGGTCAAAGATCCATGGAACGCTCCCCACTGTCGGTCAAGTGCTGCGGTTTCGGTTTTGGACTCAGAGGCGTTAACAGAGGGCCTGCTTCTCAGCACAGACTCACCCTGCACGTTGGCTGTATGCCTCCCCTGCAGGGCCTCCGGAGCACATGCAGGATACAGAGCATCAGGACGTTCCACAACCCTGTGTTTCCACTAACGATAAAGACGATTATCGTACAGCCGCAGGTGACCACGCTGTGTCTGGGAGCCACTCCACGAGGGAAGCTTCCCTCCTTCACCAGCGTGAGCCTCCTGTGCCCACTGAGCAGGTGTGCTGATAGGCCCCCCCGCCGGCCATGCTGTGGTCGGCACACAGGACGGGCCAGGAAGCTGCTCTTCCCTTCCCACACGTGGTGATGCTCCTCCTCAGAAGTGACCTGAAGACAGAGTGGAGGACAGGGACACTGCCCCCTTGCCATGTCCCCGTACGCATGCTGGAGCCATCGAACACCTGTCGTGGTGACATCGCCTCCCTGGGTCTGCGTCCTCTGTGTTGTCGTGACGCACACCGCGTCAGGCGCCCTCCCCAGAGCTGGCGCTCCCCGGGCTCATGTTCACGCTGGGCTGTTAGGAGTGACTGGTCTACTTCACAGCCGAGTTTAGGTGTGCTTGGAAGTCTTCATGGAGCACTGACAGAGGACCTCCCTGAACCATGTGCGCTGGCTGTGGCTGTGTTTCCAGACGAGAGTCTGTCCTCGGAGCTGCGGGCACAGTCAGTTCTCGATATTTGAGACGGTTATGTGTTTTTTGTTTTTTTTCCCCGAGAGAGAGAGAGAGTGTGCATGAGCGGGGGCAAGAAGCAGAAGGAGAGAGACAGGGACAGAGAATCCTAAGCAGGCTTCTTGCTCAGCACAGAGCCGGACACAGGACTCGATCCCACGACCCTGGGGTGGCGGCCAGAGCTGAAGTCAGGAGTCAGATGCTCAACCAACTGAGCCACCCAGGTGCCCCGAGATACATAGGTTCTATAAAGTTGCTGCCGACACTGGATTAGCAAATACTGAACCACTGTCCCTAAGGGACATACAAGGTCACGCCTTGTGCTGACATTTTCATCAGCTGACCACATCTCGTGTGTGTGTGTCTGTTTAACCACTCCTGGGTTAGCATATGCCGTAGATTTGCAAACACAGAAACTTGTCCCGGTGACACCAATTTGTCCCTCTCCTGGGCCACTCACACGTTGTGTGGATCTGCGGGACCTTGTCATCTTCCCAACCGAGCTGTCACAGCGTTGGCCCTGAGGAAGCAGACCCGTCTGAAACTCTCGGAGCCGCTGCACCCAGCCAGCCCCGGAAGAAGGGTCCTGATAGATGGTGCTCCTAGTGGTGTCAGCTGGCGCGATGCCGTGGGGAGACCCTCCATGCTGTGTCGTTCCTGTGTATGTCAGTATCTCTGGTGCCACAAGCAAAGCCACAGTGAGCATCCTCACGTGTGCCCTTTATCGACCTGTGTACCCAGACATGCACTTAGGAGTGAGATTTCTGAGTCATGGCCATGTGTGTTTTTAGTCCGAATAAACATTGCCAGGACACTGTCTATACCCCACTGCCGGGTGGGAAGTCCTGGGTCCCACGTTTCTGCCCTTGGCGCTGCCCGGCATCCTGACCACCAGTCTGCGTGTGCACAGACGTGTGTTGTTGCCATCTCAGTTTGGACCTCCCTGAGTAATAACCACTGTAACTCTTTCTTCACATGCTTCGTGCTCACCTGGGCTTTCTCTTCTGAGCGTCGCCTGTCCACATTCTTTGCCCATTTCTGTATTTGAATTCCGTCTTTTTCTTTGGATTCATAGGCTGTCCTTATTTATTACTTCTGTTGGTCCGTTATTAACTTAAAAAATTATAAATACTGTTCTTAGTATAGCTACTACGCAGTAATTGACCTTGCCCTTCAGTGAATAAAACATATAAAATTGATATTATCAAATCTACATTTTTCCCCCATCTTATGGTTCAAGCTCTGGGAATTCTTTCATTTAAACAAATTTCTTCATTCTTGAGTCACAAAAACATACTCCTTTTATGCAGAAGGTACACTCCTATATCTTCTATGAACGTTATAGTTTAATTTTCCAGCGGTGGTTCCTAATTCCTCGGGCTCCATCGGAGCACATGGGAGTAGCAGGACTCTGTCTTTGCCTCCCTTCACATAGTGACCCAGTTTCCCCAAAACCACCTATCGGAAGTCAGAGTAAAGTGGACGCCCAGCAGGCATCAGGCACACAAGGGATGTGTCAGGCGAGTCCGCAGACCACAGTATGGGTCTCCTGGAGGAGAGAGTCAGGAAGGGGTGAGGTAAGGAGGTGTGAGCCCCGTGTTAACACGGCCCCAGGGCAGTGAGGTTATGTATGCGAGGTGATGCGTGTGGAAGAAAAGTGGGGAGTAGAGCAGGTGTAATATTAAACAGTGTGTTCAGGGCAGGCCTCCCCACGATGCCTCTGAATAAGGACTGGACTAGGTGAGGAAGTGGAGAGCATTCCAGGCGGGGGCAGGAGAGGGCTGGCCCCTTTGAGGCCATGAGAAACCGTGAGAAGGCCAGCATGATTGGTGCACAGGGAGTCTGGGGGGAGCGTTGGGGTGAGGTCACAAACTGGGGACCAGGTTGTGTGGGGCCTTTGGGGCCGCTGTAGGGTCAGGCGGCTGCTTGGTGAATGGAAGCCACTGGCTTTGTGTGTATCCTACCCACATTCTCACTGGACGCCGTGCTGGGAGGGGAGATGCCTGTCGTCGCGCTCAGGAGGCCATGGCCGCTTGGACCAGGGGAGAGGTAAGAAGAGGCCTTAGGATGGGCGCGCGTGGGAGTAGAGCCACTGGCATGTTCTGCAAGATGCATGCGGCTGCAGGCGTCTGGGCCCAAAGCTGAGGGAAGGGGGTGTCAGGGGCATGGGATTGACCTTGGTGCCGAGCAGGGTGGGGCCAGGCTGGATGGTCACCTCCAGCTACCCAGAATGTGGCTCTGGGTGAAGGGTGAGCCCCAGAGCGATGGGAAGAGGGAAGCTGGAGACCAGAGTCAGCAAAAGGGGCAAATAAATGGG
This sequence comes from Hyaena hyaena, assembly GCF_003009895.1. NCBI lineage: Eukaryota > Metazoa > Chordata > Mammalia > Carnivora > Hyaenidae > Hyaena > Hyaena hyaena. The sequence continues at coordinate 870,986 of NW_024081235.1, forward strand.
TCGCAGGAGCGAGGAGGCTGTTGAGGCTCTGCTGATTCTCTCCCGGGAAGCCTTGCCCAGGGTCACGTGGCCAGACCCACACTCGGTGACCCGGGGCCCTTGACCCCAGCCCCATGGCCTCTGTGGGGTCACAGTGAGTGACTCATTCTTCCTACTGCATTTTTAATGGCTTTTTGTGGGGATTTTTGTAAAGTGAGCTTGTGTCAGGTGAACTTGCTTACCTGTCCGTAGGCCCTAAAATTTGTGAGTCCGTTGGTGTTTCTGCCTGAAGGGTCCTATCAAAGCAGGTGACATGACTTCCGGTCAGAGTGTCTGCCTGTCTGCCAGGTGTGCCCAGATCTGTGCCAAGCCCCTACGTGATGGCTTCACCCCAGTTTAAGATTCTGGGGCCACGAATTTTAGCCACTTTCTCCTCTAACATTTAAAAAAATTTTTTTTAATGTTTTATTTATTTCTAGGAGGGAGAGAGAGACAGCGTGAGCAGGGGAGGGACAGAGAGGGAGGGAGTCACAGACTGAAACTGTGCTGACTGCCAGCTCAGAGCCCGATGCGGGGTTCGAACCCACGAACCGTGAGATCATGACCTAAGTGAAAGTCGGATGCTTAACTGACTAAGCCATCCAGGTGCCCCTCCTCTAACATTTTAATTTCTTCCCTGGGACTGTTCCTGCGCTTGGAGGGTGATGGGCGCGGGCTGTGTGCGTCCACGGGCGGCCGCCGACTTGGCAGGAGGCCCCCCCACCGTCGCTGCAGGGGTCGGGCTCGGGCCAGGGCGGCCCAGGCAGCCCACCTACCCCACGCTCTCTGAGACCGCAGCTGGTTCCGCTCTCCCAGAAGAGCCTCTCACGGAACCAGGGAAAAACGAAAGTACTAGATGAGGCTTGTGTCCACTTCCAGCAGCAAGAGGAGCATACTCACTCTTAAATTCCAGGAAAGCGTCCAAGGTGCTGGCTCTTGGACATAATTGTCTCCACATGATTTCACTCCGTGACGTGTGCAGATTTGCGCATCAAACGATGGTCCTGAGAAACATGGATTAAATCTGGCACAAGTTGCTGTTCCCCAGGCTCTTCTCACCACCGTCCACTATGCCGCCACGGAAAAGGGTCCCAGAAGGCCACTGGGGTTCTGCGTGGCTGACCTGGGGGCCAGGAATTCAGAGAACGGAAATTGGCCGCCTGCAGAGGGAGCGGGGGAAGGAAAATATCTTCTTAATGATAATAGCTCAGGGAGGGAGCAGGAAGGCTGAGCCTGTGTCCTGGCTGCTGGAGCTGGGAGTGTGTTTTCTGTTGCGATATCACTAATAAAGGTTTTCTCTTAGATTAAAATGCAGGCATCTCGGGATATTTTGTAGCTGTGGTGGCGCTTCCTATCCTTCAGGCCCTTGGATCAAAGGGAAGAGCTTGTAATCTCCCCACCGGGGTTCATAGAATGCTTTGAATCTTTGATAGAATTTTAAAACTTAATGGCTACTGACAGTCTAAAGGATAAAACAAACACATTTATGTGGCTGTAAATATCAGATACCCTGGGTAGTGCTCTGACCTTGAACTCTATTTTTATGGGCCTGGGGCCATTATTTATAATAAAAACCTTTACTGCAAACTCCTTTATTAGCTAATTTATTTCTCTATCTGTATGTTATTTTAGTCATCTTTGTTATTTCCCACCGTGGTGCGTAACCTTAAAAAACCACTTACATAAATCAGCACAGGGATTCGACGTCCAGAATCAACAGAGACTTTAGAAACTCAACCGAAATTTCAAGTGGAAAATTTTTGAGAGGCTCATGGTTTTGCAAGACTATCCGAGTTCCACAAGAACAGTCTAAAAAATGACATTAGCACATTCTGGGTGCAGTTGCGTAGCAGCGTCACATTTCGCCGGCTGCTAACGTCTTCAAAGCAATTTCCAGCCATTTTTGCTCATCCCCAAGGGAGCTTCCATTTTTGAATTAAAAAAAAAAAATAGATGGTTTGGAAATCTAGCCATGGAAAATTTAGGGGCAATTTTCTAGATTTTATGTAAATGGAAAGATCACAAGCTTCTCCGCTCACTTGCGGGGACTGAATAACCCGGGAGACAGCCTGCAAGCCTCGCTCAGGGCTTCCTAGTCCTGGATCCTGGGGGAGGAACGGTTTGGGGGGGGGATCCTGAGTCTGTCAGCTAAGCATTTAGCCTCAGGTGGTCTGGTTGCTGGGGTTCACCGGGATAATCCAGCCATGTAGTTGCCCCTGCGACCCCATCTTCACATTCACGGCTGGTTTGGTGCTCACAGCCCGGGAATTGCAGGGTTTGCCTGTGAGCTTGGTGCCTGCTTTCCCGGGGGGCAGGGGGGGCAGAAATCACCCGCCTGTCCCCAGGCCAGGTCCCCCTGCTCGATTTTTACCTGTGCGCTCTCCTCCCACGTTGCTTCCTCCACGTGTTTTGCTGGTCTCTGTCGGTGTGGCCAGGCCCAGGGTGAAGGTCAGGGACACCTGGCTGGGGCGGGCTCCTCACTGATGGACCAGGTCAGTGGGGCTATGAGCCTGGGACCTGCTTCCATGGACCGGAACAAAACCACATCTGCAGTAGAAGGGCCAGTTGTCTCTCTGCATCCTGTTTCGGGAAATATTTAGGAGCCTCGAGTAAGCCTGAGCCTCCCAGTGACCAGGCCCTGGTGCATCACGCCATGGCTCTGACCACTGTCACCTGACCGAGCCACACCTGGCCGGCTTGCTTCTTGCTTGCGTCACCAGCCGAAATGTCGTTTCTCAAATGCTGCTGATTTTCTGTTTGAAGGATGTTTAGTCAAGTGCACAGTAATTTTGGGGTCTCTGTTTTTGGACTTTTTTTTTTTTTTTTTTTAGATCTCAATTACTTTGTGCCAAATCTCGGGACCAAAGAGACAGATTTAATACTCAGTATTTAAAGACTATGGTTAAAAGAAATGACATAAAATCAATGGAGGTCTTGAAAATTATTCTAATTGCTCTCATTTCATCATTTAACATACATATTATCTCCTGCTTTTCACTCCGTCACAGAGATTATCATTTAAAAAAATAATAACTCTAACTGAGCTAGCCGCTTAACGTTATGGTTACACAGGAGTAAATCATTTTGTCTTTGTTAGTAAGGTGTCTTGCCTAACTTTCTCTCTTTCTTTTTTTTTTTTAATGTTTATTTTATTTTTGAGAGAGAGACAGAGTGCTTGCTAGCAGCGGAGGGCAGAGAGAGAGGGAGACTCGGAATCTGAAGCAGCTCCAGGCTGTGAGCTGTCAGCACAGAGCCCGATGCGGGGCTTGAATTCCTGAACTGCAAGATCATGACCTGAGCTGAAGTCAGACACTTAACAGACTGAGTTACCCAGGTGCCCCTAATTTTCTCTCTTTCTTAATAAAGGGTTAAACTTTGATGTCCTTTGGCCAGGAGTTGCCTGGGTCACAGGTGGGCTGGCTGCACCCAGATAGGCACCCAGTTCTCCACGTCTCAGTTTCCCCTATTTACATACTGGGGGTGCCTGATGTATCCCCCTCGGAGGGGTGCCCTGAGGACTGATGGAGTCAGCCCGCTGGCACAGAGCAGCGTCAGGCAGCACCAGTGTCTGTGTGCTCTGGGTAGTCCTATCTCCTTTGTCTGAAGACCTTCCAAAATTCTAAACTGGGTCTTCTTTTCTCTTCTTTTTTAAATGTTTTTATTTATTTTTGAGAGAGAAAGTGACAGAGAGCACAGACTGTGAGATCATGACCTGAGCCCAAGTTGGATGCTTAATCTACTGGGCCACCCAGGCACCTGACTGGGTCTTATTTTCAAATCTTGTTTTATGTAGTCTGTTTTTCTAGGTTTTTTTTTTTTTGTTGTTGTTGTTCCATGAATACGTTAAAGGGTCATTACAACTAACTAAAAGTAATTCACTTCCCCCTGTTTGCTGGTGTCTTGGGAAGGATTTTAAAAACTATTCCTGAAATTCAACATCCCTCCCCCTCGAGTTTTTGAAATTAAACACCTTTGAGCCTGTTAGATGATTAATCCTCCAAACTTATTTTCTCTTACCAGTTACAAAGTATTGACACAGCTAGTAACTAAAAAAGCATGCATTTAATTTCTCAAAAAACTGAGTTTTTTGGCAATTGGATAGACCCATCGGTTTAAAATTGTACGTATGGTAAATGTATACAGAGCATTGTAAATAAACAGAAATGTGTTTAGTGTTTAAAAGTTCAAAATAAGATGAAGAAAATTAGATTTTTTTACCAGAAAATAAACCATTCTCTTCCCTGTACTTTCTCTGTCTCCCCCTTCCCTTTTCCTGTTAAATGTTTTACATTATTCTTTAAACGCAGGCATACAATTAAAGTATTACAGAACTGGTGATGACACTTAAAGCCATTTACCAAAGGGCCAATGTCGTTATGTTTCTATCCTCGGCTTCTCGCCTGTGGGGATGCTGGTCCCTAAAAGCCATGATCTTTCAGTTTCTGTGGTTTCTGTTGTCCAGAAAACTCTGACACTAACCCAACTGCTTTTGTAGTTTGATTCCTTCTAGATTCTTCCAGGTCAGGTTATGAGCAGTCCGCAGTTTCAGAGCTAGCAGGGGGCATGTTCCCAGCATCCAGCAAACGACAGCATCCACAACACAAAATATTTTCCTGAGACAGATGATCAAGGGAAGGGCAGTGAGCGGAATTTGAAGTTATCTCGAGTAGAAAACGCCAAGCGTGCCAATACTCGGGAGGCCCCTTGCTCCTGTGGCTTATAGGGCCCTCCCCTAACCGTTTCTATTTCTTTCTTGTTTTTATTTCAGGGTTTTATTTAAAATCTAGGTAGTTAACATCCACCCATTTCTTTTTAAACACTTCCAGCAGACCCAGCCCCTGATGTCGCGGGTGCCAGGCGGGGGGGCTGGGTCTGCATCTCCGTCCCTGCCGGTGCCCGCTGCCCGCCAGCCGAGCCCAGACACTACAGCCAATCTGTCAGTGTCACCGCAGAACCTCCTTCCTGGACCCCTGCTGCTTCAGCCTGATCACACCCGCGTGAACTCTCATCTAGGACCCCGATGTGTCAGTGACTTCAAGTATTTTTCTAAAACACCTGAGGAGTTGGTCTAGTTGAAACAGTGATCTAGTTTCCAGGATCTAAATGAGCTCGCGACATCGGCAAGTGCCAGAGCTGCTCGAACCAAATAGGCACCCGACTTTAAGGGGGGGACTCCACAGTCTCCATGTAGCTGCTGCTGGGCACCCCGCCCCCACCCTGCCCCGCTGAGGCTTAGGGGCAGGAGGAGGAGGAGGAAACACCAGATCACGCCTTTAACATTTGCATCTAACAGTAAGTTTTATTAGTTATGAAGGGAATATTTTCTGCTATTTAAAAAATACAGGTATTACAGGGCACCTGGGTGGCTCAGTCAGTTAAGTGTCTGACTTCAGCTCAGGTCATGATCTCACGGTTTGTGGGTTCAAGCCCCGCGTCGGGCTCTGTGCTGTCAGCTAGGAGCCTGGAGCTGCTTCAGATTCTGTGTCTTCCTCTCTCTCTGACCCTTCCCTGCTCACTCTATCTCTCTCAGAAATAAATAAAAACATTAAAAAAATTACAGGTATTACAAAGTGAAACTGTCCCCCCTAGAAATTAGATGCCTAGTGACTTGATAATCCTCGCCACCCTTTTAAAAACAGATCTAACAATGGGGCTTTTGGGTGGCTCAGTCAGTTAAGTAATTAAATGTTGGGCTTCTGATTTTTGGCTCAGGTTATGATCTCATGGTTTGTGACATCAAGCCCTGTGTTGGGCTCCGCACAGCCTGCTTGGGATTCTCTGTCTCCCTCTCTCTTTCTGCCCTTCCCTCCCTCTCTTTCTGTCTCTCAAAAATTAATATAAAAAAAAAAGATTCCTCTCTCTTCCTCTCTCTAAAAACAATAATAATAGTAATAAAAATAAAAACATACATGACAGCACTGTTCCCTGGGCAGGAACAATGTTTTCTGACTGTTTTTCTCCTTGAATTTGGATTTCCAGCTACCTGCCCCTTAGAATGTTAGTTATCCTGATGTGACGTATATGGGTCTTTGCGAAAAAGTCTTTATTCATCACCTATGTTCCTGCAGTAAACATTTGTTCGTTAGCTGATTAAAAATTTTTTTTAAATATGTTTGTTTATTTTGAGAGAGAGAGGGAGGGAGGGAGAGAATCCAAAGCAGGCTCTGCACTGTCAGCACCGAGCCCGATTTAGGGCTCAGTCCCATGAACCATGAGATCATGACCTGAGCCAAAACCAAGAGTCAGATACTTAACCGACTGAGCCCCCCAGGTGTCCCTCATCATTTGATTTTTAAATTAATTGTCTGTAACCATAAGAGTCTAAATGTTAAGTTTCTTTTGAATTATTGTTATGATTCTTATTGGCCTGCACTTGAGTAAAATGTGTTTTTGAATAGAAATCATCAAATACAACATGCCCAGTGGTGAGGAATTCAGAGCAGGTGGGAGGTACAGCCCCTGTCCCCGGGGTTATGCCCTGAGGGCCACCGCAGGGCTTGGCACTCAGCAGCTGGGCCTTCCAGCCATCCGCGCTGGAGAAATCGTGCACAGAAATAGGACAGAAAGGTGGAAATGGAAAAGGATTGGTTATTACACCATTACTTGGTTCTTCTGAGCCGTATGCCAGAGAGCGCCTTGTGATTGTTACAGGAGATTATTTTGAAAGCTCTGCCAGCTGAAAATTTGAAGAGCTTGCCCTGCAGATTTGCTGAAAACAAAGAATTGGAGCTTGTAGGACTTCCCGGAGGAGCCCTGGGTGCCCCGGGGCTCCCACCCAGTGGCCCCGAAGATGCAGTGGAGGAAGCGGTAGGGGCGAGTGGGGAGCCTTTCTTTTGGAAAGGGGAAGCGAGGCCTTGCGGGGAAAGGGGGACTCCTGGGAAGGAGCTGGGGATCTGGAAATTAGAGACATTTGCTTGAAGAATATTTATGCCCTTGTGCCCCTGAGAAGGGCTTTGCGCATATGCTTAGCCATCTGGGGGGCACGGATGTGAGGGCTCAGCCCGGGGCGGGGCCGGTGCACAGTAGGGTCTGAGCACAGCCTCCTGGAGAACCCTGCAGGGGACAGTCTGCCCTCGTGTTGGCAGAGCTAATTTCAGGTTTACTGGGAGAAGCCCAGTAACAACGTCTGTTGGCACCACGGTTTCCGGGTTCCCGTGTAGCCCATTTAAGCTCCCTCCGGATACTAGGTAGTCAGAGCAGAGCTGTCAGCAATCGGTGCTGGAGAGCTCGCACACCTGCCCAGAGGTTTTGTGCCAGGTGCCCGTGTGCTGGCGGTGCCTGTGAGCTGGAGGTGAGGTGCCCCCCATCCTCATGGGCTTTCTGCATCTGCTCCGGGACGGTGTGCAGAGTGGGGCGCAGAACAGATCGGGGTGCAGACGGGCACAGCTCCATCACGTGACATAATACTTGAGTCCATTAGGCAGATGGTGGTGCTCTGGAGAACTCAGCAAGCACATTTCACCACTCAGCGCCTCCAGCCTGTTTAAAGTACCATGAGATGCAGACAGAAATGATGTGGCTGGATGGAACCTTCCAGTCCCCCAGAATTCTGCTGAGTCAACAGTTTGATCTTTTGTTGGCTCACGTAGTCTGCTTGATGAGGAAGTTGATTCAGATGTTCTTCTGCTGCTTCTCACCATGCGATGCGCACATCAGCGCTTCCTCTGCTCCTGCCCGTGTTTTACCCCAGTATCGTGACTGGTCACCCGGCCCTGATGCTTGTAAAGCCCACCCCAGGGACCTTTGCTCCCCTGTTCCGTCCCCTGCACGGCTGGCAGGCAGCACTAACAGGCTTAGCCAGGAGGTTGTCAGCCGTTTCTGCGCTTGAAGTCCTTCAAGAGCTTCTCCACATTGATATACAATATAAATGTTTATTTTTGAGAACAAGAGAGAGCACAAGCAGGGGAGGGGCAGAGAGAGGGGGAGACACAGAATCCAGAGCAGGCTCCAGGCTCTGAGCTGTCAGCACAGAGCCCGACGCGGGGCTCCATCTCACAAACCATGAGATCATGATCTGAGCCAAGGTCAAGTCAGATGCTTAGCCGACTCAACCACCTGGGCGCCCCCTTCTGTGTTTGCTTACTTATTTCAGCTTTCTTCTTAAACAAGGTGAGACGATGTGCGTGATGAGTGGCGCCGGGGCTCGGCAAGCAGCCCGCTGGTGTACTTATGAGCAGTCAGTGTGTTCACTACGGAACCAGCACGCGTTTGCTAGTACACGTCCTGAGCGCTGCTCATGGAAACCGAGGCACTGGGGCCCGTGCCCTGGTGTTAGCGGGTGTGATGGTGCATTTATAAATCAACTCCAAACCCCACCATTTGCCCAGCCCTGGCATAGGCCGTGCTGCACATTCTTTCTGTCTCTTCAGTCTGGGCTGCACCACACAGGGCCCCCAGGAGCCGCAGCTGTGCTCAGCCCTGGAGGAAGCGGAGGGAGCAAAGCACCTGGCCCTGAGGTGCACGCTCCCTCTGCTGTGTCCACAGCCACCCGAGATGTTGATGACGCCACAGACCTGCTCCAGTCCCGCCTCAGTGGGCCCCAGATCCAGTGTTTCTAACCCGCCTTCTTCCCAGGGCTATGCCGCTTCTGGTCCCCGGGTCAGACCTTGAGTCTCAACAGCAGGGAACCCTTAGAACAAGGGCATGGCACTCGGGGTCAGGAAGGTCTTTTCTGGAAGAAAGGAATAGACGAGGCAGTCTTTGAGAACACTGCATTGACTTCCAATCCATTTTTTCTCCAAGTAACTGCATTGCATCATCGATTTTTGTTGTTGCTGGTAGTCTGTAGTTACTGCTGCCAGGAATATTTTGCTATATATGTGAACAATACTAATTTTATTCAATAGTTCAACTCATGATCTATTGGGAAGGTAGATATTTGTCCTTTTGTATTTTAATTATTACTTTTTAAAAATGTTTATTCATTTTTGAGAGACAGAGACAGCGTGAGCAGGGGAGGGGCAGAGAGAGAGGGACACACAGAATCTGAAGCAGCTCCAGGCTCTGAACTCTAGGCACAGACGCGGGGCTTAAACCCACGAACCGTGAGATCATGACCTGAACCGAAGTTGGATGCTCAACCGACTGAGCCCCAGGTTCCCCATGGCTGGTTTCTTTTAAGAATCTCTCCTTGGCTTGCAGATTGTGTCTTCTGCGTCCGTACCTGACCTTACCTCTGTTTCTGTATCCTAATCCCCCTTCCTTATAAGGACACTAGACCTTTGGGATCAAGGTCCACAGGCATGACCTCGTTTAGCTTGATCACCTCTATAAAGACCTTTCTCCAACAGGGTTCCATTCAGAGGTCCTGGAGTTATAGCCTCAACATAGGAATTTCTGAGGGGGCATAGTTCAGGCCATCACAGTCTGTACTTATAAATGATGGGTCTGTTTTTAATTTTTATGTGGATAGAAGCATAGTCTATGTTTCCTTTCTTCAAAAAACTCTATGATAATTTTGAGATTTATTCATGTTGATCATTTAGTTCTATTCACTTTGAGTGCCGAGTGGCATTTGCTGGTGTGAAATATACTAGTTTATTTTTCCATTCCCCCACCAAGAAGCCAAGTCAGATGACTTCCATTTTTTGTTCTGTTAAGCAGTGCTCAGTGGAAAACCTATGTCTTCCCAAGGACATATGCTAGAGCTTATTTCTCTGTTTAGATACTTAGAAGTGCAACTGATGGGCCACACGATAGGTACATATTCACATCAACTTGGTATTGACTAATTCTTCTCCAAAGTGGTAGAACTTTTGTGTTCTCCCTCTAGCAATTTATTAGGATTCCTATTTTTCCAAATACTCCCCAAGTCCCGTCGGCTGCAGTTTGGCCACACTTATGCAATTTCTAGGAGTGAAGAATTTGCTTATGTGATGAAAGGAAATGCATGTCTCCATTGTACACATTCACCTCAGTATAGCTCTGATGCTACTTCCTGAGTGCCTAGGTCAGGGGCAGAGTCTTCTGGTCTGCCACCTGTTTTGACATCGCGGTGTCTCTTGTCACATAAAATACTTCTTATTTAGATGTAGTCCAACTAATTGATTTTTAAAAGTATAATGTATGGATTTTTGACCTGTTGGAAAAATGCTTTCTCAGTACAAGTAAAAATACCATCACCTGAATGCCCTTCGGAAACTTAGGTTGTTCAGCTTTTTCCCATTTTGGTCTTGAATTTATTTTTGTACACAGTATGAGGTGACCCGTGGGTTGGCCAGCAGGGCTCGTCGCTCGTGTCCGGCCGCCCTTCACCGAGCCCCTGTGTACTGAGCTGGGCTCCTTGCACAAACGTGACCCCTCCATCGCGGGCGAAGGTGCCTGTAGCTGCCTGGTTTCCTTTCATTTCTGTGTATTTCCTTCCAAAGGTTTTATCATGTTTTCTGTAAAGTCCTTAACACAGTTTTGTTAGATTTACTCTTTATACTTCACTGGTGATCCTTTCTTCTCTTGTCTCTCTCCCTTCTGTCTTTCTCCCTCTCTCTCTCTTTTTGGCCATTGTAAATGCTGTCTGTTTAAATGATTTCCTGTTGGGGCTCCCAGCTGGCTCAGTCAGCAGAATGTGTAGCTCTTGATCTCAGGGTTGTAAGTTTGAGTCTCACCTTGGATGTAGACATTACTGAAAAAGAAAGTCTTTAAAGAATGGCTTCAGTGCTATTAACCTTTGAATGTGACTCTTCTGTCCAGAGACCCATCATTCTCTCTGGTTGGAATTAATACGTTGTCCGAACGTCCTCTCAGGTTCCGTAGGGAATTAGATCCCTGCGAACCATTGCAGCTTCTCTACATTTACTTCTCCTGCGTCTGTTTTGAGTTTAAAAATATTTGCCTTGTCTTCTCTTTGATGCTGCTCCTTGCTGCCAGAAGGTCTTGGCGTGGCGGTGGCTCCCCTGTGCCCGCCATCTTCTCCTTAGGCCACACCTGTCCTTGGTCCCTGAAATTGTGTTCCGTGCTGACTGGCTCCAGACGTGTCCGTTCTCGGGAGCCCTGACACGGCTCCCAGCTGGCTCAGGTGTCTTCCCGGCGTGGGAGCAGCTTTCATGTTCAACTTCACCTGAACCCACAGCCTGTGTGAATTCCCCCAGACTCACAGAGGGGACAGGCCTGGCATGTCAGTCATCAGGGATGACTTCCATTTTTTTATTTTTTATTTTAATGTTTATTTATTTTTGAAAGAGAGAGAGAAATGGACAGAGCATGAGCGGAGGAGGGGCAGAGAGAGAGGGAGACACAGAATCTGAAGCAGGATCCAGGCTCTGAGCTGTCAGCGCAGAGCCCAATGCAGGGCTCAAACTTGTGAACTGCGAAATCATGACCTAAGCCGAAGTCGGACGCCCAATCAACTGAGCTGCCGGATGACTTAAAAAATATATTTTAAACCTGAGGCAAAGACAAGTTAGACAAATGTCCTTGTTCTTATGTCTCTCATTGATGGTTGTCTCGATTTAGCTGTCTCGCAGGCCACTGAGTGGTCCAGTCTCCCATGGCTGGCTCAACCCCAGCCCCTCAGCTCACGAGGGCCAGGCCCTCCTTTCCTGTACGTGTACCTCCACGGGCATCAAAACCTGTCACGAACAACAGATCGACAAAGAACCCAACTGAGAAAGGGCCAAGGGTGTGGATAGACCTTCCTCCCAGGAACACATACAAGTGGCCAAAAAGCACATGAAATGATGCTCAACATCCCTAATTGTTAGGAAAATGCACATCAAAGCCACAACAAGATCCCCACCAAAATGACTTTGATAATTAAAGAAAAATGCCAACTAACAAGTTTTGAGTGAGGCTGTGGAGAGGGTGGAGCCCTGGCCCGGCTGGTGGGAATGCGAGGTGGGTCCCCCGCTGTGGAAAAGCCTGGCATCTCCTGGAAAGACTTAAACGCGGGTTGAGGTGAGACTCCACAGTTCCACTCCTAGATGCGCCAAAGGTTGTCGAAAGCGGGGACTCGAACAAGTTTGCGTCAAGCAGGTCACTCATAGCCGCTGAAAGGTGGGAGCCGCCAAGCACCCATCAGAGGACAAACGGATGAACAGGTGTGAGGCACCCGCTCCGCGGAGGGAGTGCGTGGCGGCCATCAGAAGGGAGCCGAGCGCCAACGCGTGCTTTGACGTGACCGACCTCAGAAGCGCTCTGCTAAGTGGGGGCCTAGTCACACGGCCTCATGGCCCTGCTTCATTACAGAAGACGCAGGCCGCAGGCCGGCAACCGGGGATGGCTGACGGGGGCGGACTTCCTGGTGGATCACCAGTCTCACCCTTCAGGGTGAATAAAGAGGGGTCTTTGGAGCCGTGGGCCCCCTAGGAGCAGGGCAGGCTGGGCTCTGGAAAACAGCCCTGCCTTCCTGACGATTTGGTCTTCATGTGAGCTGAGCATCTCATTCCTGGAGGAGCGCGGATGCGGGTGTGGGGGGAGAAGCCAGGACTACAGGACACGTGGACACAGACTCAGCACAGCGTGTGTGTGGGCTGGGGGTGGATGTGTGTGCCCGGGTACCCTCCGTCAGAGACACTGAAGAATCCATACTGCAGAGGGAAGAGTGGATAAGCCTGACATCGTACACGAACTATTTTGGGAATTTCTAAATGGCTCCGGAATGGCAGAATCCACATTGAATTATGGCCTAGTACTTTATGAGAAATGGAACTCAGATGGGGCCCAGCAAGGCGGCCCTGGCAGCGCGCACGGCCGCGGACCCGGTCTCTGGCGCCACCTGCTGTTCGTTCGTGGCCGCACCTCCCCGCCGGCCCGAGTGACCACAGTCACAAATACGGGACCGCTGGATCTAGTCTGACGCCTCCAGACTAGATCCTGAAGGATCACGGACCAGCATGCTCGACGAGGTGTCTCTGAGTCTGGGGCCGGCTGGGGGCACACCTTCCTTTTCCTACATCAGCGTCCTCGGCGTGGCCAGCACCGACCAGCTGCTGCCTGCCACGTGCCTAAAACGTGTCACTGGCCCTGCGCTCCCTGCCCCCACCGTAAGGCAGGTCCTGCCCCAACTGTGCAAACGGGGAAACCAAGGCCAGGTGGTTAGGTAACTTGCCCAGTGTCTGGTGGCCGGAAACGGTCTGCCGGTGGGTCAGCAGCCTGAGCTCCACCCTTGCGGCCACCACACCTGCTGAAGCCGCCTGGGAGCTCCCGGTCAGCCCTGTGCATCTACGTTTGTTTAGAGCAATAGCGACACTGCAGGCAAATTGTGGCTTAAAGTGTTGAGCCTTTTCCATATCCTGGTCTAGTTTCACTGAGGAAATAATAGTGTGTATTCATTCTATCAACTGCTCACCTGGCCAAAGGTGGCTTTCGAGGACTGTGCTCACAGTCTGGGAGGTTGACTGCTGTCTAGTAAACAGGACTCTGGGAGCGAGCCAGACCCCTTGGTGATTATAAAGTTGGGTCGTCAGCTTTGCCTACCGAAAGGCCAGTCTCAAACGACCCACAGAATCATCCAGACTAGAAATTCCAACGCCATAGGCACTACAGCTGGGGGCCTTTCACTCGTCAGTGTCCGTGAGTGCTTTCTAGAGCTGCCACACATCTTCAAGCCATATTGCTCTCCAGAATGGTTACAGATTCCTCATCTAGGTATTTCTGATATTTTCTTTCAAGTCCACGAAACATATTTATTTTCCACACACACGTTTGACACGTTTCCTCTTTGTGCAACATGCCTGGAGTACAACGTTTGTGTGAAGGCTTCCCTGCCGTGGCCTCCTTGGTTTCTCCCTGGGCATCTGGCCGTGATGCCGTTGGAATCGTGCTGGGTGCATTTTGACACGAACGCAGTCACAAGGCTGTGGCGGGAAGAGGAAGGACCGACCTGACTCCTCGCGTGATGGGGACCCGGGTCAGCCTCCCCCCGGCCCTCCCCGTCCTCGCCTCTGCCTTCTCTGTGTCCTACCCAACCTGTCGTAGTCACACGGGCTCCGGTGTGGACGGGCTGTCCACTCAGCCTGGATTGGAAGGGAGCAGTGAGGACGGGGTCAGCACTGGGGGAGGTGAAGGCCCCCTCGCCCATGTTTGGTGCAGGAGCTGAGCCCAGCGGCTGACCTCCAGGCAGATGGAGCAGGAAGTTAGGAGCAGAGGAGACACGAAGGGGTCTCCAGTCTGGGTGGGGCACGTTGCCAGGTGGTTGATGAATCATCGTTTCCCCTCTGTGGTGCCTGATGCCCCCGTTTAATTCACCGACTCTTTCTTGCAAAGAGGGGGAGGTCCTGAAAATGAAGGGGAAAGATTTGTGACTGCAAATGAGAGAAGATGCAAATTCGTCTCGAGTTTTTGGAGAGAGTGCCTCCAACACCGAATACCCTATATTCACAGTCCTGGGGGCCCAAGACAGTAGGGGCGGGGCATCACACCCCCCGGGGAAGGTGATAGGCCGGCGACTTGGTCATGGTGTTGACCATGACCGTGCGTGACTGTGTGATTCTCTGGGACTTTGGGGTTTTTTTTCATTTCTTGCTTTCAGGCACTTATGTGGAAATACATCATTCATGTTGCATTAGGCCTTGCGCTCTTTTTCAAGTTACAGACACCGAATCAAAGTGGCGTGAACAAGAAGGGCAACTTATTGGCCTCTGTCCTTGAAAAAAGGCATGTCTTCTGGTGGGTTTGGATGCAGAGGTCTACAGCTGTGGGTGGGTCCCTGACTTTCTCTCTGTCCTCAGGCAGGTGCCTCCCCTGGGTAACCCCAGCCTCCGAGCACCTGCGAAGCTGGCCACTGGCACAGAGGGGGCCGGGCCCTGGGCAGGCCTTATGTGCCCACCTCCGAATGGATGCTGTGCCCGGAGAGTGACCAGACCCAAGTCCCGTCCCCGCGCAGGGTGATGGCTGATCACGGCAGGGATACCCTCTTTTGGGCTTCTTGGGGTTTACTGCCCGTAGAAAGAAAGAGGCAGGCTGCTGGGGGAAGACCCACACGTGTTTGCTGCACACGCCCCGTGCAGCACCAGCCGGCGTGTGAGGGGCACAGCCCATGTCTGTGCTGTTTTCTACTGACCGTCCCGCTGGGGACGTGAGACACGGGCACACACGGGCATCCCCCGGGGGGTGCTGTAAGTACCGACATGCCGGGATTGCCCTGCTCGGCTCACTGACTGGGTCTGGGGCTTTGTGAAGCTCGGGTGTATCTAACGTGGCCTGAACATGGAGAGCCAGAAATGGAAGATTCGCAGGTAGCTTCTGTTTGCGGGTTGTGTGGGAAGATGGGACGGGGCCGGGCGGGGCTGAGAGCTGTCACCTCTCTGGGAGGAATCCCAGGCACTCCGCTGACACTTGACCCCCAGGCGCTAGGGAGGGGCACAGGAGCCGCAAGTGAAGTTTGGTTTCCTTCTTCATCTCTTAGTTTTTAGCAGCTGGGAGCCGAGAGCAGGGAACAGAAGGGAAAGCAGGAGGGATGGAACAGAACGGAGACTGAGCCGCTGCGGCGTGGGGCGCGTGGAGAAGACACGCCTTGGTTTCTTGTCTCAAGATCCTAAAACGTGTTTCTAAGTCAACTCAGGCAGTTTCGGGATCTTAGTCCAGCAAGAGAGACTTGGGAAGAGGAGGGGAGGCCCGGCTGTGTGTTTCTGGGCTTGGACACCATGACTGAGCAAGACTGGCTTCTCAGCCGTTCTCCCGCCGGGTGAGTACAGACGCACGCCTGGTGTGGGCACACGCACGCCCGGTTTGTACAGACTCATGCCTGGTGTGTGCACACGCACGCCCGGTGTGTATAGACGCATGGCTTCCTGGCCTAGAGCCAGAACGACTGTCTTCCACAGAATGGGGAGTGGACAAGTCGCCTCAAAACGTTTGTCCGGGGGCGCCTGGCTGGTTCAGTCGGTTGAGTGACTCTCCATTCGGCTCAGGTCTTGATTTGTGAGTTCAAGCCCCACATTGGGGTCTGTGCTGACAGCAAATCCTGCTTGGGATCTTGTGTCTCCCTCTCTCTGTGCCCCTCCCCTGCTCTCTATCTTTCTCTCTTTTTTTTAAAATTTTACTTTATTTGTAGAGAGAGAGAGAACGTGAGCAGGGGAGGGGCAGAGAGACAGGGAGACAGAATCAGAAGCAGCTCCAGGCTCCAAGTTGTCAGCCCAGAGCCCGACGCGGGCCTTGAGCTCACAAACCGTGAGATCATGACCTGAGCCGAAGTCAGACAGTTGACTGAGCCACCCGGGCGCCCCTACCCCTACTTAAAAATAAATAAATAATCATTTAAAACAAAACAAACGTTTGTCCGCCCCCATTAGGGATTGCCGCAGCTAATTAAATACGACGCATCTGGAGGTGAAACAAGTGACTTTTTGGTTTTGTTTCTTTGGTTTTTTTGGTTGAGTTTTGAGGTTGGTAATAGCATCATCACTTCCTTTGGCTGAAGGGTAAAAGTTGCACAAAAGTTTGTAAGTTCCCCTCTTCAGTGTTGACTGTAAGGCTTCCTGAGAGCTCGAGAAGCTCCTCACATTGTTTAAAATCATGTGGAGATTAATGTTTAGAAGCAAGAAGTTCCCGGGTGTGGTGAGTGTCTGTGTAACTGTCCCCAGCAGCTGCTCTGCGCCCACCAGTGACATCCTGTGACTGAAGGACTCTTTTCTTCACTTTCTGCTTCAACAGGGCAAATGAGACTCCGCCTTGCCGGAGACCCGTCGCCGAGCCGCGCCGCCGCAGGTAAGAGATGCCGGCCTTGGCTTGCTTTCTTCCTCGGGGATACGAGTTACATTTTTAAAAGAGCGTAGGACGGAAGCTTCCTTTCGGTTCCATGGCTGGTTTTGCACCGTCGGGGGTGTGGGGGTGCCGGCCGCGTGCTTTTAGAAGAGGGGACCCCGCTCGGTGCAGCCGGCCCTGCGTGGTGACGCGTGCGGGCAGCTGGGTCCGCCTCACGCTCGGCTGCTGCGGTTCCTGTCCGTGAGGCCCGCGCTCCTGAGCCTGTGATCGCCGGGCCGTAGTCCGGATGAAGCCACCTGCGTTATTGCTTTTAAAAGTCTATTACGTGCCTTCAGAGTAAGCGAGCGGCACAGTGGCAGAGGGACTTCGAAGCAGGTGCGGTGGGGTGGCTCTGGGAGCCCGTGGGCATTAGGCCTAAGATGGAGCACCTGACCTGAAGGCAGATTTCCATTGACATTTCGAGCAGCGGTGTGGGCAAATAGTAACTTTCTAAATAACAAGTTTTATAAGGTGGTTTGCTGCGTGTTTTCTTCACTGAGTCCCAGACACCACCAGGTAAGAGTGCTACCTGCTCAGGAGAAGTGATGGCTTCCGTATTCATGCGGCTAAATGTTCACAGTGCGCCTGTGACCACGGGTGTCAGACAGGCCATTTGAAACCTGGGCTGTGGGCCTCCTGGGTGGCTCAGTCGGTTAAGCATCCAACTATTGTTTTGGGCTCAGGTCGTGATCTCACTGGTCGTGGGTTTGAGCCCCATATTGGGCTCTATGCTGTCGGCATGGAGCCTGCTTGGGATTCTCTGTCTCCCTCTCTCTCTGCATCTCTCTCTCTTTCTCAAAAGCAAATAAATGAACAACAAAAAAGAAACCCGGGTCCCTCAGGTTTAGTTAATGTATGTGATTACATGAGACTACATCGGTTCATGCTGAACAAAATGCACATGGGGCGCCTCAGTGACTCAGTTGTTTGAGCGGCCGACTTTGGCTCAGGTCATGATCTCATGGCCCCACATCAGGCTCTCTGTTGTTAGTGCAGAGCCTGCTTCAGATCTTCTCTTTCTCTCTCTGCAC
The DNA here is from genome assembly GCF_003009895.1 of Hyaena hyaena. NCBI lineage: Eukaryota > Metazoa > Chordata > Mammalia > Carnivora > Hyaenidae > Hyaena > Hyaena hyaena. The sequence continues at coordinate 888,712 of NW_024081235.1, forward strand.
CTCTCCTACTCATGCTCACCCTCTCTCTTTCTCTCAAAAATAAATAAACATTTAAAAATTTAAAAAAAACACACAAAATACACACTTAAGAAACCCTACTAAGCCTTTCTGGGGGTGTCCTGTCAGCAGCCTTGGGGTGGGGGCTGCCCTGCTCACTGTGCATCTAGGGAGCAGCACAGAGAAGCTGCGGGCTTCTTCATGTCCCCTCCGTGGGTCTGCAAGTCCCAGGGGCGACGCAGAGTCCCGGCCAATCCCAGGAGCCTGTGTTCCTGGATCCAAAGAAGCCGCTTCTCTGAATGGCCAGTCTTGCCTTCGACAGTTGGCCCCCACCTGACCAGAGCTCACACTGAGTCCCACCGTGGTGCCTTCTACATGCTTGGGGTTCTTCCGTCCCCCTCTGGTGTCTTATAAATAGCGCAACACTGAGGACTTGGGTGAAGAAATGCTTCTCTCTGCCATTATCTCATGTGAACTAGATCTTCCTTATCACGCATGAAAATTGTGTCTGTAGCATCGAAGGTTGGTGATGACTGATTTATGGCCCTGTGACATCTCGAGCTGGTCTAGTTGTTTCAATTAAGGGGCTAGACAGGTGTCTGAATACTATTTTGCGTCGCCTCCTAACGTATGTGATCTCGGGAGCGAGGCGGGCTGTCGCGGGAGGGACGGCCCCCTCCGCTTTCCTCATAACCGCTTCTCAGGCTAGCTCGTAATCTGATCAAGATAAAACCGGTGCAGCTCTAGCTGGTGGTTCTTGTCAGGGCTTTACTGGGCTTTCTGCAGGCAGTGAGGGGCCGTGCCCCCGGGAGGGTAAAGCTGGATCGCTCTGCCTGTGATCTCCGCCTGCGGACTGGCCGCGGACAGCAAGAGCGGGGAGTTTCCCTGCTGCCTCTGGTTCTCTTCTCTTGGCCGTAGAGATGGACGGAGGCAAGTGGACAGACTGTCTCTCTCAGGTGTCGGAAACTGAGTCCCAGGCTCGGGATCCACGCATGGGTGTCACTCGTGAATCACTCCCAGTCCCACGCATGTCCTATTGTGAGAGCTGTGGTCAGAGGTGGAGGGATTTCCAAGAAGAACCATCTCTGTGGGGACCTTGTTTCCTGATCGCATTTGGGTCGAGGCTCTGGGAGGGTCCCACCAGCAGCGTTGCAGGAGCCGGCGGCCAGCCCCGCCCCTCAGTGGCCAGCCTGACCCCTGACCCCTGCTGCACTTGGCCACGTTTTCAGATTCGCCTTGGGTTGATAGGTGGGGATCCCTTCTTTTTTTCTTAATTTATACTTACTTTATTATTTTATAGTGAGTGAGCGGGGGAGAAGGGCAGAGGGGCAGAGGGAGAGAGAGAATCTCAAGCAAGCTCCATGCTCAGTGAGCAGCACCACCCCCCACTCCGAGCTCTATCCCCCAAACCGTGAGATCATGACCTGAGCCGACATCAAGGTGACGCTCAGCCGACCGAGCCTCCCCGGCGCCCCAGTCGGAGGCCCTTCTTACGTTCTGGGTGAACACACACGAGTCCGACTTCACGCGGCTTCACCAGGGAGCACCCCGGATCTGGACAAGGTGGTGGGAGAGTGGCGGTGAAGTTTCTCTTTGTGTCCACTCTTCTCCCTTCCCTGCAAGTCTGTGTTCAGCAGACTGTCCCGCCACGGGAGGGGTTACGGGGCGCCTGCGGGGATCCTGGTGCAGGTTTGGCAGTGGGGGCATGAGCCGGCTCTCCCCGCGCCCTGATGAGAAGTATTACAGTGTTTTACCAGGCGCATCGTGGGAGCTGCGGATGCCCCATATTTCCCACTAAACCTGCAAGTTGCCGCCAGTTTAGCAACTAATTCAATTTCTTCTTCCTCTTTATTTGTTTGATTTTATATTAAAAGAAAGGGGCGCCTGCGTGGCTCTGTTGGTTGAGTGTCAGACTGACTCTTGATCTCAGCTCAGGTCGTGGTCTCATGGTTTGTGAGTTAAAGCCCCAGGCTGGGCTCTGGGCTGACAGCGTGGAGCCTGCTTGATTTTCTGTCTCTGTCTCTGTCTCTGTCTCTGTCTCTGTCTCTGTCTCTCTCCCTCTAGCTCTTCCCTTTCCCCACTCGCGCTATCTCTGTCTCTCTCAAAATAAATAAATAAACTAAAAAAATTAAAAAAAAGAAATTTTAAAAGGAGACAAAGGAGGTTGCTATCTCAGCGGGAGAGGTCTGCTTCCCTTCAGCGCTTGGCCGGGGGGGAGGGGTGCCCTGCGAGCAGCTATGGTTCCCTCTCCCTCCTTTCCCGCTGCTCTGCAGTGAGCACACACACTGTACGGAGGGCTGCACGGTTCTGCCACCTACTGATTTGGGGGGGACCAAGCAAAGACAGAGCTCCTGCCAGCTGGAGCTGAAGAGTAAGGCTGTCCTGACCAGCACCAGGCAGCGCTGGGGCCAGGCTCCCCGGTGGCCTTGGGGGAATGGGGGCCGCCCTGGGGACAGAGGGAGAGGCCGCTGGAAGTCCTGTGCCCAGACCAGGAGAGCATGTGATGTGCCTGACCAGTGCCTGTCCACGGCCCTCATGGTGTGTGTGTGTGTGTTTTAATTCTTAATAATTTGCGAGAAGTCTGTTCTTTTGCCAGATACCTCAGTGTGCTAGGAAAATGGTATGGTACCAAAAACTTCATCCTTTGAAAGGAAACCAGAGAGTTAAAATGCTAGAACATCATGGACACTGAACAAGTATCTGTCCAACGCCAACCCTGCCCCAGCTCCTCTCAAATTCTTGGAGAACCCCCAGCCCCTGTTCGGCCGGCGTTCAGACTGGATCTCCAGACTCGAGGGCGAGCCTGCTTCTCCTTCTGTTTTGCTGTCTTTGAATGAAGTTTAATCTTCCTCATCCTGGACCAAATGGATTCTGAACCTTTTTTGGCTTCTGAATCAGGCAGTTTTCTGGGTTTTTTTTTTTTGTCTTTATCATCGAGTCTGTCCCTGCCTCGGCACTGAGTCCTGAAGCAGAGGAGGTAGCGTTCACGGCCCCGGTGCTTTCCGACGGTGCGATAGCGCCAAGGTCACAGGGGGCGTCAGAATGCGGTGAGGCGTGGACAGAAACACAGGACCTTGTTCTACCCTGTGCACAGGGGTAGACTCCGAGCACGATGCGGGCTGTGCAGGGGAGCCGAGCCCCCTCCTCATGCACGCCCACCCCAGCGACGCCCTGGGGAAGACAGGACGTGGAGGGGTCCCAGCTGGTGGGCACGTCAGTGTGGTGGTGGGCTGCAGGGGTGGAGCACCCACAGAAAGGTCCAGAACAGGGGTGGTAGCAGAGGTATCCTGTACCAACGATGAGCATGTCTGCAATCTCTGTGGGTGTTTTCAATCCCTCCTTGACTTATCAGGTCACACTGGATGGCCCCTCCTCCTGGGTGTCAGCCCTTCACTGGAAGCCCAGATAAGCATTTCAGTGCAGATTTTGTGCTGGGAAGACCCTCGGACCGAGGCTATACTTTTACATTTCCTTTCAGGGCAGCTGCAGGAAAACCAAACGTTAACTGTAGGGAAAAAGGTGGACCCCAAACTGTAGCATATCCAGTGATTGTCCCTTTCTCTGCCCAGACCAGACAAGATGTATAGAAAAAAACAACACCTAAGAAAGTCCCAAGTCTTTTTGTTAAGGTTTAGGATCATAGGTGATTATTTATGATCTTACTTTTCTGTAATTTTCAAAGGATTCTATACGACTTATAAAATAATTATATTTAAAAAGATAAATAAGCTAAGGTTCAACTCTTCCTAAAAGTGTTAGAAGAACTATAATCATTGGGTGGTGATTTATTACAGGTCTTGGGTTTAGTCACAAACGGAAAACTCTAACATCTTAGGTAATTTCACCAATTTAAGATGACAGTTAGTGACAAATAGCACAAAAGAATTCAGGTCAATTAATTGAAAAGTAATTGCAATTGACTAATGCAGCGTCAGAGATGTGGACATAATTATGTATCCCGGGCAACCCAAAAGGAAATTTCTGTTTGAATTTGTAATTCATCTTGTGACTTCCTCCTATATGCTGACCTCTGTTGGGGCAGCTGGGGGGCTCAGTTGATTATGTGTCCAACTTTGGCTCAGGCTATGATCTTGTGGTCCATGAGTTCAAGCCCCAAGTCAGGCTCTGTGCTGACAGCTCAGAGCCTGGAGCCTGCTTTGGATTCTATGTCTCCCCCTCTCTTCTCTCCCCCGCTGTGCTCTCTCCCTCTCTCTCTCTCCTTGTCTCTCAAAAATAAATAAACATTAAAAAATTAATTAAATAAAAGGCACCAACCCCCGTGAACCCAGAGAGGAAGGAGGCCCTCTGTGGCAGCAGGTGCTGAGAACAGTGTCACAGCCAAGCCGGGCACATAACAACACTAGCTCTGTGCACTTGCCAGAAGAACCGATCATCACAGAGGAACTGCCTGTGCCCTGGTCAACTCTCTGAGGCTACTGTTCCTTCACCGTTACTGCACTTCACAGATGAGGAAGCGAAGTCAGGAGAAATGAAATGGTTTGCACATTCCTGCAGCTGAAGGGTAAGGCTCAGCTTCTCGCCTTTCAAATGAGTGGGATGCTCTTTACATCTATTTCTAAATGCCAGCTCAACATCTCACACCCTCTGCTCCAGGGTAGGCCAGCATTCTCTAAATCGTGGTCTTGGTGGAGAAAAATAAAGAGCTATGGGAAATCATGACTATCTTTTCTGATTTACTGAAAGTTAAATGAAGCTATTATTTTTTATTACGGTGCAACTTATTTAGGACTACCCGCTGATGTGCACTGTGCCTGCCTGGAGCTGTGGGTGCGCTGGGGAACCCCGCTGGACCAGCACTAGGGGTATCGAGGTGTCCGGGAGGCTCACTCCGTTGAGCATCTGACTCTTGATTTCGGCTCAGGTCATGATTCTCATGGTTCATGAGTTTAAGCTCTGCATCGGGCTCTGTGCTGAGATCAGAGCCTGGAGCTGCCTCAGGTGTTTCCCGCTATCTGCCCCTCCACCACTCACACTCTGTCTCTGTCTTTCTCTTTCTCTCAAAAATGAATAAACATGAAAAAAAAAACGTATTTGGAAGATGAATAAGCCACGATTGTCATGGAGATTTCCCCTGGCATAAAATAAAAGGCAATTTCTTGCCATGACAACAACATTCAGTTCACATGCTTACATGTACTTGCAATTAAATTCCATTAAAAAGGAAAGGTTTCTACCTCAAAGCTGCTAGATTTACTATGACTGCTGTTTAGCTAGAGACCAAAGACCCGATCTGTTTTGCTAATGCATTTCCCAAAGCACTAAGCCTTAGGTACCTACTCTTGCCTTCTTCTGGGAGTTTGAGCTGAATTGCAGTTAGGATAACTCAGAATACTGTTGGGAGCCTGATGGTTTTGGGGCAGCATCACCCAGACCTGGCTTCCCACCCCCCCGCCCTGCCTCTGCTGTGCTCAGGCACGCAGCCACCAGCTGAGGACAGAAGAATTGTCGGGGGGCCCACTGTTCTGAGTGACTCGGGCAACACGCGTGGTGCAGGAAAGGGGACATTTGTTTTGAGAGAGAGAGCGATTGAGAGAGCGTGTACGAGTGGAGGAGGGGTAGAGGGAGTGGGAGAGAGAATCCCAAGTAGGCTTCTCACTGTCAGCACAGACCCAGACGTGGGGCTCGAACTCCTGAACTGTGAGATCACGGCCTGAGCTGAAATCAAGAGTGGGACGCTTCGGCAGCCGAGCCACCCGGGCGTCCCCAGAAAAGATGACATTTTTGGCTGAGCTCTTTCTGTGTTTTCTGTGGCGTGGGCTCCCCTGAGCCCGGGGAAGGCGGCGGCCCTCAGGGCCCGCAGCCAGAGCAGAGCTGGCTGGGGTCTTCACGCGGTCAAGCGCATCGCACCCCCGTCTGCCGTGAACGCTGCTGAACCCAGTTTTGGTATTGCCGAGACATTTGTTGTTTCTCCCGTGGGGTCTCTTCTTCTGTGGACAATCAGATAGAGGCTCCCTGAGAAGGAGGTGCTGAAGCCTGCATGGGGAATACTCAAAGACGATGTTTGTGCCCCCTAACAAGACCAGTCTCCTCCGAAGAGCTACTTCTCAGGGGACGCTGATGTCAACTCTGCCCTGAACCGTCCCCACCTGAGACAGGCTTCCTTTCCAAGGGACTGCGCATGTTACAGACAGAGAACAGAAACCGTGTGTTCTCCTGCATTGTGACAATGTGGAACCCTAACCACCCTCCCGCTGCCACACACAAATTTAGTGAAAAATTCTAAGTTTCAGTCAAGCCTGGATACAGTATTTTGTGAAAGCACAGGACTGTCGAAATAAATGGAATGTCCAGGCAGCACCAGGGAGCCCGGGTTTGAAGGAACAGGTGTTATATTGTCCTCCTTCAGCCCGAGGTGCTGCAGGGCAGAGCTGGGGGCGGCGTGGACTCCTCTCTTGCCTCGTTCTCGGGCCCGCCGCAGAGCTGCCCTGAGGACGGGACGGGACAGGATGGGGCCGCGGGCCGCGTCTGCGGGGTCAGCTGCATCCCCCTGTGGCGGCAGAGGCTGTTCCCGGAACCCCAGCTTCTCTCCTTGGAAAGTTGCATCTTGGTTTTCAGATCCAGCACTTGCAAAGGGGTGCGATGTGGACTGATTTTAGGGGAAAGGAATGGACCTAGAATGGTTTTTAAGCTTCCGATGATTTGAGAGTTCAAGACTGGAATGTGCAGGGACTGTCTGGACCCAAGCAAACTAAGAGATAAGATATTTGTTGAGAACAGGGAGAACGCTCATTTCTGTTACTTCCCCTATCTTTTTTTTTTTTTTTTTTTGCTAGCTTTCAGCAACAAAAAGTAATAGATTTTTAAAAAGAGGCATTTACTCTACTGCCATATCCAGCTTATGAACAAAACATGTTTTCTTTTTAATTTTTTTAACGTTTATTTATTTTTGAGAGAGAGGGAGAGAGAGAGAGAGAGAGAGCAAGCAGAGGAGGGGCAGAGAGAGAGGAAGACACAGAATCTGAAGCAGGCTACAGGCTCTCAGCTGTCAGCATGGAGCCTGGCGCGGGCCTGAACTCATGAACCATAAGATCATGATCTGAGCCAAAGTCAGACGCTTACCCACCCGAGCCCCTCAGGTGCCCTGAAACATTCTTCATTGTCAAAGTAAATAAGCTCAAGGGTGAACTAATTGTCATTGGCTACAGAATTGAAAAACAATGCATGTAAAATTGCAAATGTATGGCAGATGTATTTTTTTAAATTTTTTGAAATAGTTTATTGTCAAGTTGGTTTCCATATAACACCCAGTGCTCATCCCCACAAGTGCCCTCCTCCATGCCCATCACCCCCCTTCCCCTCCCCCCCGCCCCCATCTGCCCTCAGTTTGTTCTCAGCATTCAAGAGTCTCTCATGGTTTGCCTCCCTCCCTTTCCCCCACTATTTCCCCCCTTCTTCTCCCCCACGGTCCTCCGTTAGGTTCCTCCTAATCCACCTATATGTGCAAACATATGGTATCTGTCCTTCTCTTCCTGACTTATTTCGCTCAGCATAACACCCTCAAGGTCCATCCATGTTGCTACACAGGCCAGATTTCATTCTTTCTCATTGCCATGTAGTGTTCCATGGTATAGATAAACCACATCTTCTTGATCCATTCGTCCGTTGATGGACACTTAGGCTCTATACATGGTTTGGCTATTATTGAGAGTGCTGCTGTGAACATTGAGGTACATGTGCCCCTATGCATCAGCACTCCTGTGTCCCTTGGGTAAAATCCTAGCAGTGCTATTTCTGGGTCATAGGGGAGTTCTGTTGTTCATTTTTTGAGGGGCCTCCACACTGTTTTCCAGAGGGGCTGCACCAGTTTACATTCCCACCAACAGTGTAGGATGGTGCCTGTTTCTCCACATCCTTATCTGGCAGATATTTTTAAAATCCCATTTTAGGGGCACGTGGGGGGCTCACTTGGTTAAGCATCTAACTTTGGCTCAGGTCATGATCTCATGGTTTGTGGGTTCAAGCCCCACGTTAGGCTCTGTGCTGACAGCTCAGAGCCTGGAGCCTGTGTTCGGATTCTGTGTCTCCCTCTCTCTCTCTGACCCTTCCCTGCTCACACTGTCTCTCTCTCTCTCTCTGTCTCTCAGAAATAAATAAAAAAAACATTAAAAAAAATAAAATCCCATTTTATAGGTTCCTAACCAAGTCTTTCTAGTGAGAAGTATGATTAATAAAAATTTTGCCTTCAAGTGCCCTTTGAAAGGGCTAGCCTGGTAACTAATCTGTCCAAAGCTCTCTACATGTCTTGTGTCTGAGCTATGTGTGTGTGTGTGTGTGTGTGTGTGTGTGTGTATGTACACACGCGCACACTTACACCCAAACAGGACATTTACACGGGTAAATGCGTGTTAATCATTCTGCCTTTGACCAAAGGGAGAGACGGAGCAGCCACCGCCTGTTACTTGTGTCGCCCTAAATCGGGGCAGTTTCTGTCCATTTCATCTTCAGTTTCCTCTCTGTCTTTGATTCCTTCTTCCCAGGCCTACATTCTTACACCAGTGTGTTTCCACACCCGCGTCTGTAACGATGACTTCTGTCACATCCGCCACCTAAAAGCTGATGGCTGGTTGGTGTCTTTCTCATGCTGCGTCTTTAGGTCTTCAGAGGAGGGGCCGGTTTAGACACTCACAGGAAGCTTCAGAAACTCCCAGAAGCCTTAGACAGTGTCCTCATGGTCTGACCCTGACCTCGCTCCGTGCTCACAGGTTACATGCTTTGGCCAAGACCAGGCTCGAGGAGAGTGACAGCCAGAGAGGCTGCGTGTTCCGTGGGAAACCAGGCGCCCCGTGTCCACGGGGAAGGCAAGGTAGATTTTGCTGTTGCCCAGACAGGCCATACTCCACGTTAGCCTGTACTAGTCTGTATTTGAAGACAGAATGTGTGTGTACATGTGTGTGCCCAAGCATCGACATGTGCAGGTATGTGCATGTGTTTGCACACACACAAGGGTCAGTATGTGTATGCACCCACACATGCATAAGTGTTGATGTGTGTGTACGTGTGCAAGCACAAGCATCGATGAGTGTGACACGTGGCAGTGGGCATGTGTGCATGCACAAGTGTCGATGTGTTTGTGTATACATGCACAAGTGTGATGTGTGCATATGTGTCTGCACGCACAAGTGTCAGTGTGTGTGCGCACGTGTGCACGCACACATGTTGATGTGTGCACACGCACAAGTGTTGAACATGCATATGTGCAAACACAAGCATCGATGTGTGTGCACAAGTGTGTATGTGCGCACACACAAGTGTCGATGTGCGTATGTGCACAAGCGTGTGTATGTGTGCACGTAGCAGCGTGTTGGTGTGTGCACGTGTGCACACACATAAGTGTTGGTGTGAGTGTGTATGTGTGCACACACAACTGTTCATGTGCACACGTGTGCGAGCACAACCAGCGATGTGCATGTGCACAAGTGTGTACATGTGTGCAGATACAAGTGTCGGTGTGTGTATGTGTGCGCACATGGTGGAGGTGTTACACAAGGGGGCTAAGACCAAGGATAACGTGGTCCCTGCACAATCAGCGTCCATTAGTTGACCAAGTGCGGCCTGGAAACACAAGAAACGTGTTTACCCTCCTCCTGAGCCCCTGCTAGTGTGCGAGCGCTCCCCAGGTTGGCAGGTGCACCGTGGGGAGAGGTCCCCGGCCCCTGCAGGCAGGCTGACAGCCTGGAACGTCCACTGGTTGCATGGGAAGGATGTGTGTGAACGGCTTGCAGGGCTCAGCAGAGTGAGCTGGCGCGCCCGCGGCTCGGGGACATGGACAGCTGCCAGGCGCCGCTTCTCCACCTTCTCCCGTCGCCTGGGCGGGCGCCAGGCTGGGGTTTGTCTCCGCCAGAGCCTTGCGCCTCGCAGCCCGCCCAGCACTTGGGGCGGGGGACGTGGGGCTCCCGTGCCTTGCTGGGGTCTGGGCTGCTGGCAGGCAGGGGTGAGGCGGCGGAGGCCGGAGCCTGCGGGGGGCTGACGGGATGGCTGGGGCGCCCTGCGGGACCGGCCCCCCGGGCTCTGGGCAGAGACCATGATCCGGCTGCCACACAGGAAACTGCAGAAACTCTTTCTCCGAAAGGTGAGGGGCCCTTGCACCTGCACCCGGAATCCTGGGGGAGGTTTCGACCATTTTATCTGCTGCTGGGAAATGGCGTTGGGCAGCGAGCGCTAAGCTCCAAGTTGTTCCGTGGGGCGGAGACTCTGCCCCTCGCGACTTGCACTTGTGCCCGGGTCGCAGGTCACCAAGAGCTGGTCAGCAACTCCAGCCGAACTGTTGCCGTTTCCCTGGCCTTGTTTTGAGGGGCGGTTGGAGCCCGAAGGGATCCGGTGCTGTTCCCGGAGGTATTTTCACCATCAAGGAGGTTGGGTCGCCTGTCGTTGCTCTACAATTTTAGAAGCAGAGGGAACGGGATATGACAGCGTTGACACTTATCGAAACCCTTACTGCAAAAGTAAAGTTGTAGGAGAGAATCAGATTTAGCAGTTGGCCCTTAAATTCTTTTTTTTTTTTTTTTGCCTTTTCAAAAAACCATTTCTACTGTAGTAAGATGCATGTAACATAAAAATCGACCGTCGTTATCATAGGTATGGGATTTGTGAGTCTTAACAGTTTTTGAAGAAAATCTGTGGTTTTCCAATTTCATATGATTTTTTTTTATGTTGGACAAGAAATGTCCAACAGTGATTCACTTGCTTTAGTAAATATCTCTAAAGATGTCTCTGCTTGTTATATGCAGATTTGGGGTTAATAAAATTTTGTTTGTAGATCTTTATACATGGAAATATTTGTTAAGATAAATATATGTTTCTCTTTAAAATCACTCCTAAATGTTATTTTTAGTAATTTTTATAAGGTGAATAAAAGCTGTTTTCTTTTACTTTGGGGATTAAGAAAGCTGAGGTGTTAAATTAACAAGGGGCAAGCTCACACTGCAAGAGCGTGGACAGACCTGCAGATAAAAGTCGTGCCTCTGCGGGCACCTGGGGGCTCAGTCAGTTAAGCCTCCGACTCCTGATTTTGGCTCAGGTCGTGATCTCACGGTTCATGAGATTGAGCCCCGTGTTGGACTCTGTGCTGACAGCGTGGAGCCTGCTTGGGATTCTCTCCCCCCCCCCACTGTCCCTCCCTGATTCATGCTGTCTGTCTCTCTCAAATAAACTTAAAGATTTTTAAAAAGTATATGAGATTAAAAAATAAATAAGTGCATGTCGAGGTGAAGGAAATAAGGTAGAAAAGTGAATCTGAAGTGAGGCGTGAGGTTGGTCCCCGAATGGAGGTCACGCGGCACGGGGCACCGTGGTCTTGCTTTGGCGACTGCTGGCTCCCCGAGCGGCGAACACGCAGTCTGAGCTAAGACAAACGGACAGGAACCCCACACCAGTTGGTCAGGTGAAGACATGTCCCTGAGCCCAGAGAGAACGCCACCCCCACCCCCCCGCCTTCCTGGTGAGCCCACCGTGTGAAAGGCAGTGGACAGTGTCCCCAACAATGGCCTTCTGTTAAGTTCAGTCCCTTTCTTAGTGGTGGTTTTGGCGATGCCCTGAACAGCAGGCTGAGGGCTAGGGCCCCGGTGCAAAGCAGAAGTCAGCCCTGTGTGGTCTGGGCGAACCTCTCTCTCTCTCTCTGAACATCTGCTTCGCACAGGGACATGTGAAGCCACCTGGAATACGCGTGGATGCCACACCCTCAGACGGCTCTCTGTAGCTTTGGGGAGGGAATGGGTACATTTTGTTAGAATCTAGTGGCCCTGAGTTTGGGGTCCTTGGCAAGTCCAGGAATGCGTGTGTTTCTGTGCTGCAGGGTATCAGGAGGGGCTCATAACACTTGGGCACCAGAAGGGTGTTAGAAACCACCCACCCCACAACTCAACTATGTAGACAAGGTAACTGAGGCTCTAAGAAGGCGAGATGTCCAAGACCACACAGGGAGCGAGGGGCAGGGCTGGGGCCCTTCCGAGCTTCTTCCCAACTCTTCCCTGTATACCGTGACCTGCACACATGTCGGGGCTCAGCACTGCCACCAGAGAACTGCCATAGTGGCACCAGCCCGCCTCTGTTACCATTCTTCATCTTCTGTATTTGACACTTTGACATCTGGGGGGGGCTCACCCTGGAGGGACTGCCCCTCACAGGGTGAGCCAGTTTCCAGAGGCAGTGAATGGCTCACTCGGAGAGCACCTTCCACATGGAAGCCAACCCACCCAGACCCACACCCTCCCCCTCAGTGGGGCTCTCCTGCTCTGGGCAGCCGGCCCCGCCCTCATCACCCCAGGGCGGGTCCTGACAACTAGTCCCCTCCCAGATCACCCCAGGGCAGGTCCTGACAACTAGTCCCCTCCCAAATCACCCCAGGGCGGGTCCTGACAACCAGTCCCCTCCCTGATCACCCCAGGGCGGGTCCTGACAACTAGTCTCCTGAGTATTATTTAAAGACCATTTATGCAAAACATTTACTACGTGATTATTCAAAAGTGGTTGCTGGGAAATAATGACCCACATCAAGAAAAGAGAAGGAGAGAGGTTTACAGAAAGTATAATTCAGTAATCATTTGCACATTTATTGATTCTCTTCCCATTTTATCAATGAAAAAATTCTGTTCAAAGGAAACTGATAATAATGAAGCTTCATGGAAATTGAGAAGTGGGTTACAAACGTAAGCGGCTAGAATCTTAGGAAAGAACGTGTAAGTAGTTCTCAGAACGCCCTGGGCTGGTGTCTCTGTGTGACTCTACTGGTTTAGGACGTCCCTGTGGCTCCTAACACCCCCTGATCCTCTTGGATCTGTGAAGCCACAGACCTGAACTTCATTTCTCTGCTTCCAGTAGAATATTTACCCCCAATGGCACACATTTATTCTTATGATGGTGCATGTGATTGGTGACATTGCATTTTAAGAAAGGCTGTAAACACGTAGATCTGCCTTCCGTCATGAAGGCTGTGAGACGGCCTCTGGTTAATATTTAAGGCTGCTTACGTTGGAAAATATAACAGCAATTTTGAGTGTGTTAATGGGTCTTTACAGAAATTGGTTTTCTGAGGTTGTGACTAAAATTTTATTTGCAAGAGGCTTATTTCAAAGGGAAGTCAGGTAGGTGTGGCTGCACCTCTCTGTTCTGCCTAAGGATGATGGTTCGTCCGTTCTATAGATATTTGTGGAGCGCTAGCGTCAGCCGGGTCCTGGGGGTGCAGCCGGGTCCCGGCGTGCAGCTGGGTCCCGGGGGTGTGGTTGGGTTCCGGGTTGCATCTGGGTCCTGGGGGGTGCAGCTGGGAACCGGACAGATGGCCTGGCCTCTCCAGCTCACAGTCGGCAGGGCAGACCACCCTCTGCCCTTGGTGAACCACGGGCTCCCGGGGGAGGAGTTGTAATAACACCGCCTACAGGGGAAATGGCACCTTGGTTCTGCCATCTGCGGTGACCTCACCTGCAGCAGGAGCTGCTCGCCGTGAGCAGGCTGCCCACCCCCCTCCCGGTCACCACACGTAGGCGCAGAGTCAGGGCTGAAGGTGTCTGGCTCCCAGCAGATTGCGTGAGGCTCACTCCAGGGGCTGGGGTTGGGGCCGTGGTGACCACGGAGGTAAAACCTCGCCACGAGCGCCCAGCCCCCTGGTCCAGGTTTCACCAGGAAAGGAGCCGCCACAAGCACGAGACTGTGGGGCGGTGGTGCAGGGGATCAGCAGGTCAGTACAGCCGGATTCGAACCCCTGTCACCATCTGACACGGCACCACCCTGTAGGCTGTCTCTGCCTGAGAAAGTGGGGGCGCCCGAGGCCGGGGTCGTCAGGGCCTAGAATCGTCCTCTAAAAGGGCCATTCTGTGGTAACCTCGTCACGAGTGTGGACCGAGTGTGGACCCATCCTCCTCGCGTTGACGTCAGGTACCAGCCCATCAATATCGTTCTCCAGTGTGAGAAGTGAACAGCTCCTTATGGTTTTACTATCCAACGCAGAAAATAAACGCTCCCTCTCAAGATTTCTTTCATTTTATTCTAAATTATCCCTTTAAACGAGCCCGTGTCCCCAGTTCTAGAATCCGAAGCTCTGTCACGAGTCCGCGCTCTGGTCTTCCTCGCCGCCGCCGTAGGCTGAGCCCAGCGTCCTCTTGACACCGTCTGTTCTGCGTGAGGTTCCCACCAGGTTAACGTGGCCACGTGGCCCCTTCTGGAGGATAAAGGGTGTAATTAATTACATTTATTAGAAAGTATTTAAGGTGATAAACACTGATTTTACACAATTTCTAATAGCTGTACATGAGCCACTGATGTGTTTTTAGAGCAAGATTTTCAAAACACCAGCACTGAGGCACAGAGTTAAGTCCCCGTTTGATGGGACGGGAAGCAGTAAATCATCTTCACACACCAGCCTGTCGTTAGGCCTGTCTGCACTTCAGGGAAGACTGGCTTCTGCTTTTCAGGATTTTCTCTGCTCCACAGCCCTTGACTGTGAACAGTCATGAAGAACATTCCATTTGTTCTGTGCATTTCCAGGAGTCTGTGCATCTGTTCGGCTTTGCATAAAATCCCACATCGCCTAAATGTTAGAATCCGCTAGTGATACAAAGTCCAATCCCACTGGCTTGAGAAAAAGAAGAAATGGAAATCTGAGGGGCTCGCAAGCTGGAAACTTCAGAACACGGTGGTTCTGAGCTCAGACACACACCCTTCGGTCCCGGCTGCTTAGCAGGGCAGGGTCCCTCCCCGGGCCCCGAGTGGTGGCCCTGGAGCTGTCCCACGTCACCACACACCCAGTCCAGCAGGAGAGAGGGTCCTTGCACCCACCTCCCCTGTCGTCTGTCTCTGTCCTCAAGGGTGGGATGGGGTGGATGGATCCTCCCTGCAGACGGACCGTGTCAGGCAGGCCACCCGTCGAGGGTCCCGGCAGGTGCCCCCAAACTACCCCCAGCGAACCGGCAGAAATCCTCCCTGTGACCGGCGTGTGGAGTGGGGGCCACGCAGTTCCCGTCCTTGGAATTCATCGCGTAGCCTGGCGTGGGAGACCCTCCTGAATCACCAGTCTCCCCACGCCCCCACACCCCCCGAGGAAGAAACAGGCAGCTTGGAGTCACATCTGTCCGGTTTCCAAGAAACAGCACGGGGTCAGCAAATCCTGCTGACGCGCAGAAGTAATGCTGTGATGTCTTCTCTGTTGTGACCTCACCGGCCTGGAAAGGCTGCTGGGGCAGGTGGCTGCCGGGCTAGGTGAAGGGGACGTGCCCGGTGATGTGCTGTGCTGTGGGACCTGGGACACGGGGCAGGGCTGCCCGCACTGAGGGACATTTCACACTGTAGGTGCCACAGGCCGGGGCCTCACCTCTCTTAAGGCAAATCGAATCTGTCCCTGCAGAGCAGGGCCTTTCTGTGATCGCCATCCATGCAGCAGGAGGGAGACCGCAGCCCTCGGGAAGGTCCCCTCTTCCAGGGAGAGAGCTTGCTTCGTACCCACTCACACCCCGAGTCCCAGAGCTGCTGGGCATAGGCCACATCACCCTCTTCCTGAAGGCCAAGGTCAGGCTTCCACCTCAAGGCCCTGGTGAGCGATGCTGTTCTTTCTGCCCGAGGGACACGCACGGTGGCTGCCCTCAGGCACCGACGGGCCGGGTCGTCTGGGGGGATGACTGTGTGCTCCGGGGGACAACGGAGGGACAGAGAAGAGAGGCAGCGTGGTCACGGGGAGGCCGTGCCGGAGGGCAGGGCCCCGAGGAAGCAAAAGGAAGGAGCTGGGTGTCTGGGGAAGAGGAGGAAGGGCCCGTGTGGGGATCCGGCAGGTGTGTGGGCAGGGGGTCCTCGGCTCGCAAGAAAATGGCAGGAAAGAGGCTGCAGAGAAGTGGGGGCGGGAAGGCGGCTGAGGGCGTGGAGCCCCGTGTGCCCCTGGGGAAGCTGGGGGGGGTAGGTGGAACCAGCATCCACAGGTGAAGAGAACCGGGAGGAGGGCCCCGTGTCCAGCACCTCTGGTGGCGCCGGGCGGGGTCCCCAGCGCCGCCCCTGCCCTGCACGTGTTCGGAGCGATGCGCCGCTCGGGTCACTGGCCTCCTTGCCAGAATGGCCGTGTACAGGAAGGTTGTAGGGCAAGAAGAGTGAGTGCCAATGGCCATGACACGAACAGTCTAGAGGCCGAGGCAGGTGGCCAGCGAGGCGCGACGGACTGAGGGTGGCGGGGAATGCGCTGAGCCGGTCGAGTCCAGCGCCTGCCTGGCAGTCACGGCAGCACCTTCAGCGTGCCCTTTGACCCAGCGGCTCTCTCCAAATTAGTCTCTCTTTTCCGAGTCCCTGGCTGTCGGAAGACGAGGGATAGCCTCCCCGACGTGAACAGCAGCGCGCGGCAGTGTTCCTAGCTGGCCTGGGAGCCTGTGGCGGATGCACGGTGCTGTCCCCAGAGCCGCAGACATGCGCCCCATGTTCCTGCCCTGTCCCCTCCGCTCTGAACAAACACCGGGTAGAACCCGCGTTTGGATGCAGTTCTTGTGTCCCCAAAATTCACATGTCAGAGTCCCAGCCCCCAGGACCTCAGAGAGTGTATTTGGAGACAGATGTTTACTTTTTACTCTTTAAAACAACTTTTTTTAGTGTTTGTTTATTTTTGCAAGAGAGAAAGTCGGGGAGGGGTAGAGAGAGAGGGAGACACAGAATCCGAAGCAGCTCTGGGCTCCGAGCTGTCAGCACAGAGCACAACGTTGGGCTTGAACCCACAAACCGTGAGATCCTGACCTGAGCCGAAGTCGAGTGTTCAACTGATTGAGCCACCCGGGCACCCCTATTTTTTACTCTTTTAAAGGTTATTTATTTATTTGGAGAGGGGGCAACGGAGCACATACAAGCCGGGGAGGGGCAGAGAGAGGGGGAGAGAATCTCAAGCCGGCTCCGTGCTGTCAGGACAGAGCCTGATGCGGGGCTCAATGCCATGAGCTGTAAGATCATGACCAAAGCCGAAATCAAGCGTCAGACACTTAATTGACTGAGCCCCCAGGTGCCGCTGGAGACAGGGCCTTTAGAAAAGGGATTAGAGGGGCGCCTGGGTGGCTCAGCCTCCCCCACTCATGCTCTGTCTCTAAAATAAACATTAAAAAAAAAGGGATTAGATGAGAGGTGCCTGGGTATCTCAGTTGGTTAGGTGTCTGACTTCAGCTCAGGTCATGATCTCATGGTTCGTGGGTTCGAGCCCTGTGCCGGGCTCTGTGCTGGCAGCTCAGAGCCTGGAGCCTGGTTAGGATTCTGTGTCTCCCCTCTTTTCTGCCCCTCCCCTGCTCGAACTCTCTCTCAAAAAAAAAATTAAGAAAGAATTTTTAAAGGGGGGATTAGATGAAAATGGCATCCTTAGGGTGGGCCTTAACCCTCTATGGCTGGCCCCCCTGTGAGAAGAGGAGACTAAGGCACAGACAACATCGAGAGATGACCACATGGGGGCACAGGGAGAAGGCGAAGAGGAGGCCTCAGGAGGAAATGGCCCAGCGGACGCCGGATGTGAGATGCGGCTGCCAGAATCCTGGGAGAGCGACGTCTGTTGGCAGCTGCCTCATCTGCAGTATTTGTTACGCAGCCCTAGCTGACACACGGGGAGGGGCACTGAGGAGGAAGACAGAGAACCAATGCCCTTCTTGGAGCTGGGAGGGGTGTTCCCGGGGCTGGGGAGGTGCCTTCCTGGAGGTGGGGGGATGTGTGGCCAGAGCTGGGAGGGTGCCTTCCCAGAGCTGGGGGCGTGCCTTCCCAGAGCTGGGGGGGTGCCTTCCCAGAGCTCGGGGGGTGTCTTCCTAGAGCTGGGGGAGATGTGTGGCCAGAGCTGGGAGGGTGCCTTCCCAGAGCTGAGGGGTTGCCTACTGGCATCTGGGGGTACCTTCCGTGATCTGGGGTGTGCCTTCCTGGAGCGGGGGGGTGCCTTCCTGGAGCTTGGAGGTGCCTTCCCAGAGCTGGGGGTGCCTTCTGGGAGCTGGGGAGTACCTTCCTGGATCTGAGGGGTGCCTTCCTGGATCTGGGGGGTGCCTTCCCGGAGCTTTAGGAGTGGCCGCCTCCATGTCTCCAGCCGGAGCTTCTGTGCAGGTTCCTGTCACCGACTGAATCTGGTGACAGATTCCTTATCCTTCTGAAACTTGGGGACAGAGCATGGCCAGTGGGGACACGCAGAATAAATAAAGAGCTGCCTCCTGGGTGTTGCCTGAGGACACACAGCCGTGTGTGGGCCCCTCTGGGCTTTGCCCCGTCGTCCCCATGGGGTACACCTGCCTGCCCTTGGGCCCTCTGCCCGGGACCACAGTGGGGAGGGCCCAGCACTGTTGATTCTCCAGGTTGTCGCCATAGAGGCCGCGCTTTGAGAGGAGGAGACCCCCCTGGGATCCCAGGTGCACCAGGGCCCTCCCCCAGGCGGCCGCTGCTCTCCCAGGCCGGTGGCTGCGGCTGGCTACAGTCTCCAAGCCTCTGCGTCCACACTGCGGCCGCCATGGCCCAGGACCAGCCGGCGCTGAGGCGGGCCAGGGGGTGCCCGTGCTCTGAGGCCCCGGCCTCCCTGCTGGAGGGTGAGGGTCCCTGCTGCAGGCCTGGGGAAGTCGCCGTGTCTGCAGGGCGGGGCGTCCTCAGAGACTTGAACAGGAGCGTGCAGGTTGGTGACGCTGGGCCGGTGGGGCGGCTGCAGGGCTTCTTCCCGGAGCCCAGGTGCTGCAGGGGCAGACAGGCATGTAGACGAGCCCTGGCCATGAGGCCTTTGTGTCCCACACTCAGGTGGGGGGTGGGGGGTGTGCCAGACACTGGTGCGAGAAGGAAAACACTCAAACTCTAATGTCTCGCTAAATCTCCCATTCTTCCAGGCTCCTCCTGCCCCTAAGGCAGGTGGGGCGGGGCGCTGATGAAGGCCGGTTTGTCACTTGGGTCATACGGGGGGAAAGGTGGGGAGGGGAAGGGAGAGAAGCCCCCGCAGCATCCATGTGCAGGGGACGGCGTGCACATTAGCTGGTGAACGGACTTTACACACTCCTGGGCGTGTCCCGGAGTGATAAGGGTTCCCCGGGGTGGCGTGGCCAAGGAGCTCCCCGTAGAGTAAGCAGCCACAGCCCTGCCCCCTCCATGTTCAGCTGTGTGCAAGTCACACGTCTGCCCAGCTTACGTCGCACGCTCCTGGAGAAGTGTGACGTGCCTGAGCGGCTGGGATCTGGAATGCGCTTGGATTCAGTCCGTCCTCCCCACTCCGCCAGGGGTCCTCCCTGGAGACCTGCCAAGTTCGCTTGCACTGGCCACCTCCCTGGTGGCCGGGCTGTGTCCTCGTGAGGAGAGCCCTCACCAGCAGGCTTCCCGGGTGAACTCCTGCCCCAGCACAGGCACGTGTTGCTAGAGAAACGTGCAGAAATACAACATTGGCAGTGGAAGCGGATCCTTCTTGTCCCTTTTTTAGAGTCGTTTCTGGGGAGATAGATTTGCTTTTCTCATACTGGTGCTTTAGCTCCACGTAAACGCCTTGGGAAGCAGTCTGGCTGTCTTCTGGGCGGTGGTGTGGCTTCATTCCCGTGCTTTCAGCCTGACTGACTCCTGCTTCATTCTGGAACTATCTCACTGTGTTGGGGCCCCTTGGTGTGACACCTCCCGGGCCTGTGTGGCAGTCAACACAATCATGACAAAGCCCCGTCTGCATGGAGCTTAGTTTGCTCCCAGTATCATAAGCCCTGTGAGTGCCAAGAACGTGTATGTGGGGGGTGCGATGTGTTGTGTGGGGGAAAGGGAACAGAGCGTGGGGAAGGGGGTTAAGGGGTGAGTGAAGGAGGAACGCCTCCCCGTCAGTGCTGCTGGCCAGTGCCCTCCCCTATGGGCATCTGCAGACCCCAGGGTCGGGCAGGGCGGGTGAGGTTGGCCCGATCCTTGCGGACACACTTGGGGCATGTGTGAGCGGTTCACGATATTAATGAGTGCAGGATTCTAATTACCCTCACCGGATTAGGTGGTGCTGGTCAGGGGCTAACTTCTCCACTCAAGTGCCAGCTTATATTATGTGTTTTCCTTTTCCAGTTGGAAAGAATTAAATTCAGGAAGTGCAGATGATGGTTTGACATTCTACATCCAACATGCAGACACAGCCGTCGCGTGGGCGCCGCGCCAGAACACCGTTAGCACATTCCCTTCAGGCCACGTTGAAATCGAGCTGCAGTCCCCTTTGCAAACCTCAAGCCCCGCCCCCACCTGCCGCCATCTTGAACTTGGGGTGTGGGCCGGAGCTTTACATTCTATAGCATGTGTGTAAGGAACACACCCATAAACATTACATAGAGTGGTTTTATGGGTTTTTAGCGTTTCATCAGTGGAAGCACTGTGTACGTATTTTTCTGCAGCCCACCTCTTCCCTTCAGTGTGTGCTCCTTTCTCTACTTCCCTTCCTGATGGCCAGTCCCATTGTCTCCACATGCCAGTGGTTAAGTGCGGCCTCCTGAGTCCCTGCTGTTTCATGGATCGGAGTGGAACTGCACCAGAACCCACGTTTCTACTTTTATTAGATTACTGCCAACCACTACTTAGAGTTCTCCTAACCGGGAGGATGCTTGATGCTTCCAGACTAATTACGCATTTTGCCAACCTGCTGTGGGAAATTACGTTAAGGAGTGTTTCTCTGTTCCCTGTAAGGTCGGGGCTTGTTGAAATGTTTTCTTGGCCGCTTTGGTTTCTTTGCGAATTGTTTGTTTACACCCTTTATTTTTCTATGGGGTTATCTGTTCTCCTTAATCCTTCCTGCAGTTCTTTATAAATTCCAGAAATTAATCCCTCCTCACGAATGCCGAAAGTAGCTGCGAACGGTAGAAAGACACAGTGTTCCAATCAATATTTTTCTTAATTTGTTTGTTGTTTAAGAAATTCTTCCACCTAAAACATAAATACTGTCTCTCTTCCTCCTAATACTAAATTGTCATTTCCTTCTCGTCCTCAATTTGATTTTGTATCGGGCGATATAAACACCTAATTCATTTTCTTCTGTAAAGACAGTTATTCTCTGGATCAGTCGAGCCATCTTGGATCAGCCTCTCTCTTCCTCTCTGAGGAAGAGTCTATGTCCATCTATATACCTATTTTATGGGCTTTAAGCAGACATTTTAGGTGCCTATGTGCCTATTTTACTGGCTTTAAGCAGACATTTTATGTGCCATGAGTCCTTTAGCTCATGATTATTATGAGTAAAGTACACTGATTATTAGGCTGAAAACTGTTTTTGAAATCGGAGGTAGGACAGCTTGTGTGCTCTGAATCATAGTTTTCAGCAATGAGCTTGGGTCAGGTCGTTTCCTAGGGTGGAACAAGGGAGAGGGACCGGATCCAGACCAGGGGAGGTGAGGTCACACCTGATTAGTGCTCAGCTCACACCCCGCAGTCTCCAAGGATGTGTTCACAGAAGATGCGTTAGGATGCCCATCCCCCACCCGCTAGAATGCAAGGTCCCTGGGGTCCCTGGGCATGGTGCCTGTGCTTGGAGCCGAGCCTGGCCTTCGTAGGTACTCTGTAAATATTTAGTGAGTAAATGATTTTAGAGCATGGCCCGCAGGAAACAGTGAAGAGATGAGGGCAGGAGCACAGTAAAGGAGCACAGTAAAAACAGGTGTGTTTCCAGACATGGCCATTTTGCTCCAGAGACCATGGGGCCAGCGGGCGGAAGCTTCCAGCAGCAGGGCCAGCTCACACTCTGCTTCTCTCAGATTCACATACACCCAGGGATGCAGTGACTTGCCAAATGGAGGTGTGTGTGGGTCAGCAGCATTTTGTGTGGGGTCACACTGGCCAGAGGGCTGTGTAGACATGTGATTGTCCCCTGTGACCGTGGGGCCCCCTTGACCTGAGTCTGTCGTTTCTATCACAAGCTCTTCCTCTGTCCTTTACAGGATTTGCAGTGTCCAGGCCATGCTGTTTCAGGCACCTGACTCAGGTACGGGAGAGGCCTTAGCACATGGAGCCAATGGACTCCCGGGCTGGTCCAAATGGCAGAACCCAGGGTCTTTTCACAAATATTTGGGGTTATGCTTGCGACTAACAGTTGTGTTCAAGTACTTTATTCAGGGATCCTTAAACCTAGCGGATTTGTTACAGTTTTAAGTTGATCTGCTTCAATCTGTTGCATTATAGCTTGAAGTGACTTGCAGTTTAGAACTGTTTAAATATGGAATAGCACCATGCAAAATATCCAGGAAAGAGGAAATGTTCAAATTGTTGAAGACGTGAGTTTAGACAAGTTCAATGTCAATGACTCACTGCAGATGCCAAGCTTGTCCTGTGTTTTAGAAGTATCTGCTAACTCTTGCAAATTTTATTTCTAATGTTAGGGTGTTCCCCCCCCCCCCACCTCTCCGCTTAAAAATAGCTCTTAATTTTTTCTACAGTCCCCACTGAGGCAATACTCCGGGTACTTGTGTGACACAGCTCACATTTCCGAATCTGTGTGCATTGTACAAACGTGCACCTGTTGTGTGAGGCTCGGAAATGCCTCCTGAGAACCACTAGTGGGAAAGAGACAATAACTTCTAATGCAGTTGGATATTTTCTTGGTGGCGCATCCCACTGCTGGAATCAAACAGTTCTCCGCCAGGACATGCCTTGTGAAACTCCATGGGTGGGTGCCTCGCGTCCTGCGTGAAAGTTGGCTATCTCCCAGGCGGATCTCATTGCATCCAACTTTGCAGGTTTTCTCTAACTGAAGAAAGTTGTATTCTCTTCACCTGTAAGATGGGGCCAATACTGGTAATTACTTCTAGGGCTTATAGGGACAATGGAATTAATCAGCCAAGCTGGAAAGGCGAATACGCCGAGTTGTAAGACAGCCTGCCTCCAAAGCTCCTCGAAAGGCCAAGCGTTGCTGCGGGGGCTGGTCTCTCACAGCGGCCGGTCCCTGGGTGTCTAAGGGCTGTCCTAGTGTTCAGGCTGCAGGGTCCCTGATGTGCTCGTCAATGACCTTGGCATCTGGCCCTTCCTCACTGCCTCCTCAGTCCTTCTGCAAAGCCAGGGTTGCCCTGCTCTGTGCTCTCTGTCTTCGGGAAGTAATGCAAGGTGTGTGCCTGCGGGGTTGAGCTCGAGAGTTTGCTGGAAAGGTTTCTAAAATGTGGGTGGACTTCCTCCCAAAACAGTGGCTTTTAGGATTGTTGAGTTATAACTTCTCGTTTTGTGATTTTATTTATAATACAACTACTATTGCTACTACTAAAAGTAAACCGGAAATAACCTAAATGTATCTTAATACGGGATTGGAATATTCAACAAAGAGATAGACATTTAAATGTTAATTGAGAAGGAAAAAAGTCCATGCGTATAAGATGCAAATGGCAAAGTATGAGACAGGGAATTGGCAAAAGTTGTATTTTAATTAAAGGGGCGCCTGTGGGGCTCAGTTGGTTGAATGTCCGACTTTGGCTCAGGTCAAGATCTCAGGGTTTGTGAGTCCGAAACCCATTTAGAGCTCTGTGCCGACAGCTCAGAGCCTGGAGCCTGCTTCGGATTCCGTGTCTCCCTCTCTCTCTCTGCCCCTCCCTCTCTTGCTCTCTCTCTCAAAAATAAATAAACATTAATAAAAATGAGTATTATCATGCCTAAAGTTCTAGGACATAACAGACAATGTCAAAAGTGAGTTCTCTATGAGTGCTGGCTTCACAGACTATTTTTATTTTACTTGATAACTTTTCTGTTTTCAGTGAGAAATAGTGTTTTTTTCATAATCAGGAAAATAAGGTTATTTCTCTTTATGACAAAATTAACAAATATTGTATATCAAAGGAGATTCGAGGTTAATTTGGAGGTTCACCTAACTAGGAATATACTATATTTCTTGTGACTCTACTTGCCATATGCCGGCCCCCTCCCACCCTAAATTTTCTAAGAATAGAGGCTCGTCTTTTTATCTCTAAGTTGAATCTACTCTAATTGTGCGCATCAGCACACTGGGGCTAGAGGGATGTTGTGATCAATGCCCTAAGATGCCATCATCTAGCCAGGCTCAGCGGCTCCAAAAACTTAGTGGTAGAGCAGAAAGGGTAAGCGCGGGGTGACAGGAGAAGACAGATACACTCATGTGACAGCACAGAGGAAGTGTGGCAGGCCAGGACATTTCCAGGGGAACGTAGTAAAAGATGGGTGTATTAACTTTCTTTTACTGTGTAACACCATTTTTCTAAGACTTAGTGGCTTGAAATGACACACGCCTGTCGTCTCAAAGCTTCTGTGGGCCAGGAACCTGGATCCCAAGCTTCCTGGGAAGGACCTACTTCTGGCCTCACTTGACTGCGGCTGTTAGACCACAGGACCCCGTTCCTCTGAGCTGTTGGCTGGAGCCTGCCCTCCAGTCCTTGACGTCCAAGAGCCCCCAACGCAGCTCTTGCTCTCTGAGAGCTCACGACCAGAGAAGGGAATAGATAGTGAGTGAGATGGAAGTCACAGTCTCTTGTAGCCTCATTGCAGAAGTGACAGCCTCTCATCGTTGCTGTATTCTGGGGGTTTGAAGCAAGATACTAGGCCCGGCTCACACTCCCGGAGAGGGGTGGCCCAAGGTCACATCTCAACACCACAGATGTCAGGAGGTGTGTTCATTGAGGGCCGCCTCAAAGGCTGCCTACCACATGGGGGGGTGCATTATAGATTTGGGGCTGGGGTGGGGACCCAGGAATAGCTGAACAAAAGTGAGGAACGGGGTAGGGTGGTGGTAGAACCGTGATCCTAATTTTAAAAATGTGACCCTCCTCATGGTCTAGGCCAAGAAAAGCACATCCCTTTTAGCACTTTGTTTTTCCTTCCTCAGAAGGTATAATGACAGATTTTCTCTACTTTTGGGCCTGTTTTCCAGATTCAAGGACTAATGCTGGGCTTCTGGTAACATTTAAAGTCATAGTCTCACAGCCTCTCTGCCCCAGGACCCTGACGGGGAGCTGTCCAGGCCCAGACAGTGCCTTTCAAGTTCACAGCTGTGAGTGGGTCCTTTGCATCAGGACTTGGATCAGGGATGGGACACAGCAGGGGACGAGCCCCTCACTTACTGTCTGTCTCAGGAGCTTTAAAGGAGGAAAAGTTTTCTATGTGAGAAGGCCCTTTCTGCTTTTATTTGTTTAAAAAAATTTTTTTTAACATTTATTTATTTTTGAGGGACAGAGAGAGACAGTGTGAGCAGGGGAGGGGCAGAGAGAGAGGGACACACAGAATCAAAACAGGCTCCAGGCTCTGAGCTGTCAGCACAGAGCCCGATGCAGGGCTTGAGCTCATAAACTGTGAGATCATGACCTGAGCTGAAGTCGGACGCTCAATGGACTGAGTCCCCCAGGCGCCCCCCTTTCTGTTTTTAAATGGACAATTTGTGAAGAGGAGGTCTGGGATGCTCTTTAATCCTCGTGGTGTGTATGGCCTTGTCTCATTTCCAGCGTCCTCACTGCCTGCATTGACGCTGATTGTAAGGTCTGAGTCTCAGTCATCTCACAAGGCATCTGGATGCACACCTAGGAATCTAAGGGGGTAATTAAGCACTTGCGGAGTAGAGAGCAAACTGCAGGTACACACCAATTACTACACCCGGCTGCGGCGGGCAGGGGAGAAGGGTCATGGTCAAGGGAGATTTGTTAGATAATGAGAAGCTGACAGCTCTGAAGGTCTGTTTCTTTCTACATAATCATACAAGGGCAGCCCAGCTTTATAGATAAAACACGGTGTGATCACTATTTGGCAAGTGAGAAGAAATGACCTGAAAATGTTATGTCTTATAGGGATTTCTAGAACGTTCCTTCATATAAGTGGCAAAGAATGCCGCACCTTTGTGTGTCCTTATCCTTTCCCCTGTGTGAGCACATGCAGGTCTGTGAGCCCTTCCCGATTCCGACTGAGCTGACAGCCCACAGAGGTTGTGCAGGGATTGGAGGGCGGGTGGGGGGTGAACCCGGTGAGCTTCAGAGGAAGAAGGCTGCTGTTGTGACAGGATAAACAGTGACGGTATTTTAGAGGTTGTGGGGTTTTGTGGATGTTGGAGTAGATTTTTTTGTGGCCAGGAAAAATTTCTGAGTGGTCTTGATCTGCCCCCCTCTCCCCTGCAACCTTGATATTTTCTGTCTGTCTCTTGAGTTTGGATAAATTTTGCTGAAGAAATGAAAAGAAATCTGGAGGGAAAACCAGAACCATCACAGAGGCCAGTGGGGGTCAGAGGTCATGTCCTAACCTGCAGGTCACCTGAGGATGGTGTGCGAGAAGCGCACAGGTACCTTGTGCCCTCCCACCTGTGACCATTTCACGGGACTCTAGAAAGTCTCATCAGAGGCTTTGAAGGAGCATTCAGGAAACAGGACAATGACTCGGTGGGCCGAATGTGTTTTGAGACAAGGGACCTCAGCCCTGTCTTTGAAGATGTGAACTGCTCCATGAGCCTCGAGAATTTTCTAAGGGAAAAACAGAGATGAGATCACACAAGTGGATTTAATGCCCAAATTATTTGCCTGTGTTCAGTCTTCATCCAGAGATAAACAGCTGGAAAATCGGTGGTTCTGTGTCTGTGGATGGGTCTGACGGTTGTTGTAAGGAGTTTTACCATGAACTTTATCATTTGGGAACCTATCTTTTTTTTAAGTTTATTTGTTTTTGAGAGAGGCAGTGCAAGTGCGGGAGGCTTGGAGAGAGGAAGAGAGAGAATCCCAAGCAGGCTCCGCGCTGTCGGCTCAGAGTCCGACGCGGGGCTTGAACTCATGCACCGTGAGATCATGACCTGAGCTAAAGTCAGACGCTGAGCTGACAGAGCCCCCCAGGTGCCCCTGTGACATGTTTTTAACAAAACTATCCATACACTGTTCAGCCGGATCCAGTGTGTACCCGTAAATCAGACTTTTCTCTGCTTCTCCCCCTGAACTTTCCAGAGCGCTCAGATGCAGACTTAGCTCATGGACGGTAGCGTTTCTTCAGCTCCCTGAACTGGAGACAGTCACAGGTTTTTTGGTCCTATTGTTATTTTGCTTTGAAAATTGTTGCCATAAAGGGATTGCCCCATGCGCCCATGGCACGTGTCTGGAGGCAGGGATGCACGAGAAGAAAGAGCCGTCATTTCCAACTTCGCTCACACCGCCGCCGTGTCTCCCAGGCGAATAAGTGAAGTGACTTCTCAACGCTCCTTCAGGTCCACGGGGAATTTAGTCTGAGATGGTCTTGCCGTGAGTCATGGCTGCAAGTTGGATCTGAAGTAGCACCAGGACCTCGGGGCAGAGTCTTATGATCTGTAAGTGGAGACTACCCTCTGTCCACGTGACGTTTTACTGATTGCGGTAACAAGGGAATGCGAACTTTCCGAATCTGTGGTATTTTATCATTTTGTGCGTGAGAAGCCTGTCATGGGAAAGGTGAGTTTGCTTAATATCTCATGACACAAGTGTATAAAATATTTAAATGCCCCTGAAGGGGAAGTCACCTTATAAATAAAACACGGCTTTGCTCAGCACTGGCTCCGCACGAGCCCGGGGTGCCAGGTGCGGGGTGCCGGGTGCGGGGTGTGGGGTGCCGCGTGCCGGCCTCGGGGTCAGCAAGCCTGCCTCTTGTTGTCTCGCTGCTGTCTGCCCCCCGCACCTGCGCGTGAACTCGTTAGGTCTCCTAATGCTCTTCCTGAATATCGGCTGAGCGTTTAATTGACACATGGAAGAACCGATTACTGGAACTTCTGAGAACACAAAACCGCGAGCCACTGCGCGAGCGGAGGGCTTACAGCAAGGGCTCAGTGCCGTTGCTCAGAACCTGCATTTATTTCCAGGAGTCTGAGTATTTCTTTTCGACCTGAGCAGGTGGTGCTTAGGGACAAAAGCCCGTTTGTAATCCTTCGCGGTCTAAACACTCACTCCAGAAGGTCCGCACCTGCTCACGGGAAGCAGAAAACTAGGGGCAAGAGAGGCCGCGCTCTGCCCAGGGCTGTTGTGAGCTAGCGGCCACTCTCTGTGCCGTGTGAGCCCCTGCGGGCACCGCTCCCCCGTTGTCACCCCGGCACACTGAGGCCCTCGGGGGCTCTGAACACGGGGCCTCTGCTCCCATGCTGGAGAAAGTTGTAGCGATCACCTCACTTCCTGTCTCCCTCTGATGGGTGGATCTTCGCCCCGAGAGCCCGCACCTGCTCGCGGCAGCCTCTGAAGATGAGACCCTCTTCCTGTTCGGGGCCAACACCCCCTCTCGTGGCAGCTTCAGCCCTGCCCCGACAGCATCCCTGGAAACCTTACCTCGTGGACCTTGCTGCCTCCCCTGAGTGCTGGTGCGCCCTGCTCAGCCCACAGACTCAGCAAGTCCTCTCTCACAAGGAAATCCAGGAGCCTTCCTCTGACCGGGCGCTCCCCCTGATACCTGCCCTCCTCCCCTCTCTCCTAAGCAGCATGGGGATGACAGGAAGGACAGACATCTACGTTACAAGATGTCATCAGAGTTACGGTATGAGCAGACCAGTGCTAGAGCAGCCGTGGGCTGGTGCCCATGACTCCTACGTGGGGCCCCCGCATCTTTCAGGAATGGCTGTGCCCTCACCCTGTCTGCCTGTCAGTTTCCTAGATGCCAGTGCGAGTGACACTGTAGGCATTTCACAGTCTCCTAGCAAGACATGGATCCAGGTGGGTCCACCTGCTCTCATGACTCACTGGTAGACCCTGCTCCCCGGGGTCTATACAGCAGGTGGTCGGGCGTTAGGAACAGTACAGTTACTCTGCACTGCAGCCCAATGCTGGCAGATGTCGGTGGGTTTTGCCTTTAACATCCCTTCCCGTTCAGGCTGGGGAGGTCATGGCCAAGAATAATTTGGTGTCAAATCCTCAGAGGCACAGACTGACGCAGGACAGTCTGGCTTGGCCGGCAGTGCACGCCGACCCCTCTCTTGCCCCCAGACTCCTGAACACCCCCTGGAGGAGGGTCCTGAACCTCCAGAGAGAGGTGACATTTGGGGAGTGTCTAGGGTGCATTTTCTGGGGAGAAGGTAGCAGGCTTTCATATGCTGCTGACTTGTCCATAGCAGTGTTTGAGGCGTGCTAGGTAACTGAGTTCAGGTTTATGTGTCCTGAAGGATCCCAGGGAGGCAGAACTTATCTAAAATGGCAGCTAGGAGACTCCCCACCACCGCTCCAGGGCACAGGACTGACCTGAGAAGTGAGGGCCCATCCAAGGACCCGTACCTGGGATTCCTCGAGGCTTTGCTCTGGCCAATCACTGCCCCCACCTTCAGGGTTCCTGTCTGTCACCACATCTTCTACCAGAGGCTCCTGAGGCCTCCCTCAGCGCACATCCCCTTGGCACGGAACACGGTTCGAAGGCATCCCTGTGATCCACCTGTTTCCCCGGACAGCAGTCCCTGCAAAGTCAGCACTGTTCTTAATTCCTAGTGAGTATTCAGTGGCCTGGAGCGTAGAACAGTGGTGTTTGCCGAATGGAATCGGGATAGGGGGCTGCTTTTCAAGCTGTGACAGCCTCTAAGTCCAGGTGAATTGATTTCTGGCTCCCTGCGCTGGGGCTCACCGTGGCGGGGCTGGTGGCCAGCCCCAGGCGAGCGTGGTCTGGGAGGTCTGGTGACTGACCAGCTCTCTTCCAGGTGGCGGACGGCCTCTGGACACAAGGTCCCGGCTCTGGAGTGAACTTCTCTTCTGATGCTAGTGTATCCCAACGCAGAGAAATACTCCTAAGAATATTTTCCATTTGCATGTTCCAGAGGGGATCATCAAACTATAGAGAAGTCTGGGAAAAATTTAACAAGATACAAGGTTCCTAGTATCTAGTTTGATAGGCTAATATTTTGGCTTTTTTTTTTTTTTTTTTTTAGTCTTTCTTTTTTGTAGTGAAACCAAAAGAGAAAAAAAGTGAGACTTTGCAAAAAAAAAAAAAAAAATCATGTCAACTTTATTATTTCTCCAGCCCTTTCTGCTCCTCAGCATTACAATACATGCAGTTTTTTCAAATGTAACATTTAAAGGAGAAAACGTCATGTGGCCCAGCAGATGAGAGTGTTCAATGGGGAGCCAGGGTCCATCTTCAAGGACGAGAACACCAAGACGTCTAAATACAGGAGAAATCAGGTCGTAGAGTGAAAGTAATCTTTTTTTTTGAAAGTTTTATTTACTTTTTGTCTTTATTTTTTAAGTAGGTTTCATGTCAACATGGGACTTGAACTCATGACCTTGACATCAAGAGTCAGATGTTCTACTGATTGAGCCAGCCGGATGCTCCAAAGTTTTTTTTCTTTAAGCAAGTTCAGCGAGCCCAGGGGTCCTTAGAAAAGCCGTGGGAAAAAGAAAACATTGAGTCTGTTTAGATATAGAACCACAGATTGGGGGGGTGGGGGTTATGACAGAAGAAAGTGTAAACGTCACCAGTGTCAAACATATAAAATAACGTGAGACACTGGAACGGTGAAGATGAGGCAAGTCTGTCTCTATTTCCTCAACTCCTAGACTACTGAGTCCGTAGAGAGTATTTCAATTTGATAAATCACAGGTACAGGTATTGAATGACTAGAAAAATGAAATACTGTAGTTTAATAAACCAAAACCAAAATGAGGCAGAGAAGTGAGCAAATGTCCTTGTCTTTCGCGGTGTGTTATTAAGGGAGTCTGTGCAAAGTTGGTGAGTCGAGGAATAGAAGCTTCCATTTATCTTTATGATAAATTAATTAAAACAAGCTGCAGAGGGCTCAACACAATGAAAACACACAAAACAAAAAACTGAGAAATTGGGCCAACTGGCAAAAGATAGGAAGCAAAAGAAACCAGAAAACCGGAAATGTAAGAAGTATGGTGACGGAACTGAGACCCAGCATAGCTGTCATGTCAGAGAGGATGTGTGGTAAACACTCACGGAAAATAGTCTGATGGTGTCAAAGCAAAGCTGCTTTTCCTGTAAGTGGTACCAGGGGATCTCTGAACATGGCCGACTCTTCACTCGACCCAGAAAACCCTACAAAACCATGGAAATCCAGAGGTTCAAATCTTCGTGTTGACTTTAAGAATACGAGGGAAACTGCCCAGGCCACCCAGGCTGTGCGTATCCAAAGAGCCACCAAGCATGCGGAAGGCTGTCACTTTGTGGAAGCAATGTGTGCCATCCTGTGGCCACCATGGTAGACTTGGCCAAACGGGCTGGACGCAGGCTCAGTGGCTTGCAAGAGTGCTGATATTCTACTGCACGTGCTTCAAATATGCACAGAGTGGTGCTGAGCCCACGGGGTTAAATGCAGACTCTTGGTCACTGGGCACATCCAGGTGGGCAAAGCGCCCAAGATGCGGTGCAGAGCTTACAGGGCTCACGGTCGGACTCACCCGTGGGCAAGCTCCCCCTGCCACTTGGAGACCTCTGACAACAGATTCTTCTGAACCCAGAAGAAGGGGTTGCACAGAAGAAAGAGATGTCCCAGGGAACCCGAAGAGATGAAAACTTATGGCCTGGGAGTAAATTCTGCATGAAATAAAAAACAAAGCAAAAAAAACCCAAAACCCCAAAACCATAAATAAATAAATAAATAAAACCTACCTATTTATATAAAAAATTGTATCTGTGAAAGATTGACTATGGAAGTCTGGACTGAAAGGCTTTCAAACAAGGAAGCAGCTTGCAGTATAAAAACAATCCAGGCTAACTCGAGAAGCGGGCATTAAATAGCTCACTGTGACCGTGACAGTGCTCTTCGGAGAGAGGCCGTCCCGGGGCCGTACGCCAAACAGCAGCACGGGAGCTCGCGAAACAAACCTGCAGATAACGCAGGAGAAGAACCACAAAGTGAGGAAACCTCACCCCTGGCACGTTATGTTTGCTCTGCACCATCCCCTCCAGCGTCAGAGCCGCGTGCACCACCAGTGCCCGGGCCCAGGGCGAGGCTGGACTGCAGTGTTGCACGCTGGTCAGAGAACAGGGTCTGAACGATTTCTGCTTTTAGGAAATGGTGGAGTTCTTCTCTGGGGAAAAAGAGCACATCATTGTGATATGCTCTGTGGATACTGGAAAGGGAGGCCTACGTGCGGGGTGTGGCTCTCTCTCCATGTGCATATCACATGCGTGTGTATGCATGAGGTATGTATGTGTGTGCCCACGGGGGGCCTCATTTGGTCCCGAGGACTTCGTGCTTTAGTTTTTTGGAAGAACTTGCGGATCCTCCTCGGAGCCAGGGTCGCAGCTACTGGGCTGTAGAATCAGCCTCAAAGCCAGGAGGCTTGCCTGGGCCCGCCTGCCCTGAGGCACCTCCGGTTTCTCTGACGACTTTATCTGGACCCTTCCCAGACCCTGTCTAGGCCTCTCCACTGGTCACCTTTACAGAGCATTCCTGCCGTGTCACCCCAGAACTACAGGCCCCAAACCTTGCAGTCAGCTTCGAGGTGGCACGTGGACACACACAGGTGGAGGTGCTCAGAAAAGAGTGGCTGAAATTATTCTCGGATGGCAGAATGGGATAGGATTCCTGGACCGAAGGTAAGGGGATCGGAACCATGGAGGTCAACTCTGAGCGGACCCAGGAAGGCCGGGTCTCCAGAAGCGAGGCCATGTGCTTTGCTCCGAGAAGCACAGAGCATCGATGTTTCTGAGGATGAGATCAAAGGAAATGAAGCAGCTTTCCGCCTACGACAGACTTGAGCAGTCCTATGCGAAGGGTGTCATGGCAGTTTTCTTCTAGAACCTCGGAGAAAGGTAACAAAGAGTACTCGAGGAATGTACAGCCGAATGGGCATTCTGCCCCTCTCAGGTGGCTGACAGGTGACACTGAGCCCAAAGGTGTGACCCCCGTGGTCTGAAGTCCCTGTCCTTGTGGGGACAGTATTTTTAGACCCTCATCCTGTTTGTCCTTGTGGCCGGAAGAGGGAAAGAAAACCCAGGAAAGCTTCTAGTCAGCTGAGCCCCGCGTCTCCCAGCTGACCTTCTCCGGGTCTTCCTCAGGTAGAAGGTCTGCCCGACCCCACACAACACCCCCCACCTGAAACGTGTTTGGGCCCATCCTTCCCCCGGAGGACAGGAGGAGGGCTCTGTACCCTCCGCGTGTGTCCTGATGGGGCATTGAGAGGAGGCAGTGTCGCCCAGGGGTTGGAGCGCAGAGCTGGGACGCAGGGAGAACTCTTTGGTGGCCTCCTGAGCCGTCCCCTCCATCCACCCAGCCAACTCCCAGAGTGTAAGTCGCTTTTCCAGGCAGCCCAGCTGAGGATAAGTTTGATAAGTAGGCGCTGAGGAGCCCAGCACCTGCTGGTTTATTTAGCTTATACTTTCTGTTTTTCCGGATCATACTGTGTTCTGATTGTATTTTTGTCCATGTTGTATTTTCCTGCTACATGTTGTATTTACTCTTACAATATTACAAATAAAATCAACCAGCGTGATAACTCCGCGCATGTGAAACGGCGTCTGCATGCTTCGTGGAAATGGTGGTATCCCGGTGGGTTGGACGGTGTCATGGAAACGGCTGTTTGGGGGTCAAAGGGCTTGGATCTGACCCAACTTTGGCACCCGCCTTTCTCCCCGAGTTGGCCGTTTCTGACGCAGACAGCTTAGTGGAGAGATCGAGCTTGCAACACAAGGAAGGGGCTTCCATTAAACCCCCAGTTCTGCTAATTCTATTGCAAAACATTGCAGAGCAGCTGGGTGTGTGGGGCTGGCCTTGCTGTGGGCTCTGCCTGGGACCCAAGGGCTCGGTCGCAAATGGCTGCAGCCCACTGGGGCAGGGACGCCACTGTTCTGCCCTGAAGAGATTCGAACGTGTTCGTGTGTGAGTTTTGCTCAGAAAGCTGGAATTGTTCTTTTAAGAAAGAGCCATTTTAAAAACTAGGTCTTCCAGAAGTGTTTCCTTTAAACAGACAGACAAACAGTCTGGGGCACCTGGGTGGTTCCGTCGGTTGAGTGTCTGACTCTTGATTTCAGCTTAGGTCACCATCCCAGGGTCGTGGCATCGAGCCCCCCTGGGCTCTAGGCTGAGCGTGAAGCCTGATTGTGGTTCTCTCCCATCTTTCAGCTCCTCTCCCCCATGCGTGCTCTCTGTCTCTCTAAAATAAAAAAAATACAAAAATAATTGAAAGAAAAACAAACACCCTCAGGAGACACCCCGGGTGAGGGAGAGACTGAAGAGGGGACAGTGCGGCAAGGGGCTGCGCCCTGTGTGCCTCCCGCCTGGACGGCACCCTGTGGGGGCTGTGCCTTCGTGTCGTCTCCACTGGGTGACGGAAGACCGAGGTGGACACCAGCACGGGGAGCAATGACTGGCTGCATGCGCGGGAGAGATTTGACAGAGGGGCGCACATGGCCCTGAATAATACCCCCTTTGTAAGTGATCAGCACCGTGGATACAAGGCTGTAACTGTCGTTTGCAGCTCCCAGAATGCCTTGCAGTATTGAATGAATGAATGAATGAATGAATGCAATGCTCAAAAGGCACTTAGAAACCTGCCATTAGCCCAGTCCCCACCGGCGCATGCAATAGGCGAGAAGTGCAGGAAGCTGTAAGAGGCACTGGGCCGCGGGCGCACCTGTTTTACTGGCTCCAGAACGTCATGGAAATGCACGAGGGCATCTTCATGGTCTGGGCGGTGAACGCCCTGCTGGTGGGCCTGCGGACCAAGGTCATGTCGCCTTTGTTCCACAGGTAACAACACAGCACTTGCTGTGAGCCAGGTGCTGGGCTAAGTGCTTTTTAAGTATTATCTCCTCCTCCTAGCAACCTATGAGGTGATTCTATTATTGTATTTTACAGAAGAGGAAATGGAAAAGCAGAGAGGTTAAGTCACTTGCCCAGGGCAACACAGCTCATGAAAGGAAGCTGTAGAATTTGGACCCGAGCAGCCTGGCTCTGGAGTCTGGTCTCACGCACCCCACAAAACCGTGTTTGCGATCGATCACGTGTGTGTCTGTGTGTATTGCAGAGCCTTGGCTTAACCCGTCGATGAACTGCCCGATGTCCCCATTCTTTTCCTTCTAACCCTGCCTGTCTTACAAGAGTGTTGGCATCTTACCTGCCCACCCTTTCTTTCCCCCGTGATTTCCCTTTACTCTGGAATGATACTTGTAGCTTTGAAGAATGCTCAAGGCCAGCCTTCCGCTGCAGACACGTAGTTAAAGAGTTTGGTCGCCTACGGCTGACCTTCTGCATATACCTCGTTGATTTCCAGATCTCCCGTGTGGAGAACGAAGTGGTCACGGTTATCTGTACTTTGCAGATGAGGAAGCTGCAGCTCAGAGCATCTGTACCCCAAGCTCGCACACTGGCCGAGTGGGGGTGCGAGTCAGATGTCCCCTCCCCGCCCCGGAAGCCTGCACTGCAGCATTGCATTCATCAGATGCAAGGATGGGGTTTTCAGGGCCCTAGAGTCCTCTAGACCCATCCACCCCCGTCCAGCACTCCCCTCCTCACAGTGCCCCTCAGCTGCCCAGGTCCCACTAACCATGACCGTCTGTCCGTCTCCAGGGGCTCTTGGCTGGCCCGGTCGGGTCTGGCGTGCTGGGCCGTGGTGTCTGGCCGTGCATCTTCTCCTGGATGCATGTCTGCTTGCTTTGGGGCAGGTGCTGACAGACAGAGAGTCTGGGGGTGCTCAGGGCCCCGCTGGAAAGGCCACTTCTGTGCGCCCAGGCTCGCCAAGTAAGCTGAGCCGCTACAGCCGCAGGGCAGCTACAGTCAAGCAGACACTCCAGAGGCCATTGATGTGTCATTATTATTAGAATGGAACCGCCTTGTGAAAGATATGAGGAGTCTAATTATTGAGACTCTACAATACATCCTCTCCCAATTCCTGGCTTGCCACGGGCACCCGCCTTTACCGTGGTTTTCTCTTATTTTTAGAAACTCGTGTTGGGTTAAGTAAAATACACAACAGTATTTTGAGAGGGTCCATCTCATAATAACTGCAATTTGTTTTTTCCGCTCAACAGCGTGTCTTGGAGGCAAATCTCCATTATCCTTTTCAACAGCAGCAGGAGACTGTCATGGTGCATTGAGTCATTTCCTTAGCGATGGGCACTTAGGGCGTTGGTGTGTCTGTAGCAAACAATGATGCATGAGTGCCTTGGGACCATTGTTCTGGCCACGGGCTTCCTCGCGGCAGCCCCAGCTTGCCCGGACAAGTCCCCCGCCCCAGCCTGGGAGCTGCAGCAGCAAAAGGTCAGCGCGGGGGAGGTCCCGCCGTCCGCGCTTCTAACTTCCTCATTTTAAGGATGCGGAAGCAGACTTGGACGAGTGGCTATTTATGCCCACGGAGCAGATCGGATTCCACCAGCCCCACCCAGCACCACCCGTGGCGTTGGTTTGGCCTCCCAGCAACCAAATCTCCCCCGATGCCTGTCCCATAACAGGAGGTGCAGTGTCTATCGAGTGTGCTAGAAACAAGGGGACGCCCAAGGCGGGACTACCCTGCTCGGGTCTGGCTCGCAGAGTCCTTTCCAGGTGTGCTGCGGCATAGCTCTTCCGCCCTGGTCGTCTTCCTGTCGTGTGGGCGGCTGCAGGCATTTTGGGAAGCCTGCTCAAGGAGCGGGGTCCCCAGTGGCACTATCTATGCCTCCAGCATGTGCACTTTTGTTACTTAATTTGCCCTGGTCGGTAATTGCTTCAGTATAAGCCCATTCATTAGTCACACCAGTTTTAATTACAGAGTCCGAGTTGAGATCCTCATGAAATCAATAAGCAATTAATCATCAAATAGCAATATTTGCACTCGGGTGAGCTCAGGTGTTCCAGGGCCTGGAAGTCACTTCCCTTTTCTGTGAAGCTTGTGTTACAGGACTATTAACAGAGAAGTCGCCCTTTCATAGCAAACATGCAACTTCTCTGGAAGTATCTTCTCAAATATCTTGGGTCAAATTTGGGAGTTTATTACAAAGGCACTCGGGCACTTTGTGGTAGGTGTTCAGTGCATCATGATTTAACAGCAAGAAGGCGGGCTTGGCTTTGTTACTTTTTAGGAACCAAACTCCTCTTCTTCCCAGTGAAATGAGGGCGCGGATAGCAAGCTAATGGGGCCACACTAATAATGGGAGACGATATAACTGTAAATACTCAGCATAAACTAGACATTTAATAACTAAAAGGTTTAGGGAACGTCTTGGCGAAATGCAGCCTGACCACCATGGTCGGGCACCGATTCCCCAGTAAACCGTCGGGCATTCACGCCCTCCCCCGCCCGCAGCTGGCAGCCGCTGGCGGCGGGTCTGAAAGGCAGCCCGCAGCACATAGACTTCCAGTACCTTCCGTGTGCTTGTGACTAAGGGACCTCATTAAAGGGAAGTGAAGGCAGACTCACAGCACTGTTTCTGTCTTTGTAAGAAAATGACAAACAAATCAATAAAACAGTCATTACTCTGAAAATCTGTATCGAATATATCTCCCAGGTACAAGTTAATTATGAGAGAAGCTGGGTCATTTCCGGCATGCTGATTTGTATTATTGGAACATTCTGGAACTTAGCAGATAATGCTCTGTGTGTCTGGCACCCCCACCCTTCAGCACCACTCTGGTCGTGAACTTTCACCTTTGTCTCCTTTTGACCCCGCCCCCCCAAGACTCTGTCAGTCCGTCTCCAGTCCTTCCCACTCCTGGGTCCTTCCGCTCGGCTCACACTTGGCTTCTTTGTTCTCTCCCTCATCTGTAGCAGCTCCGTAGGTAGCATGTTAAGCCTTCGTTACCCGTGGTACAAATATTTTTTTGAAGTTTATTTAAATTTTGCTTATACTGTTTTGACATCCAAAAGTTTTAAATTTAGTCTTGGTTTCGTGCTTAGAAAACTTACATCCATCAAAAAACGACACGAATGCTCAGCCTTCTAAGTACTTCAGTGTCAACTTTTCACAGTGACTTTTAATTTTTCTGGCATTTTGAATTGTTAGGTGGATCCTAGGGCTTTACCTATTTTTTCCCCAAATTATTCCAGTCGTTTGTTATTACAAACTTTCCTGTCTGTCCTGACTTCACACATCACTTACATTCCAAACTCTCACGTATATCGGATCTGTTTCCCCATTTTTCTCTTCCTTAGTCTGCCTTTTCTTACGACTTGTTTCCAGCCTTCTTGAGTTATAATTGACACGCAACACGGTGGCAAGTTGAAGCCAGCGCTAGCTGACATGTGGATTGTACTGCAAAGTGGTTACTGCCGTGGCGCTTGCTGACGCCAGTGACACGTCACCTAATTGCCATCTCTTGTTTTGGTAGGAGCATTTCAGATCCGCACACCTGGCAGCTTCCAAATATGCAGTAAGGTGCCGTTAGCTGCAGTCACCATGCTGCACATTTTACCCCAGCACATTCGTCTTCTACCTGGAAGTTCATACCTTTCTACCACCTTCCCTCCTTCCGCCCACCCCCACCCGGGTAGACTCCTTTCCAAGAGGCAGTGGTGCGGGGCTGGTGGCCTCCTGGGTGGTGCTCCCTGATGGGGCGGCTGTTGGAAGGCCAGCTGGCCTGGCACGCCGAGCCAAGGGGCAGGGACGGCAAGGGAGGGGGCCAGCTTCGTCAGACGGAGGGGCGAGGGGGACGTGCCCTGCCCTCCTGCCCAGCCCTCCCCGATCTGTCCACCCGCTACCCAGACGCGGAGCTGCCGTGGCCCCTGTGCGTGGGCTGGTCGGTCGTGTGTGCCACCCGGTCCCTGGCCGCCTGCGGGAGAGGAGCACGTGGTGGGGGAGGCAGGCCTGGCAGAGCGCTGCGCAGGCACTCAGGGCAGTGAGGCCGGGGCTCCCAGCTGAAGAACGGTCTAGAACACGGGCTTCAACACAGGGCGCTGAAGCCAAACCGTGCCTTTTGACTAAAGCTCGCCTGGGGCCAGTGCTGGCTTCTGCGGCTGCTGTAAGTGTCACGAGACAGGCGGCTCCCGCAGGAGATGCTCCCTCGTGGTCTGCGGCCAAACACCCGAGGTCAAGGTGAGGACGCCTCCTTCCACAAGCCTAGAAGATGTGCCTGCCCCCTGCTCGACCCTGCGAGTGTGTAGACACACCTCCCTGCGAGCCTATAGGCGCGCCCCCGCTGGACCCCCGCAAGCGTGTTAGACGCGCCCCTGCTGGACCCCCAGGAACGTGTAGACGTGCCCCTGCTGGACCCCCAGGAGTGTGTAGACGTGCTCCCACTGGACCCCCACGAGCGTGTAGACGCGCCCCTGCTGGACCCCCAGGAAGGTGTAGACGCGTCCCCGCGGGACCCCCAGGAACCTGTAGACACACCCCCGCTGGGCCCTGCGAGCATGTAGATACGCTCCCGCTGGACCCCCAGGAACGTGTAGATGTGACTCCGCTGGGCCCCGCGAGCACCTCTCCTGAACCCCTACAAACGTGTAGACACGCCCCCACCTCTCTGCTTTCTCATCTTGTAAGAATGCAACTTGCTGGCCGCAGCCCACCCTAATGACCGCATCCTAACTTGATGACCTCTGCCAAGACCTGATTTCCAAATAAGGTCCCGTTCACAGTTCTGGAGGCTAGGACTTCAGCCTGTCTTCTGCGGGGACAACCATCACGGACCAGTAAATAAGCCACTTTCTTCCTGCCCTGCGTCTCCTGTCTGGGGCTGTGTCTTCTCAAGTCCTGATCCTGGAGGGCCAGGCCTCCTCTGAGTCACACGGCCTCCCTGTGGTTTATCAGGAGAACCCCCACGTGACCCAGAGTGCTCCCCTGGGAGCTCACGCTGCTGGAGCGGCTTCGCGCTGGGCCTCGTCACAGCGGTGGGCTGAGTGGCGGCACCAGCTGACTCGGCAGAAAACAGACAACGGGCTGACTGTGGTGGACGCCCCAGCTGGTCCACTTCCTCTGTGATCTAACCCTCACACCAGGGCGTCACCCTCTCTGCCGAGAACATGGTCATATTGACCCACGGGATATCACAGGCAAGACCCACTTATTTTTGCCTTTAGTTTCACACTATTTCATGAACTCGGTTTTGTGAGTGTTGTTATTTTTTTTTCTTCAATTGTTTATTGTCAAGTTGGTTTCCATATAACACCCAGTGCTCATCCCCACAAGTGCCCCCCTCCATGCCCATCCCCCCTCCCCCCACACCCATCAGCCCTCAGTTTGTTCTCAGTATTTAAGAGTCTCTCATGGTTTGCCTCCCTCCCTCTCCCCAACTATTTTTTCCCCTTCCCCTCTCCCATGGTCCTCTGTTAAGGTTCCCCTGTTCTACTTATGAGTGCAAACATATGGTATCTGTCCTTCTCTGCCTGACTTATTTCGCTCAGCATAACACCCTCGAGTTCCATCCACATTGCTACACAGGCCAGACTTCATTCTTTCTCATTGCCATGTAGTATTCCATTGTATAGATAAACCACATCTTCTTGATCCATTCGTCAGCTGATGGACACTTAGGCTCTTTCCGTGTCTTGGCTATTGTTGAGAGTGCTGCTATGAACATTGGGGTACATGTGCCCCTATGCATCAGCACTCCTGTGTCCCTTGGAAAATTCCTGGCAGTGCTATTGCTGGGTCATAGGGGAGTTCTGTTGTTCATTTTTTGAGGAACCTCCACACTGTTTTCCAGAGGGGCTGCCCCAGTTTACATTCCCACCAGCAGTGTAGGAGGGTATTGTGGGCATTTTTTCTTGCCCGTGTAGTGAGTCTGAGCAGGTGGCTGCCTCAGGTCAGGAATGACTTTGCTTCTAGGATTTGCTTTTCAGTTGCTTGTTCTTTGTGAGCTTTCAGCCACTGTTAGGCATGCCTGTTACATGTCTTCCCTCCATATTGTGCGTGTGTGTTTTTACACTTCCGCCCAGGGCTGTGACCCAGATTTTGCCTGAAAGAACAGAGCAAAAAGCAGCAGCTGCTGCCTGAGTTTTCCTCCACAATCCATCAGACAAAATCTACTCTTTCATCCCTCTGAGCTTCTTGTAATTGTTTTTCTTCTCTTTTTATTAATCAAGTATGATTAGAAAAACAAAAAACTTAGGAGCCTGGGTGGCTCAGTCAGTTAAGCACCTGACTTTGCCTCAGGTCATGATTTCACAGTTTGTGGCTTCAAGCCTCTCGTAGGGCTCTGAGCCGACAGCTCAGAGCCTGGAATCTGCTTCAGATTCGGTGTCTTCTCTCTGTCCCTGCCCTGCTCACTCTCTGTCTCTCTTTCTCAAAAATGAATTAACATTAAAAAAAAAAAAGAAAGAAAGAAACACAAAAAACCCTCACACCTTCTTCATATGAAACCTGCCACGGATGTGAGTGTTCTGATCCAGAGGAGTCAAGTGGCCACAAAGTCAGGCTGGGCAGCGACGGTTCCTGCCATCTGAAGGGAGACCAGATGTACCTGCGCTTGGACAGGGTGGTGAGCAGGATGCAGGGTGGCAAAGCGTAGGCGCTGGAACAGGCAGCGTCTGTGCCAGGAGATGGGACCTGCGGGCTCCGTGGAAGAGGGATCCTTTCTAGTGGTTGTGTGGCTGTCTTCTCGGTCTGTGCCTGTGTTTTTTGGCTTCGTTTCTAAAGAAGCTGTCAGGGATGCAAACGTCCTTCGCCGGGCACTGCCCCCAGTGCACCACAGAACCTTGCCTCCCACCCGAGGGTAGGCCAGCAAGCCGCTCGACACTAACACCTGCTACTCGAAGAAGTACCTTCCAGGTGGGGAGTCTCAGATGGCCCAAATACGTGCTAGTATGTTCTTTTTTAAAAAATGTGTGTTTAATTTTGAGAGAGCTCAAGCAGGGGAGGGGCAGAGAGAGGGGGACAGAGGACCCAAAACGGGCTCTGCTGACAGCACAGAGCACGACGCAGGGCTCAATCTCACGAACCACAAGATCATAACCTAAGCCGAAGTCAGATGCTCAGTCGACTGAGCCACCCAGATGCCCCCCACACTAGTACATTCTAACGAATGCACCTTGGTGACAGCTCACTTTGCCAGTAGGAAAAGAAAACTCAGGATAAACTTTAGGTTTACCTATTCAGGTAACCTTTGTCTATGCATACAGCACATGGCAGCATCCAGAATGAGGAACTGAGAAGGCAGAGTGCTCTGGCTTCAGTCAACTTTCTGTACCTCTAGGGACACAGCAGATCTGGACCTTGTAGGGCTGCAGTGGGACTATGCAGGGAGAGCAGTGACCGTGCGGCCGTTTGTGGAGCTCAGACAGGAGTGCAGGCAGTGGTACCTCTGTCCCTGGGCTGCTGGGGCCACTCCACTGCCAGCCAGTAAGCTTAGTCCAGCCCTGGCTCAACGCAGGCCACCCAGAGGTACTTGTCGACTAGTGAATACGGCAGCTGCAAAGCCCTGTGCAAACCTGCCCCATGAGTGTTAATTTGGCCCCAGATACCTCGTAGTCCTCTGTATCTATCTGTGAGTTTATCCCCTTATTGATAGCCAAAACCTATTTTGGCTAGACAAGAGGAGCCCCTATCCTGGG
Source organism: Hyaena hyaena (assembly GCF_003009895.1). Lineage (NCBI taxonomy): Eukaryota > Metazoa > Chordata > Mammalia > Carnivora > Hyaenidae > Hyaena > Hyaena hyaena. Next base: position 930,948 of record NW_024081235.1, read on the forward strand.
ACCTGAGCATTAGGGGTCCGTGTCCCTCATGAGAGGATGAACTCCACATTCTGCACCCCTCACTTCTAACCGTGCTCCCAAGTGCCTGGGATCCAGACTTTCCTGCCCTGCCGACCCTGAACCTCCCTCACAGGCCTGTGTGGGGGCCTCTATGAAGGTCCATCCACCTGCGGGGGGACTGTGCCAGCAGTGTGCCCCTCCCCAGCTATGTTTCATCTGTGCTGGCAAATCTCTGTGTGCTGAGCTGGATTCCATTGTTAACCTCTGATGACTGCAGATCTGTAGTGATGCCTCCTGCTCTGTTCCTGATGTTGCTAACTTGTGCACTCTCTCTCCTTTGTCAGTCTTGTTAGAGGTTTACCAATTTTATTGATCTTAAAAAAACACCTGTTTCATTGATTCTGTTGTTTTTCTGTTTTTAACATCATTGATTACTGCTATTTGTTTATAGTTTCCCTCATATTTATTTGTATTTATTTATGTCCTTCTTTGTGCCTGCTCTGGGTTTATGTGCTCTTTCTCCAGATTTGGAGGGGAGAGTTTTCTATTATTTTATTCTCCATTTCACGAATTCCTTCCTCTGTTCCCTCCATTCAGCAGTTGTTCCCAAACTGCAGCCTTTTTATGTTGATAATTGTATTTTACAGATTCCAAATTTCCACTTAATTCTTCCATGCATTTCCTGTTTCTTAGTTCAGGGTTTGTTCATTCATTTATTTTTATTTGTTTCAACGTGTCTGCAGTTGCTTGAAGCATTTTTTCATGGCTGCTTCTAGATCTTTGTCAGATAATTTGAACATCTCTGTCATCCTGTTTTGGCATCTGTTGGCTGTCTTGTTTCATTTGGATTGAGATCTTCCTGGTTTTTGGTATGATGAATGATTTTTTTGGTTGACATCTGCATTTTCTGGTTATTCTGCTGTGAGACCCCAGATCCTTCTAAGGCCCGGGCTTAGCAGGTGTGTGCTGCCCCCACTCCAGCAGAGCAGGGGAGGATACCACCTCATTCCTACGGAGAGGTAGAAGACCACGCCTTTCCACTTGATTCTCAAGTGGGGGTTCCATTGCTGCTGGGCAGACGGGGCGTTCCAGCTCCCGGCATGGCCTCCAGTGCCACCAAGGGATGACGTGGGCTCCTTACCACTGAGCAGTGGTTGGAGGCCTCATGTCCACTGGGTAGTGGATCCACCCCCATGGGGGTGTTGGTTACCTCGATGCAGCTGGGTGAGGGAGGACTCCAGGCTCCTCCACGTGAGAGCACCTTGTTGGGTCTGCTGCTGCTTCTGTTTCCCCCTGTGCCCATTGGCATTTGGCTGATTTCTTCAGCCCCAGGTTTGGGATACACAAGGCAAAAAGAAAAACCCACGGGACTGACCCCCAGGCTACTCCTCAGGTCCTGATGTCTTTAGCTGACCTGCCTTCTTCTCTCCATGGTTCACAATCTTGTGTTTGTTTTCCATGAAATGTCCAGAGTGTTTGCTTGGACACTTGATCTCAATGAGAGGAATAGGGAAAAGAACATGTGTTTTGTCTTCTGTGTATGTAATATATATACTTCCAGGTCGTAATAAAAAGAGTCAGTGTTTGCACACAAGGTGCACGCACGCACACATTATTGCTTAGGAAAGCGGACCGAGGGGTGCAGGACGAGGCACGTTGCCTTGTGCTGGGGAACAGTCAGGGCTGCGAGCCATGTGTGAGTGTCCATCTAAATTGGGTGTTACTGATTTAACACCCCAGCATCCGCAGGGCTTGCGGCTAGGGTTTTACCTTTCGTGCTTCAGGTTTGAAATGAGGCATAACATACAAAGCAAAATGCAACCAGAATCTTTCAGGTCTTTGGAGGTTCATGTTCTACATTCTTTAGTTGATGTGCCCAAGGTGATATCATAAGAGCATTGAAAAGGAGAAAAAGACACTGTGTGCTGACTCAAGACATGAATACAATTACACTTCACTGCATGGATTGATTAGTACTCTCTTGGGATTTTGGACATGCCTTTCTATGGCAGATTCTGGCTAAATATGGACTATGGCCAGTGTGAAAATGGAGGCTCTCTCCGATGTTTAAACACGTCCTTCCACTTAGAAAATCACAGTTGTTCTGGTCACGATTTGGACCTTTGCAACCCCTAATTTGTTTTCAGCTGTGATGAGTCAGAGGCAGACTCAGCAACTGAAGTGTTGATTTGAAAAATACTTCTTGACGATAATTAAATCCACCCTGGAGAATAGAGGGTACATCGATGCACCTGTAAGTCCGGACGGTGGCAGAGGACGATTGAACACAGCTGCCTAAAGAATGCGCCAGGGTCTAAGTTCACTCCTTTCCTTCTTGTCTGCTTCTTGTTATTTGACATTTTCTAATCCTCTCGACCTACCTGCACATCAAGCTCTTCACCAGTCTTGTTGGAGACTCCGACTCTCACGGGACAGAGGCGCTGTGAAGAATACCAGTGATCACAAGCGGAATGTGGTCTGAGATTAAAGTAAGACACAAACGGATCTTAGTTTCCTCTTTTCTGTCATGGAGCTGCCTGTAAGTACATCTTCATTCCCAGCTTCTGGAACTAATAGAAGCAGTGATTTGTTAAGTTTGTGTGCTGAGCGCCATGAGGGCACCTTCCCCAACACCCAGCGAGGTGAGCAGCAGGAATTATTGCCCAGTTTTAAGAGGTCACATAACTGAGCCCCAGTCGGGATGAGGGAGATCTCAAGGGCAATCGATGTGAGGTGGCAGAGGGAGGGGGGACCGTTGTCCTGGCTCCTGGCTCGCAGCACATGCTCCTGCTCTTGTGCATCTTCGTCGAATATTGACACACCGAGCAGCATATGCCCGGGGTCTCTCATTTCTGCCCCTTGTCTGCCTGATGAACCCAGTCCACAGAGCTCAAGAGTCTTCAGTGTGATGGTGTGATTTGCTGTTTCTTGTTACCCATGGGGAGACTCGGTTCAGAAACCACCTGTTCTGAAAATGTCATGAAAGTTGAAAATGAAAAGATTTCGGTTGTCGGGGAAAGTAAGCCATTGTGGTGAAGTCCTATAGTAACTTAACAACTGTGACTGATTTAATAAGCAGTGACGTCTGCCCGGTCACAGGGGCTTCCCGTGGGGCAGCACATGTTAGTCTGTGCGGTGTCACTGGGCACCTCCTGGTCTCCTGCCTTGTCCCAGCATCACAGGGCAGGGACCTGGTGAGCCTCCAGGAAGGGAGACTTTGTTTACACCAGAATTGCTTTTTTGTTTATTTTCTTTTTGGCTTCTGGTCACTTTACTACATCCTAATAAGAGATCATTGGGTACAGCGGAACTTTCTGAGAGAGGGAATTTTCTTGTGGAATCCAAGTAACTGTTCCTAAAAGTGACTTAACTCAGTGATGTGACATCAAGCTTAGTCCTATCCTGGTTCCAACAGAGTTATGACATGATGATAACGACATACTGAGTTCAGGGGAGCCTGGGGCTCAGCCAGTCAGGCCTCCAGCTTCGGCTCAGGTCATGATCTCACGGTTCATGGGTTCGAGCCCCACATCAGGCTCTGTGCTGACAGCTCAGAGCCTGGAGCCTGCTTCGGATTCTGTGTCTCCTTCTCTCTCTGCCCCTTCCCTCACCCTTGTGCTCTCTGTGTCTCAAAAATGAATAAACATTAAAAAATTTTTAAAAAATATACTGTGTTCAGTTAGTGGATTTTCCAGATCCAAAAGGGAACACAAACATTATAATGAATTAAATATGAATTTAAACGTAAATACATAGATTGAATTTTGCTAGAGAACATTTTCCTTTTTCTCTGTGGTTATACAGTATTAGCAAGAAAAAAATTCTCTTCTTTAAAGATAACAAACAACAACAACAACAACAACAACAACAACAACAACAAGGCAGTTCTTCAGTCAACCTGCCAAGCCAGCTCTGGCCATGTCTGGAACCGTTTTCTTACAACCATTCTGTGTCTTATAAGCCCCTCAATTTCATCTTCCATCATTTAAAGTGTGCCCAGATACTGTCCATATGAGTCAGCATATTTCAATTATTCTGTCACGTTCTCACTACACTCCCCTACAATCCAGCTTTGTCCCTTACCACTCTACTAAGATTGTTTCTGGAAGGTTCCTGTTTACCTTGTTCTTAGCAAGTCAAGTATTTTCTCATGAAGACTAATGCTGCCTTTGGGAAACTGATCTTCTCTCACTCCTGAAAATCTCAGCCGCACTACCACCATCTGGGTGAGACAGAGCTGGTTCCTGTCCTGTGGTGTGGCTTCAGGGAAGTCACCTCCATCCACGTGAAGAGGTGATACTGCCTCCCTCGGTGTTACCAAGAACGTTCTGTACAGCGATCTGTGTCAAGGGCCTGCTGCAGGTGGATAGAGGCCTACCACGTGCCGTTTCTTTCCCTTTTCCTATGAACTTCCCAGAACGTTCTTTCTTTTTGACTTTTCTGGATAACCTTCTTCTTCCTGAAGACTGATAATAGGTATCTTAGACCCTGTTCAATTTTGGTGATGCTCTTTCCCTAAACTGAGATTATCATCTAACCATCCCGACTTCGCCAATAATTCTTAAGATCGTTATTTAATCTTCTAGCATTTTTTAAAGACTTCATACACAGAGTGTCACAATTACTATTCAAGGCACAAGATAGTAGTAATGGGCTCCCTCCTGCCACAGGGACACTGTTTGCCGTGCCCCCTCTGTGCTCCAGGAGTGGAGCGGTGGCTGTGGGCATGTTGTCGTGGGGTCGCACGTCTCCCCCAGTACTGCTTCTAAAGCTGACCTGGCAGTTGTCTGTTCACCATGTGGCCCTACAGTGTTTGGGGCGGGGCCTCCAGGCCACATAACAAGGTATGGACAGGTCACAGATGACACCGGTACTTACTTTGCATGACTGCTGGTGTGTTCTCCAGAGCGGTTCACATGCCCAGAAGAGGCACACAAGCGGCCTTATTTCTGCCCACGCTCACCCACCCTTGGTGCTGTCAGACGTGTAGAATTTTATAAATGTGATGATCGAAAAGTGGCGTCTCCCTTTCCTTCTGATAGTGTTCGGCAAGTTATTTTAGTCTCATACTTCCAGTCATGAACTTCTCTTGCTCCAACCTGTTCCTGTAATTTTCCTATGTTTTGATCAGATTCTTCCGGTCTTTATTGTTTGATCGCCACGTTAACCATGTGCTTATTGACACAGAAAAGACATTTGATAAGACTTTATCACATAAGTTTGATAAGAACTCTACTTGCTTATTATAGGCATAAAGAAATGCTATTGATTTTTAAGCTGATTTTATATCCGTCAACGTTTCTGAACTCTCATTAGTTATAAGTGCCTTTATTCTGTTAGGGTTTCTGTTGATAGGATGGTGTCATCTGCCTGTAAGGATGGTCCTTAATCTTCCCCTTTTCAAACCGCCATCACCACTGTCACCTTTTCCTCCTCCGTCTCCTCCTTCCTTTCTCCTCCTCCCCCTTCTCTTCCATCTCATTACATTGGCAAGGAAGGACCTTTGACACCACTTATGTTTAAAAAAATTTTTTAAATGTTTATTTTTGAGAGAGAGCCAGACACCATGCAAGTTGGGGAGGGGTGGAGAGAGAGGGAGACACAGAATCTGAAGCAGGCTCCAGGCTCTGAGCTGTCAGCACAGAGCCCAATGTAGGGCTTGAACTTATCAACTGTGAGATCATGACCCATGATCATGAGCTGAAGTGGGACACTCAACCAATGGAGCCACCCAGACGCCCCAACGCTGGTTATGTTAATGGGCGTCCTTGCTTCTGATTTTAAAATTCCTACATGAAGTGTGATTTTTACTAAACATCTTGGGAATACAGCCTTTGCCAAGTTGAAGATGTTTTCTTTTACTCCTTTTTTTTTGGAAGAGTTTATGCAGAGGTGGGGATGCGCTCAGATCTGTGTCTCATGGGACCGGTTTAGCCCAGGGAGGGGCTGCTGTGGTGATCCACGTGCAAGCTGGCCGCAGCTTGCATCAGGATGGTGGTGCTGGAGACACAGGAGTGCGTGATTTGAGAACCACTTAAAGGTAAAATCGATGGGCTTTGGTGGTAGACGAGGGATGGAATGGGAATAAGAGCAAGTGTCGAGAATGACTCCCCGGTCTCAGCTTGTGTAACTGGACGGACACCGTTTGTTGAGGTAGGGAGTACTGCCCGAGGTTCGGCCCTCGCATGTATTGACATTGATGTGCATTTATGACATTCAAAATAAGATGTTGAGTAGATATTGGGTAGAGGGGCCTGGAGCACTGAGGAGGGATCTGGTTCGGTCCAGACTCTCATGTAATTGAGAGCTGATGGGGAGGGAACACAATCAGCAGGAGCCCATGGATTCCAGATGTTCCCAAGGGACAAAATGGAATGGCAAAAATGCAAGGGTTTGTCAGAGACACAGCTGAAGATGACGTTATTTATCTGAGAAAAGATCAGGATACCAGTTTATTTATTTTTAAATTTTATTTATTTATTTTGAGAGAGAGAGCTAGAGAGAGCAGATGTGTGTGAGCAGAAAGAGGGGCAGAGAGAGGGAGAGAGAATCCCAAGCAGGCTCCACACTGTCAGAGCAGAGCCCGACTTGGGGCTTGAACTCATGAACCGCGAGAGCATGACCTGGGCTGAAACCAAGAGTGGGATGAGTGAGTGACTGAGGCACCCAGATGCCCCCAGAATACTCAGTTTAAAGATGTCCGTATGTGTCTGGGGAAACTGAAGAGGCTCACATCTAGGCAAAAAGGTTTGTTCATAAGGTCTAAATGTTACATCACAAATTAGAGCCATCGTACCTAAATATCTGGATACATGAATAATGATAAACTTTCCAAAGTTGTAATACACCCAAAATATTAAGAAGCTGATGTAGTTTAAGTATATGACTTATAACTCCATGCATCACTATCGTAACTGGAATGAAAATGAGCATCTGAATGCAATGAGGGGTCCTGCCTTTGAGGTGTTTGCTAAGAGATGAGCAGGACAGGTGTGCTATTTATGAAGCAATGCATGTGTTCTTAAGAAACCGTGCATTGTGCAAAGTCATCCACTGAAAATAGCAAGCGCTTAGGGAAATCCTGGGTTGCAATAGAATCTGCAAAACCTTAGAAAATTTGTAACCGGAGCAGTCACTAAAAAAATAATCCTAGTTAAAGATCCTTGCATAGCTGTGAACTCTTCTCTACAGGTTTGGTAGAGTTCCCTGGGAAGCCCTCCAACCCTGGACTCTCGTTTGTTGGGAGATTTGCGATGACTGATTCAGTTTCATTAATGGTTATGCGTCTGCTCAAAGTTGGTAGTGTGTGAATTTCTAGGAATTTGTCTGTTTCTTCCAGATTGCCCAGTTTATTGACATATAATTGCTCATAATATTCTCTTATAACTGTATTTCTGCAGTGGTGGTTGTGATCTCTCCTCTTTCATTCATGATTTTATTTATTTGAGTCCTTTCCTTTTTCTTTTTAATAAGTCAGTCTAGTGGTTTATCAATTTTGTTCATTCTTTCAAAGAACCAGCTCCTAGTTTTGTTGATCTCTTCTACGCTTTGTTGTTGTTGTTGTTGTTTGGGTATCACTGATTTCTGCTCTAATCTTTATTATTTCCCTTCTTCTGTTGGCTTGGGGCTTTATTTGCTGTTCTTTTCCCAGCTCCTTTAGACGTAAGGTTAGGGGGTGTATTTGAGACATTTCTTCCTTCTTGAGGAAGGGCCTGGATGGCTGTATGCTTTCCTCTCATGACCGACCGACCGCCTTCGTGGCCTCCCAAAAGTTTCGGACTGTTGTGTTTTCATTTTCATTGGCTTCCATTTACTTTTTTATTCCCTCTTTAATTTCTTGGTTAACCCATTCATTCTTTAGTAGGATGTTCTTTCTTTTATTATTTTTTAATTTTTTAAATGTTTTTTAAATTTATTTTTGAGAGAAAGAGAGAGAGAGCGTGAACAGGGGAGGGTCAGAGAGAGAGGGAGACACAGAATCTGAAAGAGGCTTCAGGCTCTGAGTTAGCTGTCAGCACAGAGCCCAATATGGGGCTCGAACCCATGAACCGTGAGATCATGACCTGGGCCGAAGTCGGACGCTCAACTGACTGAGCCACCCAGGCGCCCCTAGTAGGATGCTCTGTAATCTCCAAATACCTATGGTTTTTCCAAAATTTTTTCTTATGGTTGATTTCAAGTCTCATAGCATTGTGGTCTGAAAATATGCATCTCAGTCTTTTTGTACTTGTTGAGGGCTGATTTGTACCCAGTATGTGACCTATTCTGGAGAATATTCCATGTGTACTCAAGAAGAATGGGTATTCTGCCACTCTAGGATGAAATGTTCTGAATATATCTGCCAAGTGCATCTAGTCCAGTGTGTCATTCAAGGCCATTGTTTCTTGATTGATTTTTTTTGCTTAGATGATCTGTCTGTTGCTTTGAGGGGATATTAAAGTCCCCTACTATTATGGTATTATTATTCACGAGTTCTTTATGTTTGTGATTAATTGATTTATATATTTGGGTGTTTCGGGGGGGGGGACATAAATATTTACAATTGATGGAATGGGAGAAGATATTTGGAAATGATATATGGGATAAAGGGTTAGAATCCAAAATCTATGAAGAACTTAACCAAACTCAACACCCCAAAAAACAAATAATCTAGTGAACAAACGGGTAGAGGACATGAATAGACAATTTTCAAAAGAAGACATTCAGGTGGATGAATGACACATGAAAAGATGCTCAACATTACTCATCATCAGGGAAATACAGATCAAAACCTCAATGAGATACCACCTCACACCCATCAGAATGACTAAAATTAACAACTTGGGAAACAACAGATGCTGGCGAGGACGTGGAGAAAGGAGAGCACTTTTGCACCGTTGGTGGGAATGCACACTGGTTGCAGCCGCTCTGGAAAACAGTATGGAGTTTCCTCATAAAAGTTAAAAAAAAGAATTGTCCTATCACCCAGAAATAGCACTACTAGGTATTTACCCAAAGGATACAAAAGTACTAATTTGAAGGTACACATCCTCCCCAGTGTTTATAGCAGCGCTATCAACAATAGTCAAATTATGGAAAGAACCCAAATGTCCTTGACTGATGAATGGATAAAGAAGATGTGGTATATGTATACAATGGGATATTACTCAGTGATCAAAAAGAATGAAATCTTATCATTTTTGCTAGAGTGTATTATGCTAAGCAAACTAAGTCAACCAGAGAAATACAAATGTCTTATGATTTCACTCATATGTGGAATTGAAGAAACAAAACAGATGAACATTGGGGAAAGGAAGGTAAAATAAAATCAGACGAAAACAGAGAGAGGGACAAACCATGAGAGACTCTTAACTACAGAGAATGAACTGAGTGTTGATGGGGGGAGGGAGGTGGAGGATGGGCTAAATGGTAAGGAGGGCACTTGTTAGGATGCGCCCTGGGCATTGTATGTAAGTGAGGAATCACTACATTTTCCTGAAACCGGTACTACACTATATGTTACCTAACTTGAATTTAAATTAGAAGAAATCTTTATAGAGGAAAAAACACATGAAATCCCTAATAAATGGCATATGCTACAGTGCATACGGGATTCTGCTGTAACACAGAGAAAGGCAAAGGCAGCTTGGTGGCAGAACAGGCAAGGACAGATGGGGGGCTGGCGGGGAGGCAAGGACAGAGAGAGACGGTTGCAAGCTTTGTACAACATTCAGGGTACCAGCAGCAGGTGTGCCCGAGATGATCACTGCTTGTTCCTCTTGACAAAGACCCGGGAGAGCCTTGCCACAGAGATACTCTCAAGACCGAGCATGTGGCCAAACGGGACCCAGGGGGGAGACACGGGTCCGCGGTCTTGTCTGTGTCTTGCTGTGTCCACTTGTGTTAGCGTCAGTGGTGTTCAGTGTGGTGACTTCCGTGTGCCGGAGGAGTCCGCCTACGGCCACTGCGTCTCCCACCTAATGCTCACGCCTAGGCAGTCCCGGCTCTGTCCAGTACAGATGCATTCCATGAAACGTATGCCTGAGCAAACCAGACTACGTCGCGAAGTAGCTTGCAAATGTCAGCGCATTGCTTTTATAATGGATTGGGCAGGTGGTTGGGAGATGCTGATTATCTGCCGGAGCTTCTAGAACAAGAAACTGGACTTGAATCACTTTGGCTACCTAGTGTATGTTATCAACAACTGCCTTTTAAATTATCAAAACTGCATATTTAAGATTGCTGTACCTGTGGGGCATTTCAGTGTCTGCTATTTATGAGCTAGTTAAACTTACCCCAGTTTTTTTTGGGGGGGGATGGGCAGCTCTCCAGATGTTACCCTCACCTCTAAGGAAAAATCAAGCACCAACGCAACGGTCTGTGAGAAATGTGAACCAGTCACTTCTGAGAAATGAAAATAATACCCAGAATCAATGTAATCTCTTCTCAAGACAACTAGAAACAACTGGAGAGCAGATTCCTGAGACAAATGTCACCTGAGGAAATTGTGCTGAATCGTTCCATTTGCCTGTTAGATTTTATGTTCTCGTATCTTTTCCAGGCTCCTTTGATTTTTTTCCTTGTGTAGAAAAAAATTAACACTTCAAAGCAGAAATGTACACATCAGGATAATTGAATTGCAGAAAAGAAATTGGCAGCTGCCGGGCTTTCTGGACGGTAATCCCCTTAACCAACTGGAGCTTGCAGGCTTTGTCCTCCGCTCTCCCCTGCTAGGTGTCGCTGCTTTTCCTTTTCATATTTCTTCCGTGAAGGAATTTGGAGCAATCAAGAGGAGGACTGAAGGGAAGCGGAGAAAAGAAGATGCGTGTTTAGTGGCTCGGGTGGGAAGGAAGTGAGGCCCTCTGTTCTGACGCAACTCGCTGAGGACCCGCTGTGGCCTCGATCACGAACCAACTCCTTTTCAAGGCTGCGTCTCTGTCTGATGTTGGCCACTTGGTCAAAACATGTTCTGGGCTTCCTAATGAAGTCAAAATGTGTGCTCCTTTGGATTTAAAAACTGGTCTCAGCTACCGTGAATCGAACCGTGTACAGATGCACTGAGAGCCCAATGAAGCGGTGACCCTCCGACAGAGGACCTCCCCCATGGCCTCGGGTATGATACAAAAAAGATGCCATGTTTGGAATCAGTCCAGTTGTTCCCACGATGACATAATTGGGAAAGGGTGTTTTAGTCAATATATGTTGCCTTTGGCATCCATCGGCTGTGAGCAGTTCCATGAGTAGGGCCCTTGACGTCGTGACACAGGTTATCACATGCTTTCTTACCTGTTTTGCTTGGCGAGATGAGTCCAGCTTGGAAAACAATGGGAAGTTTCATCCGCTCAGAGAGACATGTACTGGAAAGTCAGACCAAATGACGTGGGCATCCCCAGCCTGACAAAGGCCTGTGGCGGCAGGGCGATCATGAGCCGGAGACGGAAGCCCACGTAAACAATGGAAGAGATCTGCTGGAGGGAGGCTGAAGGAGAGCTGGAGGAGGCAGTCCTGTCCAGGGAGAAGGCCAGGCGCATGGACGTGTCCCCAGCTTTCTGGGAGGCGGGGCTTAGAAAGCAGATAGGGTGGCAAAGCCTGAGGGAAGTAACTCCCCACAGCAGAGGGTCCTCAGCACCCACCTTATGGGGTGCTCTTCATGTGGGCCTCGTGAAGAGGAAAATGGAGGAATTATTCTTTAAAACTCCAGTGCGATCCCACACATAGTTTCCCAGGGACAGTTTGGGAAAGGACAGGTGTGAAGAGTAGATGACGGACACACCAGGTGAGCAAACAAAAATCTCCAATTACAGCATTGCGAGGAATAAGCTCTAACTCAGGGAAAAGGTCTTTTAGGACACATACTAACTTATGTTGTGCTTGGAACAATAAAGTATCAGTAACCATTGTGTGCTCACTGTGAATGTGACATTGTGCCCATTTCCTGAGTCACTCAACATCCCCAACAACCTGCAAGGCAGGCAGCATAGGGCACTTGTAACCCTCTAGAGGATGGAGAAATTATGGTGCTCAGCGTCCCCACAAGCTTCTCAAGGTCCCAAGAACAAGGGAGCAGCAGAGCTGAACTCCAAAAGGAGGTTCTCTGGCCCCGAGCTTTATTGTTTTGTGGGAACAGAGTGTAATAATAATAGAGAGAGGGTAGTACCAGGAAACATAAACCTCTCTTGCTGCCCAATGTGGTTCCAGTCTCCTAGCCTGAACAAGAGTCTTTATCGATGGGATGTGCATTTAAGTCTATGACCTTGTGACACTGAGGATATCAGACCGTACGTGAGGTCCTTGTTCTGAGAACCCAGAATGCAGCATCTTCCCATCCCAGGGCAGAGGACTTGACGGTTGTCATCACCGAGAGGCCAGGACAGACGGTTAAAATGATAGGTGAGACAGGTCTACGGAGGAAACAGCAATTAGTGAAGAACCAGCCATCTCACATCCACAGAATGTCCAGTAACTATGTGAGAATGAAAGATGGAGGCACAGCCGTCAGAGTATTTGTCGGGCCGAGGGGTCCAGGCCAGGTCCCTCTCTGATAAGATGACCAGCTCATGCACACCACGCCGCCCCCTTTCTGTACCGCCGCCACTCAAAGCACGGCCTTGCTTGTTCCCTTGGACACACGCGTGCCCTGTCACCACAGACAACCTCACAAATGCTGCCCTTGACGCCCTGTGCTCCCATCCACCTTCCCTGTGTCCACAAATCTTCTCCCAGAATCGTCTGCCTTCGGGGTCCTCCCCAGTGGAGGCGACTTGTTCCCCCATTGCACCTCGTGCCTGGGTGCCACGTGTTCCTGAGCGTGGCCATCCCGTCAGCTGGGACACCTCGTGCTTCTTTGTATCTCACCCGGTCGGCTTCACCCCCGTCCCCGTACTTGGGCAGCTGTCCACCCCGCGCGGTGTCACCACGGCGATTCTTTGCTGAGTTTGGAGCCCATCCCAACCTTCATGCCCGGCGTCCTTGACATCCCTGTCACCTGATGACATCATCTCGTAATTCCTTTGTCTCCTCATCTCCTGTGACTTTTTCCATCTTCTCCACATTTGCCACCTGCTTTAAACTTCGTCATCCCGGAAACTTGATCACTGTAATTGACTAGTGATTCTGCACATTCTTTTGCTCCGTTCCCACGCTGTAGCCGTGCAGCCTCTCAGCAGACCCTCCCACCAATTGATGCGCCCGCCACCGGGCCCACCCGCCCCTCCTGTTGTCACCTCCTCCTGGCCAACAAAGGCCCTATTGTCACTCTACTGCAGCCTTTTAATCTGGTCATTGGGGGAAAACACAACCTGGAAGGAGCCAGTCATTTCCTGTTCTCTATGTGTCTGAATTCTGACGCTTACAGGGGGGGGTGTTACCATAAAGATGCGTGCACCCAGCCTCAGCGGCCCAGCCTTTAAGAACCTCCCCCTTGTTCTTAGTGAGGCCTGTGCTCACAGTTGCTCTCTTCCAGGACGACTTCCCGCTTTCTCCCTGCACTTCAACCTGACCCCCATTCCGGTTTTCTCCAGCTGACTTTGTTTCTTACAAGCAAAGAAAGAAAGAGAGAAAGGAAAGAAGGCAGGAAGGGAGGAGGAAAGGTGGGAGGGAGAAGGAAAGGGGAGGAGGGAGGGAGGGGAGAGGTAAGGAAAGAGGGTGAAAGGAGGAAAGAAGGAGGAAGAAGGGGAGAAATGGAGGAAGAAGAAATACGGAAAGAAAGAACAAATCATTCAGAAACATCCTCTGATGGCTGCTCCGACCCTCCAGGCCCTGTTTACACACACCCAACTCCTCTTTAAGAAAGTATCTTTCCTCCTACTAAAGGGAATCAGGAAGTTCACGGGATGTGTTAATACTCTTATTTCAGTCTCTATTATGCCCCAACCCCTCCTTAGATTTAGTCTTTTTTCCTCTTCATAGTGAATCGTTGTAATTACACACACTCACCCCACTTCTACACCTTCTGCCCACCATCCATTCACTCCGCCCCGCACCCCCAGGGGCCGGCTGCCTGCGGACACTCCTCAGTGCTCGGCTACAGCAGTGACCACACAGGCAGGCGTCCCCTCCAGCCCTGTGGATGCATCAGGATCCTTTCCTGTTAGGACACAACAAAGAGGCTTGAGAACGTTGGGACTAACGTCAGGGAGGAGTTGACCTGTCAGAGGTAGTGCTGAGGCAGACGGCCCAGGCTGGGGGGAAGCGGGAAGCTGTCCTCCATGAAGTCACTGGGGGACCTAGACTTCTTCCATCTTCTCACTCTGCTATCTTTGAGGGTGAAGTCCTGTCCATGGAGCTCAGAGGGGATCATTCTCAGGCTGGGTGTCCATCCTTCAGAAGACAGAAAGGGAAGTCTAGCATGTTGACTGTGTCTTTAATGAGGCATTGGGGAGTTACATCAACCCTTCTGCCCCAAAACGTACCAGTGACCGGAGCTTAGCCACATGGCCGCACTCAGCAGGGTGGGAATCTGGGAGACGGAAGCTCTTGCTAGCTGTGCACCCAGCGGACGCTCTGCCTCTATTCCAACCTACTTGACTTTGAAGTAATTCTGCTCGTTTCTGTTCCTTTGTGCTCTCCAGCGTGTATTTGTACCATTGTGATACCTTCTAGCTCATCTAGTTTTTCTAGGGTTTTTTGTGTGTTCTCTTTTTAACTTTGTCTTCTTCCTGGGCAAAATCTTCTTCCTGGCTGATGTATTAGTCAGGCTTCTCCAGAGAAACAGAGCCAGTAGGATATATGTGTATCTATCTATAGATGTCTGTCTGTCTCTGTCACTCTCTCTCTGTAGACAGAGAGAGGGAGGTGTGATCAGGAGTGGGCTCACATGACCGTGGGGCTTACAAGTCCCTGTGACCACTCAGCAAGCTGGAGGCCCGGGAAAGACAATGGAATAAGTTTCGGTCTGAAAGCCAGCAGGCTCAGGACTCAGGAAGAGCCGTGTTTTAGTTCAGGTCCAAAGGCAGGAAAAAGACTGATGCTTGAAAGCTTGGTCAGGTAGGTGGAGTTACCCCTTACTTAAGGGAGGGTCAGCCCTTTTGTTCTATTCAGGACTTGGTTGGCCAAGGCCCCCCCACATTAGTGGGGGATAGTGTGTTTTACTCCGTTTGCCTGTTCAGATGTTAATCTCCTGCAAAAACATCCTCAGTGACACACCCAGAATAATCTTTGACCAAATACTTGAGCACCCTGTGGCCCAGTCAAGTTGATATGGAAAATTAACCATCGCAGATGATCAGCAAATGGGAGGAACATTTACTATAATAAGGAAAAACGGAGGAGGAGGTGTTCGTTTTAATGGGTGGTTCAGGGGGAAAATGATGTGTTCAGCTATGGACTTGTTAGTTGAGTTTCTGTGAAAGTGGAATTAACGGTTCAAGCAGAGAGTGGACCCATTAGTCTGAAGCTCGGAAGGTAAGTCTGGCATGGAGGTAAAAGGGGAGCCGTCATCTGACACCCCCCCCCCCCCAGTTTTGTTCATCCTGCATCCAGTCAGTCACCAATCCAGGGGGTTTTCACCTGTGGGATCTCAGATGACTCTGCCCTTCATGAAGCCGTGGTCCAAGCGACACCATTTGGTTCCCGGAGAATTGCCAGCACCTCGCCCAGCTCTTCCCTGGGCAGAGCCAGTTACCGCGCATTCTCACAGAACCCTTTCATGGTCCCACTGCTCTTAGGACAGGACAAGATGCAGCCGGCCACAGTGCCCCCGGGTTCCAGCCACGTGGCCTTCCTGCGCCTTCGGATACAGCATACCTACCGCAGGCTCAGGGTCCGCTCCCACGCGGTCTGCCGTTTGTGCCTCATTTGGTACTCAGTCTGCGTAGGTGGTTCTTTTCACTTTTCTCAGCATCGGTAACCGCTAACCCACCTGTTGGGATTTGGCTTCCATGACACTCGCTCGGGCGCCCCTGTCTTCCTGCTCTCCGTTCTTAAGATAAGCTGCTGCTCACAGTCCCAGCAAGTGTGTTTGCGTACTTAACTCGCCGTTGTTTGCTCAGCGGTGTTCCTGTAGCGGAACTTAGCTCCAGGGGGCTGGTGTGTCTCTTACTCACCCTGCTCTCCGGGGTTTGCTTCACAGCCTGAGTGATTACTACGGGTTTCTCTCCATAGACAACGTAATGTGCCGATCGCGGGGGGCTGACACCCCGCCGAGAGGAACGTCAGTGATGAGACCGGCAGATAGAGCATTGCCTTCGAGCAGCCACAGTGCTCTGGCTGCTGGTGGGAAGCAGACCTCAAGGCTGCCATTTTCTGAGCTGCTTGGCCTGTGAGGTGTGGATTAGCTTCCTGTATCTTCCGTCTTGCTAGAGAAAGGGAGCCACTCGTTCGTTTCAGAACTATTGTTGTGACAGGAAACAATTCCCATGACTCTTGAATTTGTGTGTGTGGCCCTGCACATATACGTAGGTGCAAAGTCAAGAGTAATCTGAGCTCTGCTGCCACACACGATTTTTGCCAAGGCCGCGGTGGTTCCCGAGTACTTCTCTGATCATGAACCGGAGCGTGAGGGAAGCAAGAAAATGCACACTTGGCGGTACTGGGAAGGGTACTGAGGGGGTGCCGGCCCACCTGGAGCAGCGTCTGCGGCCCCCAGCACTCACCTCCCCTGCCTTCCCCTCCTCGGGTCTTGAAGATGTGGGAGGAATTTGGAACAGCATTTCTCGGATCCAGGTCAGGACAGTGACCCTTCAGGGCTATGGGTTGTGCCGGACACATGCTTTATTTAAAAGTCTGTTGTATGTGTGTGCAACGCAAGGCTCTCTAAAGCAGGGGCCCAGGGCAGCGGCCCCTCCTTCCCGGGTCGGGGTGCTATCATGCAGAGTGGGTAAGGGATTCCCCTGCCCTCCCAGGCCTACAGGCCAGCGGGCCACACACACCAAGACAGCTATGGCCATACAGGGTGACTCAGGGCGCCACAGAGGCAGAGAGGACTGGGGCACTTGCCCCCTGGACTGTTGTCTGGGAACAGGAAGCCGGGAGGAAGTTGGCCAGACCGAGGACACTGGGGTAAAGGCACCGCGTCCACGCTGGAGAATCCCTGCTTGGGGGGAGGGGTGGAGCAGGGGAGGGCAGGCACTGGGGTCACAGCGGGGCAGGGGGCTCGGGGGCCATTCTCCAGGGGCCGGGGCTTTTTCCCGAGAACAGCGGGGTCCTCAAGGATTATGGGACTTTGATGTGAGAGTTGTTCTGGTCACACTGTGGAGAGCGGGTTGAGACGGGACAGGAGACGGAGGGGTGGGGGGCTCGCCGCTGCGGCAATCCGGGAGACACGGGGCAGGTGCGGAGGACGGATCCGAGCACACGACAGAGAGAGAGGCCGAGTCAGTGCAGGAACCGAGGGAAGGACCCCAACAGCTGAGTCTCCGGGCAGAGGGTGTGCCTGCTGGCGCAGGCAGCGAGGACTGGGGAGGAGGAGCCAGTGTGGCCCTGGGGACCGCTGCACACCGGTGCTCCATCAGCAGGTATTGGTACAGGTGTCTGGAGGTCGGGGACAGAGTCCCCGCCAGAGACCCGGTTCAGAGTTAGCAGGTGGATGGTAGCTAACACCGTACGGCAGTAGGACGTTCCCACGACGGGCCCCAAGCAAACCCCACCCTCCTGGATGGGGCAACTGTGACCCCAGTGGCCTGAGCCGTCACCTGGCTGGGGGCGGTGGACCCCTGAGAGACCACACTTGGCAGCTCCGTCCTCAGCTCTGGAATTTTACTAGAAACCTCTCCACAGCCGAGCCAGTTAGCGAGGCATAGATGCCGCGACAGTGACGTCATTGCCCTGGACGGGCCGTGAGTGGGCAGCTGGCTCCAAATGGGGAGATTCTCTGCAAATTGCCCGGGAAGAGACACCCGTTCTGACCCCCGTGCCCACCTCGCCGTGGAGCTAAGCGGGAGGTTTCTTTGTAGGTATGACTTGCCAGATGGAATTCCTCAGGTTTGCAGGTCTCCACGTGGCAGAGAACCTGAGCGTGGGGCCTTCCCTGTGAACTGTGGGGATTCGTGGGCACACAGATACTCTTTTGTCTTGTTAAAAATGCTGCACAGATTCCCAACGAACAGCAACGGCCACTGATGCGTGACAGAGATGCATGTGAATTTTGTCCTTCGGTGCGGTGGTGAGAATCCTGGCTGCGCGAGAGGGGAATTCCTTGCAGGGGCCCGAGCGGGGCTAGTGAGTAACAGGAGATACGGGCGAGGCCTGACCCCTCGGCTCTGCCAACCAGCTGCGTCACCTTTGGCTAAGAGGTGGCTCTCAGCAGCAGCATGGTCAGGGGAACTTACTGTTTATGCATTTCTCTTATTTTTGTGGGCTTTCTGCCCAACACCGCTAACACCAACTTTGCTGTTTGGGAGCACGCAGAAGAGCGCCCATGTGGGCACGGTGGAAAGTTCAAACTGGTGGGCGTGCCGTATTATCGGGGAAGGCAAATCAGCACGTTAAATCAGCCCGCCACAGCCCGTCAAGCAGCCTCTGAGGTGAATAGTCATGGTAGACGTTTCTCTTTAAAACTCCATGGCTGCAGACTGCAGGGGCCGCCTTAGGGGCCCCCCGGGTCCACTGTAGACATTTGTGGCCGCAGATCTGGAGAGAGGTTCTGCTTTAGGACCCGAAGGACAGCAGACACAGGGACAGTGAATCTCTGTGGCTTTGCACTTAAGCCGTGTGGCTCTGGGACACGGCTCACGTTCTCCGGGTTTTAAGTTTCCTTCGCAGAGGCCTTACCAGCGGGACAAGGAGATCAGGGTTTTCCAAAATGACCAAAATAGAGTCTCCAGGAAAAAAAACAACAACGCACGGAAGTGAGACCTACGACCACGAGAATCACGTTCTTAGCGACCTGCGCTGCTGGCTCCCAGGCATGAGGAAGGAGCACAGCGCGTGCCCTTGGCCGCGGCCAACGGCCGTGTGGTCCAGCCGCCCCTGCTGCGCTTGGCTTCCGCTTAGTGGTGCGTCTGATCTGGGCTTCGCTCGACTCCGGCCGACCCGCAGCGGGACAGGTGGCCAACCTTGCCTGCTCGCCACCCAGCGGAAACGGCGGGCCCTATATTAAGTAAGTGAGCCCAGGGTGCTGGATTAGGTCAGTCCCTAAAAGTGGCTCTGATCTGCCCTCGCGGCAAGGGGACAGCGTGTCGCTGCACCTCGCCTGCTGGGGGGAGCCGGCCTGAGTGTTTACCAGCCCCGCTTGGACGTGTGCTCTCGGCACATGGGGGACTGAGACCATCCACACTGGAGGAGGAGGGGCGGGCGGCCCCCTGGCCAGACACCCGTCTCTAACCGAGGCAGGATGCTTTCTCGCTTCCGGCAGGCCTTCTCGAAGTTCTATGGGGCCCTGTTAGTAAGTACCTTCATTCCTGCCTTTAAACACTGCTTCAGAGCGCGCCCTGTCACCCGCCTGGGAGCCAGACCGGCCAGTCCGCTAGGTCATTCTCGTTCCAAGTCATTCATGATGTGTGTAACCTTTCCCCCTCACTTCCTGATGCTTTATTTAATATGAGACCTAGAGCGTGATTTTTTTTTAAATTTTCGCTTTTGTCATGTATTTTTCTTTGTTTAGGTGCAAACCTGTTCTGGCTGATTGCTGCTTTTCTTTAACTTTTGATCTGAAAAGGGGTCCTGTTCTGCACGGCGTCTGCTTCCGGGCAGATGTTATTCGATCTTGCCCTTGAGTCTGCAGAACCTCGTTACCCCCGTGTCCCTGTATGCGTTCTGATCTCCACGGTTTCCTGGCAGCCAGGGTCAGGTTTAGGTTATCCAAGGCTGGAGGCAAAGGTAGGAGGCTGAGCGGTGTTCACTCCTTTTAGGTTTTTCTCACACTTCTGCCCTCTTCTTTCTCTGCTTATTTTTCTTTTATTTTTAATCCTTATTTTGAGCACATGCAAGAGAGAGTTCGAACAGGGAGGGGCAGAGAGAGAGGGATACAGAATCCGAAGCAGCTCCAGGCTCTGAGCTGTCAGCACAGAGCCCGACGTGGGGCTCAAACCCAGGAACCCTGAGATCATGACCTGAGCCGAAGTCGGACACTTAACTGATGGGGCCACCCAGGTGCCCCTCTGCTTATTTTATACCCCTTTCTCCTGCTAACCCTCCTTCCCTCAGAAGCAGGTGCTGGCATATGCAGGTCAGCTGGGAGGTGAGGTCCTGGATCTGGACTTGCTCTGGGGGGCATTGTCACAAGGACCCCCATGCTCTGCTCACTTTGTCCCCTCCCGCCCGGAAATGCCATCTGACGTAACTGTGTCTTTGTTGATTTGTAGTTCACCCTCCCAACACAGATTCCCTGTCCTGTTCCTGGTCCTGTGTAAGAGGGTGACTTTCATTGGTCTGTGGCTATGCACTGAGCATCATGGGTACCTGCACACGGGCCTGGGCCTCGGCCGGCCTCCTAGGCTTCTATGATTCTTAATATTCTATTCTAATCTTTGGATACATGAAAGAAACACCTGAGGCACCTGGGTGGCTCAGTCGGTTAAGCTTCCGTCTTTAGCTCAGGCCATGATCTCACGGTTCATGAGTTCGAGCCTGTGTCGGACTCTGTGCTGACGGCTCAGAGCCTGGAACCTGCTTCAGATGCTGTGATGAGAGAGAGATGCTTCTCTCTCTCAGAAATAAACATTAAAAAAATTTTAATAAAGAAATGCCCGAAACATACTTAGCACTGTTACTTGGAATATGCCTTTGCCTCAAACCCATGGGTTTCCAGTCCCTTTGAAGATTTAGACGGGGATCCTCAGAAAGTGTCAGGGCCTGGGGCACCATGCACGCTGTGGTACTGACGGGGCACACACAGTACGTGGCATAAGGTGGGCGCAGGTGAGGGAGGCTGAGCCTCAGGGGCCATGAAGACAGAAGGGAGGGGAGGAACCCGAGCGAGCGGTAGAGGTCCCTGCTGCCCCCGTGCTCTGAGCCAGGACGCGAGCCCCACGCGGCTCCGGTCTCACCTGCTCGCGCTTCGCTGGCTTCTGCGCCTGCCCCGTGTCATAGACGTTTGTATGTATCAGGGCGGAATGCAGTTTTCCCAAGATGAACTGTCCATGCCAGATCTTCCAGAACCTGAAGGACCTTGGAGATGTTTTAGTTTGGCATCTTGTTGTAAAACCGTGAAGAACACACCGTATGAGCTGTACGCGGTTGGCTCTCACGGGTGCCGCGCCCTGGATAGGACCCAGCTAGCCAAGTATTTATTTAAAGCTTTCGTGTAAGTAACATTCCTTATAACACGTAATCAGAGACATCAGTGCCTAGTAACAGCCCTGGTGAACACCGTGCACGGCAGGAGCACTCAGAGGCCTCCGCCAGCAGTCTTCCCTGAAGAAATGAGCCGCTACACCTGTGTTCAGTGCGAGCACGGGTCACGTGTATTTGTACACGTGGTCACTTAGGTCTGAAACGAGACACTTCCGGGGCCCACCCTAGAGGACCAGAGTGCGTCAGGCGGTGTGCCCGTGTCCGGTTTGCAGACCAGGAGCCCGCGGCCATCTGGAGGAGGTGACTGGCCCGGTTACCCGGACGGCGGTGAAGCTGGGGGTGAGACCATGCAGGCCGGCTGCCGGGAACCGGCCCTGTGCCGCCCTCCCCAGGGAGGGGACGTTCAGCTCATGCACGGACAGTTCAGCCGTGTGGCGCCGTGTGGGGGACCCTGGCCTGGGAAAGGACGAGCAGGGTCACAGTGCTCTCTCTGTTAAGGATCCTGAGGACGGTGTAAAGCGGTTTGTGGCCACCAACACGTAACCCTGGCCGCAGAGGCACGGCAGCGTCTGATTTCCCGATGTTTGACGGGAAGCCTGTCTGGCTCTCTGAGCTGACGGGCGTGTTTCTGCGGCCGGGATGCTCCGTGCCGAGCAACAGGCACATTTGCCCTGACTCTGCTCGCGGGTTCTCTCCGGACATATCGACACGTTTCCCCACGGGAGTGGGGTCCACAGCGGAGGCGAACGACGGACGTGACCAAGCGCGAGGACTGGCGAGTCCAGGCCGCAGAGGCACACGGCTTCCCGCCCTCGCCCTCCTCCCTCCCGTCCTCACCGTGCCCCTCCCGGACAGCCCCCTCGCAGCCGTCGGGACCTCTCCGTGGGGAGGGACACAGCCGGGACTCCTGGGCTCCCGCCGGCAAGGGAAGGGGCCTCGGGGCGGCTGGCGGTTCCACCTCCGCATCTGGCCCGTCCCTGTCACGCCTCCCTCTGCAGCACGACAGCAGGCGCACGCCCACTGTCCCAGCAACACGCACGGATGCTGGGCTCGGCCCTCGTTCCTACTGGCCAGCAGATTTGTTTGGACTCGTCGGATATTTGCCGTGAACTCGGGGGCCTTTAAATGCACAGGGTTCCAACAGCCAGCTTACACGGTTGTCCACGGTTCCCAGGCCTGCCCCATGGAGTCCCTCCGGCCGGCCCCGGGCGTGTCACCCGCACAGGGCCAGTGGGGCCTGCGGGCCAGAGGGCACGCTGAAAGGAACGATGCACAGTGGGGCTGGCGGCTCAGCCTCACCTCCCCACTCCTCCACCCCTGCTCCTGTGTCCATGCACACGGCTTTCTTCTTCCCGGTCACACTGAGGGGACACGGGAGCCACAGCAGGTGCAGGCAGAGGTGGTCAGGGACATCTCCCTGAGGAGGCTACAGGAGCACATCATGATGCGAGTTCCCAGCCCCGGGCACTTGGCCTCCGGGTTCCTCTCTGTATGAATCCAGATGCGGGTTCTGGTGGAGGGAAGAGAACCAGCCTTTCCACGGAGCAGAGAAACTGGGCATCCACGCCCACATGGGTGACACAGGGCTGCCGTGGGCCCAGGGGCCTGGTTCAGTGCCGCACCTTCCGTTCACCACCGCATGCAGGGAGGGGAGCCGGGCAGACCTTCCCCGGGAGATGTGGGGCGTTAGAGAAATCTCTGGGGTGAAAAGCTGAGCAGCCGAGAGGGGCCCTTCCGGCCGCTGGCCTTTTAGAAAGAGCAGGGCCGTCCCGCAGGCAGAGGGAGCCACGTGCTGGATGGGGGATGGGGGTGGGGGGGGTGGGGGGGTCCCGCCGCAAGAGAAGTGATGAGCACGTGTGTGTGGCAGATGTAGGAGTGGCTCCTGGGGGCCGTGTTCAGACGCCGGGCTCCGATGGAACCCACCCCTCACTGCTCGGGGAGCCACAGGCAGCTGCTGAGACGAGTGCGCTGCTCTGAGTGGGGAGTTGGTGCCCGCGGGGAGGGTGCGCAGGGCAGGCAGCCCCGCTGTGCAGGGGTCAGGTTAGGGGGAAAGTGCGCTGTCGGGGCCGCAGGCTCCCTGTGGCCAGTCCCGCGCTGGGCGCGCTGACATGATGCATGTGGCCCGGCCTTCCCCATCTGTCAGGCACATGCGGTAACTCCCGTTGATTTGAGTCTTTCTTGGTCTTCGACCTCCACCTTCAAGCCTTACCTGCTTACTCAGGGGTTCTCTTCCTGCTTGTGACTCTTGGGGGCTATGGGCTATGTGCGTGCAGGTGTGCATGGGTGTGCGTGTTTGTACAGATGTGCATGTGTACAACAGATGTGTGCGTGTAGGTGTGCACGTGTGTGTGCATGTTGGTGTGTGTACCCACATGTGTGCAGGTGTATGTAGGTATGTGTGCGTGCAGGTACGTGATGTGTGCAGGTGTGTACAGATGTGCATGTGTACAACAGATGTGTGCGTGTAGGTGTGCACGTGTGTGTGCATGTTGGTGTGTGTACCCACATGTGTGCAGGTGTATGTAGGTATGTGTGCGTGCAGGTACGTGATGTGTGCAGGTGTGTACAGATGTGCATGTGTACAACAGATACGTGCATGTACACGTGTATGTATGTAGACACGTGTGTGTACAGGCGTGTATGTGCACGCAGGTGTGTGTGTGTGTTGGCATGTGTAGTTATGTGTGTGCACATGTATAGGTTTGTGCAGCTATGTGGAGGTGTGCACGCAGGTGTGTGCTGGCAGGTGCAGGTGTGTGTGTAGGTGTGTGCATGCAGGTGTATGTGTGTGCAGGTGTGTGTGTGTGTGCGGGTGTGTTCATGTGCAGGTGTGTACATGCAGGTGTGTGTGTGTGCGCAGGTGTGTGTGTGTGCAGGTGTGCGCATGCAGGTGTGTGTGCAGATGTATGTGTGTGCAGGTGTATGTGTGTGCAGGTGTGTGTGTGTGTGCGGGTGTGTTCATGTGCAGGTGTGTACATGCAGGTGTGTGTGTGTGCGCAGGTGTGTGTGTGTGCAGGTGTGCGCATGCAGGTGTGTGTGCAGATGTATGTGTGTGCAGGTGTATGTGTGTGCAGGTGTGTGCATACAGGTGTGTGTACGTGCAGGTGCATGCAGGTGTGTACAGGGGCTGACTCACATCTCCAGCTCAGAGGACCCCCTCATGGCTGCACTGGTCCGTTTCCGCTCCACCTTCTGGTCCAGACCCCTCCCGCCATGGCAGCCGTGACAGACGTGTTCCCACCCAGGTGCTTCCCTAATTAGCCAACCCAGTGACGCCAACAGAGCTAGTTAAGCTCTTCGGACCTTCGGCTCTAAACCTGGGAAGTGGGGGAGTTGCACGCTTCTAGGGACCTAAGCTCCTGATTCCCCATTAAAGATGCCAGCACTGGTGTAATTGCGTTACACATAACAGCCCGCTTCATCCTCAAACTTCGTAGGAGGGCGGTGCGATTGTTACCCCGCTTTGTGTAGGAGGGAAGTGGGGATGCGAAGGCAGCGTGCACATTGGCGTGTATGGAAACCGTTCCTCAGCCGCCTCTCATCCGCTTGTGCTGCGTCGCTCACGTGGGGCATTTTCTAGCCCTGGAAGCCTTGGGACCAGCCCCCTCCCGCCATCAGCCTCTCGTGCACAGAAGCGGCGCCGCGGGCCCCTCGCTCCTCAAAGCCTGGGGTGACATGTTGCTTCGTGGTTGTGCTCTTTGCAGAGTGGCCGTAGCGGGCCTGGGAAAGGTAACGTCAAGCTGGTTCCTCGTCCCCAATTCCCTCAGGAGTTACCGTCCCCGAAGGTGTGGCTCTGGCGGTAGGGTGATCCCTGCTGGCGAGGCGGGTGGCCAGAGTCGGGGGGCAGGGTCAGAGAAGACTTCTGGGCCGTGGCTCTCGGCCTCCCCCGCCTCTGGCCCCCCGTGTGCCTGTGTTCACAGCGGGTGCGCCCAAGCAGAGCTCAGCACCTTTCCCTTCCCCCAAAGACTCGCCTGCACAGGGCCCTCGGTGACGGGAGGAGACACGCCCGAGACTTTGGGCAGAGGACAGTGATGACACCAGCCGTGTCCCAGGAAACCCAGGACCCCCTGCCACGTCTGCTGCGTGCAGAGACCCCCATCAGCTGTACCCCAGCCAGAGCTCCGCTGTCTGTTCTCCCGGGATCGCCCTCCCATCCCGCTGGCAGGGTGGGTGCTGCTCACAGAGCCCTCCCCTGTGGCGGGCGGTGGTCTGGTGGCCTCGGTGTTCCCGAGGGCGTCTTCCAGGGTCCCATTACTGCCGCGAGGGTCTCAGCAGTCTCTCCCCATAGCTCCTGCCGTCTGAGAGCGATGCTGCTGAGCGCCCGTCCCCCGTGACTGTGCCCGGCGAGCGTGCAGGGGCCCCATCTGTGCCCGGCGGGCGTGAAGGAGTCCCGTCTGTGCCCGGCGGGGGTGCAGGGGCCCCGTCTGTGCCCGGCGGGCGTGCAGGGGCCCCGTCTGTGCTTGGCGGGGGTGCAGGAATCCCGTAACCTCTCACGTGCTGCCAGGCCCGCTGGCTTCTGCTGTGCGATGGCGATCCTGCCCCTGCTTCAAACATTCCCAGGTCCAGCTTGTTTGAACATTCTCTGTGGGCTTTTCAGCACAGAAAATCAGTTTCGCAAGCCGCCTCCGGGCAGATGACGTCTGTCGGATTTGTGTAATCCAAATAATCCAGCAAACTATCTTTTTTTTTTTCCTGAGAGAGAGAGACACGTGAGCAGGGGAGGGTCAGAGGGAGAGGGAGACACAGAATCTGAAACAGGCTCCAGGCTCTGAGCTGTCAGCACAGAGCCCAACATGGGGCTCGAACCCACGGACCATGAGATCATGACCTAAGCGGAAGTTGGACGCTGAACTGACTGAGCCCCCCAGGCGCCCCTCCAGCAAACTGTCTTCATGGAAATAAATACGGCGCAGGCAGACGGGCACGGACAGAGTCATACGTGCCTTTAACAACCCCTCTTCCTCCAGACCCTTCTCCCACCTCGTTAGCCTCACGGCGGGACATCCCGAGGCTCCTCCCCGACCCCGCGGCCATGGGACAGGCACCCGAAGTCGGAAGGTGCTTGCGGCCGTGGCTTCAGCCCTGCGGGCTCACGCGGCCCCACGGCACACGGGATTCCGGGGCTTTCCGCCGTGGGGCTCGTGGGCGGTAGCTCTCAGGACGCCGCCCAGCTCGTTTTCCTGTCCCGATGGCCGTGCCTAGTGCTGGCCCTGCGGCCACACCAGCTGCTCCTGCGCGTGCGGGGCCCTCGCCAGCCACTGCCGTCTTGTCACCGTCGCGGACGTGGAGGCGAGGGCCAAAGATGCAGCGTGGCTGAGCCTGCCGTGTCCGTGGCCCGGAGCAGCCGCGGCAGGAACGAGGCAGGCGCAGAGCTTGGGCTCACGTCCTCTCCGTGTGACCGGCTGGCACAAACGTGTCCCAGGGCCCCTGCTGCCCGACTCAGTCCTTCGACACTTTTACTTGGCCCGATTCCCCTCTTCCCTTTCTCCTCCCCGGCCAGCGGAGGACAGGAGCGCTGCCCCTGTGTGCACGCACGCCCCTGGCCTGGCGGGGGGGGGGGGGCGAGCTGTCAGAGCAGGGTGTGCACGAGCACCAGCTATAAGGACACAGGGAGACACAGGTGCTGGTGCAGCAGCCCTCGGCGTGGCGAGGACACCTCCCCAGCAGATGGTCCCGCCCGCCCAGCACAGCTGGAAACACTGACCTAGATGCCGTGGGGACGCACAGAGGAGTGTGATGCAGCCGGCAGTCAAGGCGGTCTTCACGGAGGAGGTGACAAGTCTCACAGGATGACCAGGAGGAGCCGACTGAGCGGAGGAGGGGAGGGCATGGCGAAAGCCAGGACATGCAGTGCCGTGGGGGACACCGAGTCTGCAGGCAGGGACAGGCTCCCGTGGCTGCCGCGGTGCCCGCTGGGTTGAGTGTCTGCGGCGGGTGCTCGCGCTGCACGGGGTCCGGCAGTGGCCCCTCTGCTTCCTTCTCGGCGATCCTTCGGAAGCGTCTCAGCACCTGCAGGTGAAGCCAGCCAGGAGCTCAGGAACGCGTCGGGGGACGAGGACAGCCGCCTTCGCCAGGTGTCCCGTGGCAGGAGAGGGGGTGGCAGTGGCTTGGTGGGGCCCCCACGCACCCCACCCCTAGTGAGCAGCCCTGGACTGCCGTCGCTGGTGATGGCGGCCAGCAGGGCCGGCGGTGACCCTGTCCTGTGCGGGAAGGTCGCTTTCTGGGCCTGAGGAAGCTCGCCTACCTGTGTCTGGCCTGCGAGGGCCCCGAGTCTGTCCGGCTGCGCGCTCCCCTCAGCCCCTGGACCCGGGGTGTGAGGCGTGGAGACGCGAGGCCCCTCGCACGCGCCAGTAGTCCTGGTCGCCGTGACCGCGTTTGTCTGTGTCGCTCACAGAGTCCAGCAGGGAGTCTCAGGAGCTTCTGGACCCAGGCTGTGAGCCTCCGGCTGCCCTCCCCTGCTCCCCAGCTCCCCAGTCCCCAACTCCCGGCTCCCTGCCCCCCACCCCTTCCTGGCCCCCCGTCTCCCTGGCCCCCCCAGCTCCCCCAGACCCCAGCCTCTCGGTCCCCACTCCATGGCCCCCTGCCCCCCGCTGGCTCCCAGCTCCCCTGGTCCCTCAGACCCTAGGCCCCTGTCCCCACTCCATGGCCCCCTGCCCCCCGCTGGCTCCCAGCTCCCCTGGTCCCCGGTCCCCCAGGCCCCTGTCCCCACTCCCCCACTCCATGGCCCCCGCTCCCCCCTGGCTCCCAGCTCCCCTGGTCCCCCAGGCTCCTGGTCCCTACTCCACAGCCCCNCTCGGTCCCCACTCCATGGCCCCCTGCCCCCCGCTGGCTCCCAGCTCCCCTGGTCCCCCAGACCCCAGGCCCCTGTCCCCACTCCATGGCCCCCTGCCCCCCGCTGGCTCCCAGCTCCCTGACTCCCTGGTCCCCCAGACCCCAGCCTCTCGGTCCCCACTCCATGGCCCCCTGCCCCCCCTGGCTCCCAGCTCCCCTGGTCCCCCAGGCTCCTGGTCCCTACTCCACAGCCCCCGCCCCCCCCTCCCCCGCCTTGGGGCTGGTTTCTCAGTCCCAGGTGGCTCACCTTTGCGGGAGAAACCAGGTCCGTAGACACGTGAGGACCCGCAGTGATGACGAACGGGAGGCAGGCTTCACAGCAGCTGGCTGGGGGAGGAGCTACGAAACGGTTCGGTTCAGCTCATGATCCTCCCCAGTCCTGGACGAACCCCTGTGCCCAGCAGCCTGTGACGGCGCCGGAGACCCCGTCCGTCCCCCCGGGGCAGCTTAGTGTGGGAAGGACAGGGGCAGAAGTGGCCTGTCCCGTAACCACAGGAGTCCCGGCGCTTCTCTGCTCCTGCCCGGGCGCCGCGCAGGCGCGTCCCAGCCCCCTCTGAGTCTTCACAGCACGCGGCACCGCCCGGCCCGTGGGGACGAAGTGCCCTGGCCCCCACTGGGTGCAGCAGGGCGGCCATGGGGGGTAGTCCTGCCCCTCACCAACCTCTCCACCCACCCCCCCGGGTGTTGTGTGGCCCCTGCTCCCCTGGGCTTTTCGTGGCCCCACGCTGTTGCCTGTTTCTCAGGCACCCAGATGCAGCCCTGCGGACTGCGTCACGTTCTGTTACTACAAGTTAGGGAGAGGAAGAAAAAGCACTGTCTTCTTCACCGTTCGGTCCAGGCTTTCTCAGGAAACACGTGCGGTTGTTTGGGGAAAAGTTATACTCATGTTGGGACGTAAACCCACTGAGGGTGCATCTGCGGGGGGGGGGGTGCCTGGCGCAACCCCTCTGGGGGGATAGGTGCCGAGCCTGCACCCTGGGCCTCCGTCCCCGCTGTGGCCAGGCGACAGGCTGCGCTGACGGACCCAGTAGGTTCTCACAGGACCCAGCGTCGGGGTGGAGCCCGGGCACGGGCGGCATCCGTGCGCGTGCTGTGCTGTGGGGACACGAGTGGCATGTGTGCGCATGCAGTGCTGTGGGGACACGGGCGGCATCCGTGTGCGTGCGGTGCTGTGGGGACACGGGCGGCATCCATGCGCGTGCGGTGCTGTGGGGACACGAGTGGCATGTGTGCGCGTGCAGTGCTGTGGGGACACGGGTGGCATTTGTGCGCGTGTGGTGCTGTGGGGACATCAATGTCCCAGATAGAGAAGCGCTGTGGGAAAAGGGCCATTTGCCGATTAATGGAGAGAAGTATTATAAGTCCCCGTTCTTAGGTGAATGATTAATAACAAATGGAATCTGACATTGTATGACCACATAATTAATAAGGTAAATTTCAAGCTAATAATTTACACTAATGAGATAATTTGAACATTTCAGATGTCTGGAACTGTGGGAATGCGGTCTACAGGTTATAACTGACTCCTGAAACATTTTCTCTCTTGTGTACTCCTAGCTGGACTGGGGGGGCATTTTCAGTACTTTCTCCTAATTAAGAATATAACTGCACAGGGGCGCCTGGGTGGCTCCGTCAGTTAAGCGTCTGACTCTTAGATTTGGCTCAGGTCATGATCTGCCGGTTCGAGAGACTGAGTCCCATGCTGGGCTCTCTGCTGACAGCACAGCGCCTGCTTGGGGTCCTCTCTCTCCTTCTGCCTCTGCTCCTCCTCTACTCGTGCTCTCTCTTTCTCAAAATAAGTAAGTAAACTTAAAAAAGAATATAATTGCATATAATTTATAAAATTAAAGCCTTGCAGGTTTAGCCGCCTGCAGCATGCACTATTGAGTCCATTCAGAGACACACGAAGGTGTTCATGGTCATGAAGATGTGTGTGCTTGGGGTTTTTTTTAATGTTTTTTTTTAAATTTATTTCTGAGAGAGAGAGATAGTGTGAGCAGGGGAGGGTCAGAGAGAGAGGGAGACACAGAATCCGAAACAGGCTCCAGGCTGTGAGCTGGCAGTCAGCCCAGAGTGAGACGCGGGGCTCGAACCCACGAACCGTGAGATCATGACCTGAGCTGAAGTTGAACACTTAACCAACTGAGCCACCCAGGTGCCCTGTGTGTGCTTGGGTTTTAAGCCTGGCCTCTGCCACGGTGCGTGGTGAAGGCACGTCTCGGATCTGCATGCACGTCTGTGAAGCCAGACTCCAGGGTGAAAGTGTGGGTCCCTTGCACCGGAGCGTGGACCAGAGCGACCCTGGTGGGCTTAGCCAGAGGCACGTGGCGGGGTCACATGCCCTCCCACTTACAGACCTTCCCTCCGCCTCTCATTTAACTTTCTCCTCTCTTTTGTTGCTTTTGACCGTACCGTGACTTGGCTGTAAGAACATGGCTCTAAGTTAGGATTTACGTTAGTAAATGCCTTCCAGAAGCATCAGTCACAGAGCGCAGTGCGAGTCTCCAGGAAGCAGGGAGGTAGGAGACTCAGGGCAGACAGACAAGGCGCTGTTTGCAGAGAGCCAGGTTAGGCCCCCTTGCTGTAGGTGTGCAGACCCCGTGTCCTTTGTGTCTGGGTCACTCGTTCTCATCTCCGAGCACCCACCGAGTGTCTTCTTGGGGTCCCGATTATTCTCATCCTCCGAGACAGACTCTGGGGGGTGCTCCAGAGTCCCCCAGCCTTGGCCCA
The DNA here is from genome assembly GCF_003009895.1 of Hyaena hyaena. Classification (NCBI taxonomy): domain Eukaryota; kingdom Metazoa; phylum Chordata; class Mammalia; order Carnivora; family Hyaenidae; genus Hyaena; species Hyaena hyaena. Next base: position 961,659 of record NW_024081235.1, read on the forward strand.
CCCTCCCTCCCCCCGCCCTGGGGCCCAGGGCTCAGAGTGGAGCATGGTGAGCAGACCCCCACGTTTATGATGTGAGCTGAAGGTGAACCCCGAGCAAGAAAAAGAGCAAGAATATCCCATTTTCCTTCGGTGGCGTTTCAACACCAGCTTTATTCAATTAACGGGACCGAGAGAGCCGAAGGATGCCTGTGCCTTTGTTTTTAATTGAGCTTTTATGTCCCTCAATTCATTAATGAATTAAAGAGGAGAAAGCTGGTACATTTTATTGCCGGTAATTATTGAAGGGGAAGTTTGTTTAGAAATGTGTTCCTTGGGTAAATCGCCCATGGGTTAAACAGAAAAGCAGCATCTGAAAACCTTAGGAGGCTACTTAAAGGATGAGCAAAATGTTACAATTAAAGCTTGCGTTGTGTCGGCTCTCTCTCTTTTTATATTCCTGTTCATCATCATAGGATTTAAACCTGAGCCCACCATCCCGGGACAGAGTGATGGGGCCTGAGAGACACGCATGGGAGGGCTGAGTATGGGGTCCCCTTGCTGGGGGGCCGAGGGATGGGACACTCCTAGTGGGGACACTGGGGGGCAGTGCGTTCGCATCCTGGGGGGCTTGCAGTGAGGAAGTCAAGAGGGGACTTTGTCCCTGGGACAGAGGCCACCGTATCATTTCGGGAGCAACTTCAGGGGCAGAAACGAAGGAGCAGCCCAGCGCTGGGAGCTGGAGCCACATGGGGGGGCAGGGGGCCACGGGGCACAGCCCCCCTTCTGCGCCCGGAACCACAGGTGTCCAGGCAGAAGCCCCCAGTCTGGGCAGCGGGTTGAGGGAGGGCCTGGGGACGGGCCCACGGGGAGATGCCGTGAGACGAGGACCCTTGGTCCTGGGGGTGGGGAAGGTGGCGTGCCCCCCCACCGCTGCTGCCTCTGCCCAGGTGGGGTGTCTGCTTCCTCCACGGTCCTCCGCGTGCAGCGTCTTCACTGTCCACTTGTGTTCTTATGCCTTCGTAGCTTCCCAAGCGTCTGTGGGTTGACAGGCTAAGGAATAGTCTTCCTTCCTCGCTCTGATTTTACCGCCTTTTTCTTTCTGGCTGGTTTTCCTTGCGTCTCCTTCTGTCTTCTCTGTTAGCTGCAGAACGGAGACCGACTTGGAGCAGAAAGGGGGAGAGGCTGGACGGGAGACGGGGGCCGGGAGGGAGGGATGGCACGTGGGCGGGGTGGCATGGGGACACTGGCTGTGCTGTGGGCGCCAAAGGCGTCCCCTCCTCCTCCCCTCCCTGCGCCGTGTCCCCCCGCCACCCGGCGTCTTCTCGGTTTGCACTGTCTTCCTTGGAGGCAGGCGGAAGGGAAAGTATGTATCATTTGTTGTGTTGTGACTTGAGCGGCAACGTCTCTCACTTGTTCTGTTTGCAGTTTTACTCACTGATTTGTTGCCTCTTTGTGCTGGCAGCTGGTCAGCCAGGTGTTGTAACGTGAGCTGCATTCTGTAAAAGTGATGTTTGTGGCAGACAGATGTGACCCACTGGGGGTAGACATCTACCTACACACAGCTCCTAGGATGTTCAACCCTCGGTCAGATCTTGGAAACTCACCTGCCATCATGGATGACGTACGTGCACTTTAGTGTTGATCTCTGGCACACACAGTGGGACAGCAGGTGCAGCGCAAGATGCAAGGAATTTAGAATTAAAAGATGTAGAATACGGGCGCCTGGGTGGCTCAGTCAGTTAAGTGTCTGACTCTTGATCTCAGCTCAGGTCACGATCTCACAGTTAGTGAGTTCGAGTCCCGCATGGGCTCCCCTCTAATGACGCAGAGGCTGCTTGGAATTCTGTCTGTCCTTCTCTCTACCGCTCCCCTGCTTGTGCTCTCTCCCTCTCTCCCTCTCTCTCAAAACAAGTAAATAAGCTTAAAAAAAAAAAAAAGACCAACCTTCAAGCTCCCCTTGGCTGCTCACTGTCTATAAGTCTGATGCAGGTCTAAAGGCCTCTTTGAAACTCAGTCTCTCTTGTTCTTTTTCTCACCTTGCCCCCAACCCACTAAAACCCAGGGATGAATCAGAAACCACAGTAATTCTTCCCTATCAGAGTGATGTAAGCCTTGAAGTCTTCATAAGTGCTCTCACCTGTTAGGAAAGACATTCAGCCCCTTATCCCCACCGCACGGAGTTAAGCACTTAGGAAAGCCAAAGTTGCTTATGTGAAATAAAGAACAGAAGAATTGTCTTTATATTACATTTAATGAATGAAGAGTGCACTTGGGGCTTAATTACTGGGGGATCCAACTTCCTACGTGAGCAGACTTGCTGTGCATCGTGAAGGACCTGACTCCTCAGCGGAGGGCTAGAGTCGTAGGCGGGGAGGGACAGGACATGCCCTGAACAGAGGAATAGCTTTTGTAAGCAGCAGATGGCATCTGTGGGCGATGGAGGGGCGTAGGGGGGACGCCCTGGGTGGCAGGGGGCTGATGGGACGGCACAGACTTGCCTTGTGCCGCGGCGCTGGGCAGGCGGGGCAGGAAGGACACCAGTATGGATCGACATACGAAATTAGTGTTATATGTGCTCAGGGTCACAGCTGCATGTTTAAAGCCTCCAGCTTTAAAAAATGAATTATTTCATGCGGCTCTAGGATGCTTTTAATATCAGAAGCATTTTTAAAACTATAATCTCTATAAATAATCTACAACCACACTCATTTGCTTGAGAGGTTAAATTCCTTCTTAAGAAATGAATTTTATCATAAAAATTGTGAGCACACACAGAAGAAAAGAGCATATTAAGTCTCCACAGATGTGTCCCAGACACATAATTTCAAGACTTCTTAAGTGAAGACCAGTCTTGTTTTATTTATGCATCTGCCTCCCCACCCAATTCCAGATTACTTTGAGGCAAATTCTAGTTAGTGTAATGTAGTCCAAAAATATCTGCTTTCCTTTCAAATAGTAAAAATTGGGGTGGCATTTAATACCTCCTTGTGTTGGGTAAATAAAATCCATATGACCAGGCTTAGGGATTTCCTCTGCCGTGAGACCTTGCCCCTCCTCTGTGTCCCTCTTGATGTTCTGTGTCTCAGCACCGCGTGTGAAAACCGGCTCTGTGCGCATGACCATGACCTCTAGCCGGGCTCCTGGCGCAGGGCCGGCGCTGACCGTGTCCACCTCACCACTGCCCCTGCTCTCAGGGCGAATTGTTCACACACCCACGTGGTGTTTCTATGCCAGGCTATCCGTTTTCAGAATCTGCAAACAGCCACGTGGAAATCCACCTAAACTTGGTAGGACTGAGAACATCTGTAGCAAGAGCTTTCTTCTCAAGTTCACTAAGACCAGGTTTCAGGCAAGTCCAGTCTCCCTGGCCTTGGTCCCTTATGTGCTGGGCTACGAAAGAAGCCTTCTCCACGCTCCAAGGGCTATAGCAACTGCCGGGCCAAACCACAGACGACTGGAGAGGTACTTTGGTCAGAATGAGCAGCCTTTTTAACGTGCAGACTACATGTGAATGGAAGGAGATTTGAATCTGGAAGAATTAATCTTGGCATGCCAAGTGCTGTTCACACCGCAGAATGCTAAGTGCCCTGGAAATATGAAGCACGGATCCTGACAGAGTTCAGACGGGGACGATCTTAGCAGGAGGGGTCCAGGAAGTCGGCTCCAGGTGGGCCTCCTACGGGGACACCCGGAGGGGGCAGGGTGGGAGGGAAGGTGGCCCCAGTGGAGTGGGAATGGCCTGGGATCGTTGTGCACGAGGTTGGGTGAGATCTTACTGCGAGTGACTCCACGTGATGGAGGGAGGAGCCATGGAGGGTCTGAGGAGCCAAGTGACAGGAATGGACTTGCCCTTCAGGAGGCCGGTCTGCTGCAATTACGGCAGAGTCCAGAGAAGGCCGGTCTCAAAACCACAGGGGAGAAGACATCAGACACCAGGTCCCTCACCAAGGTGAAGCCTGTTTGCCCCCGGCTTTCTGTTCTTGCCAGGACGGCTTCCTCACCTCACATGGTAACCCCGGAAGATGTGGCTCAGGGAACAGAGAACATGATGCCCTGGAGGGATTTGAGAAAATATGACACTGTGGCCAAGAGGGTGAAATGAAGAAGCAATAATCGAGGAAGAAGAAAGCATTCTTCCTGATTTAAAGTGTGGCTGCTGGGGCGCACGGGTGTCTCAGTTGGTTAAATGTCGGGCTCTAGGTTTTGGCTCAGGTCATGATCTCACAGTTTGTGAGATCAAGCCCCGTGCTGGGCTCTGTGCTGATGGTGTGGAGCCTGCTTCGGGTTCTCTCTCTCTTTTTTTCTCTCTGCCCCTCCCCCTCAAATAAATAAATAAGCTTAAAATAAAATAAATAAGGCTGCCAAAAATTCAGAAGAATTGGGGAAATGTTGAGGAATTCTCTAGTATGCAGAACTGGAAAACAGAGAAAATATGATTGGAAAGAGAAGGAACGTCATTAACTCTCTGTGTGGCATGTTGGGGCGTCCTCGGTATTTGGGACTCACCAAGAGGGAAGGCACAGTCGGTGCCACCTGTGGAGGGTGACGCCAGGCCACCTACCTCTGGGAGCCGCAGGTGCCAGGGACCCACTGTGTCGCCAGCCTTGCTACTCTGTTAAGTTGGTGACCTTCCATGTGTAGGGCCAGCCAGGAGTATCTCCACGGGGAGGGTACGAGCGCAGGGCGCGGCCGGGGCGGACAGGGGCTGGTGGGCAGGAGGCCTCGGTGGGAGTGAAGGTGGGGTGTCAGGGGCCAGTGAGGGGCAAGGCCCCCGTGCCCCCTGAGGGGCTGTGCCCTGTTCCGGCATCCCTCCTGGTGAGCAGGTGGGCGCTGACCCTGACCTGGGGAGGGCGGCGTGCGGGAGCCCCGGCCCTGGGCCTGGACAGACAAAGGGGAGATTCTAGAGCCTCAGCAACCATTTATTTGTTCCTCGCGGCTTGCTTTCCAAGTGTCTGTGTTGATGCAGAAATGTTTGGGAGGAGCGTGAATTTTCAAACACGTCTTTATGATCACAATGCTGATTTCTGATTCACTTCTGGCCTCATTCAAGTAGCAGTTATTTTATTTCCATGAATAACTCCTGGGTGCCTTCCTAGATTTCCTGATTCCTGAACCCCCTCCTCGCCCCCACCTCCCTCCAAAGACATCAACCCATTGTCCTGGGCGCCTGTTGGGCTCCGAGTACGCTGTCCCCTCGGGCTCAATGTCTTAACAACAGGGAATCTTCTGCCTTCCGGTGGGTCGGGTGCCCCGCTATTCAGCCCCACCCAGGACCAGAAATTGCTGGCCACTGACGTGCGTGTTTACCTTGCTCATCCAGTCCCCGGGCTGCCCGCGTCTCCACTGAGCGCCTGCCAGGTTCAAAGTGCCATTGTCCCTAATCAAAGTCAACCACTCTTTCAAATTAGACCTTTCCTGTTTCCCATAAATAACTTTCAGAATGCATTACGTGGTTCTTCTTAAACAAAAATAACCTATTTATTGACATGGATGACTGTAAGGAATTTTCCGGGTGAGGGACACTTGGCGGTTCCTGTTTGCCGACTGTAGGGAGGGAAGGGAGCTTCAGCGGACCAAGGGCCCAGGTTTCCAGCGGAGCCCTGGCCCTGAACACACCTGTCCCCGGTGCCTGCCGGCACTCCGCGGGGAGCTGCCCTGGGCAGATGAGGGCTGTGGCTCCGTATTGATATTTGCTTGATGGTGACTGTTTAGAACAGGCACATCAGGACTATGGGACAAATCAGCTGTTTTTAGCAGCAAATGGTAGGGAGATTGTGAGTGCTGAGAGTGTCTTATGCCCCAGACATCCCTGCTGCTTGTTCGTGGGGCCCTCCCGGTCTGTGGGGGCCCCTGCCCGTCCCCCACGGCCATGTATCACCACCGGGGCCTCTGGAGGTGGGGGCCGGCAGACCTGTGCAGAGCTGGCCGACACATCTGTTCCTGGAGCTCCGGTCTGTTCCAGGGGCCTGACCTCAGCACAGCTTGTGCGATGGGCCCTCCAGCCCAGGTTTGGCTGCGTGTGAGCAGGGAGAGGAGGGTCCTCTGCGCCTGGGACCAAGGTTTCCGTAGCACAGAGCCGACTCTCTGGCCTCATGGGGGAGAGAGAGAGAGAGAGAGAGAGAGAGAGAGAGAGAGCGCGAGCGCGCGTGTGTGTAAGTGTGTGTGTGTGTGTAGGAGCATGGACCCAGCACCACGCCCCCCGTGTCCGCATGCACACACGTGGCCGAGGCCCTGGCACCACATCCCCCATGTCTAATGCACACACATGGCCCAGCACCACACCCCCACGTCCCATGCACACGTGTGGCCCAGGCCCCGGCACGGCACGCTTCGGCAGGTAGCTTCAGAGCGAGTGGGAGCATAGCGACCAAGGGGAAGAGGAGGGAGAGGGCAGCAGGGAAGGTCAGGAAGGGGCTTGGGCGCCCGCCTGGCGTGCAACCTGCGCAGCTCCCGCTCCCGCACCTTCAACACCCTCTCAAAGCGGGGCGTGGCGGGGAAGGCACGGGGGATCGTGGGAGCCGCCTTCTGTGTGCAGCCGGGCCCGCAGCAAGCATGTCTCTCTCGGCGGAGAAGCAGCCTTCCTCCTGGGGGGCAGGGTCTGGAAGGAGGCGGCGGCCCACCCTCCGCACACCGAGCCCACCGGCATCCCGGGTGGGGCTGGCCGGGGCCGCGGTCCCTGAGATGCTCAGCGTCTGGGGCCGTCTCCCCTCTGAGACAGCCTCCCGGCCACGGAGAAGGGAGCCCAGTTTCTCAGCAGAAGGATGCTGCCGTGACATCACAACACATCTTCTAGACGAATATGCAAATTTTCTTTGTCAATCAGAACCGAAACCAAGAAAAATATCTGGAGGTACCCGACCCGCACTGTCTGCGGGTGAACAACCCTGTATCTGCTGTGTTTATTGAACCAAGATCACGATTTGACAAATTTCTGCCTCTTAATAGCTTACTGCTCGAGGGGCAATTGCGGCAATAATAGGATGGAGTATCTCATTAGTGTCTGAGGGTTAACTGATTAATTATGGTTATTATCCGGTGTTAAAGGCAAAGATGAATATCATCAGCTGGCCTGCCTTGCCTGAATTTTGATGGTTTCAGGGTGAAATACCGCGGGTCAGGGTTTCTGTAGAAGGCAGCGTTGACTGGGTTTGGCGTCTCTCCCACCCCGTCCTCAAACCCGGTGCCCTGCGTGGGGAGTGCTTCCCTGACCCACCCTGGGCTTTCATCTCCACTAAGGACATTTTAACGTAGCCTTTTTTTTCTGTAATTTTTCCCCCAAATTGACTTTAGAATAGACACACAACCTATGATCTGTCAGCTGACAGGACCCTCCAGAGAATCATCAGGCCTGTGTCACACTGGTTCTCACTCGTAAATGGGACTAGGCAGGGGCAGAGGCCACATCCCTCAGGATCACATATTCCAGACCCCTTGGCTCTCCAGTAAGTCTGCCCCGTCCGCCTCGTAAGTCTGACCATGGGTGAACTCTGGCCTGCGGGACTTGGATCTCTGACGCTTGCTGGTTCGCGGGTGTGCGATCAGAGATCTCAGCTCACCTCTGAGCTCTGGTCCAGGCTGCTTCAGCATGGGGTCCGGCTCCGGCCTTGCCTGGGGCTTGCCGGGCGGCGTCTCCTGGGCCCCATCACCCAGTTTCCCCACCCAGCCTGCGGTCTTTGCCCCAACTCTGCATTTCTCCTCTGCTGATTTCAGAGCCAGAATTGAAGGCAGCTGCTGACAACTAGACCTCACCTGCTTACGAGCCTGCGGATGTGGCCTATGCTGCCACATGCTGCCTCTCCTATCCCCATCACTTAGCGGGGCCGCCATGACTGAATTTGAGTGTCTGTCTTCTGTATCAAGAGTGTTGTCCTGGGCAGGGCGCTCTCCGCCATCATCGACATAGCGCTGGGGGCTCCAGGCAGGGGTGGACACTGCCTGCCTTGGAATTCCTTGTTTTCGTGTCCAGGGATCACAGCTGTTAGTGAATAGTTTCTTCCGGAAGCAGCCGTGGGTTGGCGGGTTACATCCAATTTTGATTGGACACGGTTACCAGACATCTTCTTAAATTTGTTACAAACAGACCAGGACTAGAGTGACGAGCTGGGGTTGTTCCTTGCCCCTGACTTCTAACAGCCATGTCACCCAGTTTCTCAAAAGTATCAATCTTCTTGTCTTCACAGCGTCTGAGTTTCCTCTGCCATGTTCCTGATGAAAGGAAACAGGAAAATTGTGTTCAAATGACATGCCAGACACAGTGGAATTGTGGGGAAATTCCCTTCCTCCCTCTCATCTGTAGGAACTAGGAGTTGTCACATTTCAAACATGACAAAGAAAATTGTGACTAAAAAAGCACTTAGAGGTGAAGGTCACACTCCACAACAGTCCACAGAGCCACACCTGGACACTCGATGTCTTGAAGTATATGATGTATGACTCTGCTTATGTATAAGGAGGGATTAGCATTAAAAATGGATCATCTTAAGTTTTAGAGTTATTTTGTACCATATTTTGGCTTTTTACTGCCTGTATTAACTACCCTTTGATGCACAACAAATCACCCCAAATATCCTCATAAAAAGCGAGAATTTCCTGTGGTTCTGTGGCTGCGGGTAAGCCAGGCTAGTCGCTTATGTCCCGGGGTCTCTCGTGATATTACTTTCAGCTATGAGTCAGGGCTGTGGTCTCACCTGAAGGTTGGACCGGCAGGCAGTTGTGTCTCAGCACATCCATATGAGTGTCCACCAGCCTCAGTCCCAGCCCACATGGCCGTTGGCACAGGTCTTTGTCACTCTGGCTTTCCGGGGCCCCTGGCATTTGCCCCTCCCAGTGGCCCCACATTCCTACACACTGTCTGTTTCCATCAGGGAGATCTTGCTCAGCAGGTGATGGTCCCTGCCCAAACATCTCCTGGGCCCTACCATGTCCCGGTGCTGTGCTCCTCACCTGTACATCTATGACCTCTGTGCCACAGCCCTCCAAGGGCCAGAGAGCCACCTGTCCTTTGTACCTTCAGGGCCCCGGGGGTTGACACTCACTTTGGGTTGACACTTTGGTGAGCTTGGAAGACTGCAGACTATTGACATCAAGTACCCTGGCTCTCCTTGTCCACATCTTCCAAATTTTATTTCATTTGAAAAACCTAACCAGGAACGTTAAAGGTCTGATCTCCCCCAGGGGCTGTTTGCTGTATACTGTTTATTTTGGCTACTTTCTTTGGCATGTGGTTCTGCATTTTTATAATAGCACAGAATGTGCAATGGGCACTTTTTGGCCTATCCAAGTGGCCCACCAATGTGGAAATTTTGAAAGCTGCTATCTATAGCAAACTGTGTTCCTGAGACATACTTTGTGCCTGAAAGACATGAAATCTGGCTTTTTGTGTCTGTTCTGTAGAGATGTCAGAAGGATTAAGATTTTTTATAAAAATGGACATACCAGTAAACATTTCAATATATGTATATTAGAAATTCAATTTATAGCTCAAGCATGTTTTTTAAAAAGCAGGAAAAGGAACTATTTTCATAGAGTATATCTTTTGTAGTTTTTTAATCCTCACATTAAAAGAAGTATACTTGTGATAAAATACATATAACATAAAATTTACCATCTTGGGGCACCTGCCTGACTCAGCAGTAAGCATGAGACTTTTGATCTCAGTGTCGTGAGTTCAAACCCCACGTAGGGCATGGAGCTTTCTTTAAAAAAAAAAACAAAAAAAACCATTGTATGCATTTTTAAGAAAATAGTACAGTGGGGGGGAGGGGGCCGCACCTCGGTGACTCCGTTGGTTAAGCATCCAACTTTGGCTCAGGTCATGATCTCGCGGTCCATGAGTTCGAGCCCCGCATTTGGCTCCATGCTGACAGCTTAGAGCCTGGAGCCTGCTTTGGATTCTGGGTCTCCCTCTCTGCCCCTCCCCTGCTTGCTTGCTCTCTCTCTCTCTCTCCCCCCCCTCTCAAAAGTAAATAAACATTAAAAAAATTTTAAAGAATATAGTGCAACGGCATCAAGTTCATTGACCACCATCTGCCACCCCAGACCCCAGCTCCTTGCACTCACCCTTCTACTTTCCATCTCCGTAAACTTGACAACTTAAGAACCTCATATAAGTGGAATCGTACAATACTTGTCCTTTTGTGGCTGATTTATTTCACAGAGGACAATATCCTCAAGGTTCATCCATGTTGTGTCACATGTCAGAATTCCCTTCCTTTTCAAGGCCGAGTACTAGTCTGCTGTGTTTGGACCCCACATTGCGCTGATCCATTCATTTATCCCCAGACACTAACTTGCTTCCCCCTTTGGCTGTTATGAAAAATGCTACTCTAAACACGGTGTGCCAATAGCTCTTTGTGATGATGTCTCCAGTTCTTTGGGGTGTCTGTCCAGAAGCTGGGCCATCTGGTGATTCTACGTTTAATTTTGTGAGTAGCAGACACGCCATCGTACATTCTCACCAGCTGGGCATGAGGGCTCCAGCGTGTCCACGTCCTCACCAACGGTGGTTGTTTTCTGGGATTTTTTCTGCATTGCGGCAATACTAGTGGGTGTGAAGTGGTGTCTCTTTGTGGCTTTCACTTTGTATTTCCGTAACAAGGAGTAACGTTGAGCATCTTTTCATATGCTTGCTAGGCATTTGTATATCTTCTTTGGGGAAATTATCCTCATGTTTTACAAACAAAAACAAGACATATTGGCATTTGAAAATGGTACTTGCTAGCATTTCCACAGAACAGACGAATGTCACAATTCAGATAAGTGACCCGCCACTTAACTAAGTGGAACAGTACTGACATTGCCAGGAAGCTAGATTGGTTCAGAAGCTGTCAACAGCCTTTAAAGAATGCTCCCTTGATCTCTGTCCCCCCAGAAAGGCGCCCCATGGCGTCCCCACCCTCTGACACATAGGAGAATATCCAGAGATGTCTGATCTTGAATGACGCAAGCATGCCTTGCAGAGCAAGTCTGCAATTTTAGATACAAATCTCTGATGAGAGTCCAGCTTGCTGCTTTCGTCATTTCTGGATCAATCAGCCGGAAGAAAATTGCCTTTCAATAACTTTTCTATTTTGGGACCACTAATCACTGTTCTTTTCAGATCGCGGGCTCGGGGAAGATGAAGTCAACGACGACGAGCCCTCTTGATGGTTTCCACTTTGATTTAGTTACAAATGTGTAATTGGGCCCATCATCAGTATGCCAGCCAGACTCTCCAGACTGTGAACCTCTCGCCTGAATTTCTCACCCAGGCCAGCCATCTGCCCTGCTCTCATGCGGTCCTGCCTCAGTGAATTCTTGCTCTCTCAGCTTCCTTCTTGGGGACATGGGGATAGGACAGCTGGTCCCTCCCCCGAACAAGGTTAGGAACAAGTTCCGTGGGAGGGACTTTTCATTGACCTCGGATTTGGGGGGAGGGTTGTGCTCCAGTTGGCCAGGTGATCTTAGCCACTGACTTTCTCCTCCTGAGGATCATGTCCGCTCTGGAGTGTTTCCAGTGGAACCACGATTCTTAAAAGAATTTGTGTCTGTGCTTGACGTTGAGACCTGTATTCTCCCCGTGTGCTTTGTATGATTCTCTGCACACGTGGGGGTAGCCACATGGGGTCTTTGCAGAGAAGAGCGTAGGATTGAACTTCTGATATTTCTACTGGAAGTTTTGTCCAAACACTGCTGCAATCCGGGCCTTCTTTACGTCTGGTCATGGTGGGTGAAGGAAAACAGAAAAAGCTCCCCATCCCCCCCCCCCACAAGAAAAAGCCCAGTAGTGATTGTGAAGAGTTTTACAGGCTCTTTTTTTTTTTTTTAATAGTTTATTTATTTTTGAGACAGAGAGAGACAGAGCATGAGCAGGGGAGAGGCAGAGACAGAGAGGGAGACACAGAATCCAAAACAGGCTCCAGGGTCTGAGCTGTCAGTACAGAGCCCAAAGCAGGGCTCAAACCCACAAACCGCGAGATCATGACCTGAGTCAAAGGTGGATGCTTAACCGACTGAGTCCCCCAGGCGCTCCTGTAAAGAATTTTATAAACAAACTAGAGTCAGTTAACCCTTTACTGTGTATTCTTGACGCAAATCCAGGGATGTTCTGAGCAGCACATGACTCAGTGCTCGTAATGAATCCGCAGGAAGCCTCCCTGTTGACAAGCTCCTGGGCTGTCCCTCACCTGGGGTAACACCACTGGGTGCCGCGTCTCCACAGCATGTGCTCTGTAGGTTTGGTTCTGTTTGGAAAGCTGTCTCAGCAGCTATGAGCCTGAAGCCTGGTCTTATTTGGTGCTGGCCCTTCTGGGTAGAGTATAAATAGATACCTTTTAAGATGTGTACTGCTTTTCCTTCCTTGAGAGTCCCATAAACAAATGACTATTTTCAGCATTCTGGTAACTTCCACACTGCCCATGTTCCCCACGGTCTAGAACTCCTCTCCTTTACTGAATAGAAAAAAATCAGCAGATGTTTCAAGTACAGATGATGATACCAAATGTGGTAATAAGTGGTTCTACAGCCTTATTCTTTTATTCATTCTTTACACTCATGCACTGTGTGCTGTGGGTCAGGTCCCAGCTATTCGGATCGATGCGGAACTCAGTAGAACAAGGCTGAGATGCGCAGCCTACGTGGACTTATGATTATGTGCGCAAATGGCCGTGGCTTCATGTTCAGTGTTGTCACATAAAACATACACGGTACTCTGTGCAAACAGGGGACAAGGTGTTTGACCCCTCCTGGGAGACACTGGCTGGGGTGGGCCCTGGGGCTGCTTTGTGTGGTGGCTGGAGAAGAAGGAAGGGTGGGCAGGCCCCGTAGCATGGGTGAAGGCCCTGACGCCCAGAGAAGAATGACCCTCAGAAAGGTCTACCGTTTATTCCTACACATGGAAGACGAGGTGCTGTCGGGAGAGGTGGTAGCAAAACCAGAAGCAGAATGTCAGGTAAATTAATATCCTCAAAGTCCCCTGTGGGACCTACACATGTAAGTCCACAGTACGGGACCAGGACAGAGGTGGGGGGTGGGTGACATGTTCACATTAATGGGAATGAGGCCATCAGAGTATTCAGGGAAGAGCTCGTACAGGGGCAGTGGAATGGCATAGGAATTTGAGAAACTCAAGGATTCTTGAGAAATTTAAAAATTATTAAAATTACACTATCAGCATAAAAATGTGTGGCCCTCTAGCTTAGGCTTGGTAAACCAATCAGGTTTATTAAAATAGAACCATTGTTTTCTCTTTTTTAAATTTTAATTCTAGTGTAGTTAACATACAGCGTTATACTAGTTTCAAGTGTGCAATAGTGACTCAAGAATTCCATACCTTCCTCAGTGCTCATCACGGTAAGTGTGCTCTTAATCCTCATTTCATATTTCAGCTGCCCCCCCACCCCCTCCCCTATGGTGACCATCAGTGTGTCCTCTGTAGTTTAGAGTCTGTTTCTTACTTTGCCTCTTTTTTTTTTCTTTGCTCATCTGTTTTTTTCTTAAATTCCACAGGTAAGTGAAATCGTATGGTATTTGTCTTTCTGACTTATTTTGCTTAGCATAATACACTCTAGTTCCATCCACATCACTGCAGATGGCAAGATTTCATTCTTTTTTATGGCTGAGAATATTCCATTGTTTAGACATACCACATCTTCTCTATCCATTCACCAGTCGATGGAAACTTGGTCTGCTTTCATAAGTTGGCTTTTGTAGATAATGCTGCAGTAAACATCGGGGTACGTGTGTGCCTTCTAATTAGCGTTCTTTTATTCTTTGGGTAAATACCCAGTAACGTGATTCCTGGATCATAGGGTAGTTCTATTTTTAGTTTTTGGAGGAATCTCCACACTGTTTTCCAGAGCGGTTGCCCCAGTTTGCATTTCCACCAGCCGTGCACGAGTGTCCCCTTTTCTCCACGTCCTTGCCCACACCTGTTGTTTGTGTTGTTGATTTTAGCCCCTCTGACAGGTGTGCGGTGCTAGCCCGTTGTGATCTGTATTTCCCTGATGATGAGTGACGTTGGGCATCTTTCACGTGGCTGTTGGCCATTTGTGTGTCTTCTTTGGAGAAGCGTATGTTTATGTCTTCCGTACTGGACGTAGGACTCCACAGCTGCATTGGCAGAAACAGGCTCAGGAGGTAGAACGGACCCCAGTTGCACAGAAGAGGAAGCGAGTGTGCAGAAAAGTGCAGAGCTTGCCAGGATCACACAGCTGTGTGGCTGAACCCAGCAGACTGGGTCCTGTAACGGGTTATAATTTGTATGTATTTGTGATTCTTCTTAGTACATATGCCTGCTGTTCGATCCAGGAAAAGCCAAAGAGCTAGACTTTACTGTATTTTTTCTGTGGATAGTGGGGAGATTGAGAAGAAGGGCAGAGTGCATGTCCTGGCCACCAGCAGGCCCTTGGAAAGGACTGCTGGAAACCATAGCCACTAATTGTGGGTATGAACACTTCAGCCAGAAAGGACCGGGCTGTGTAGCATAAGTAAAATACTGATTTTCAAACTTGGTTTGGCTTGCTTGAGTTGGTATTGATCAACCAGTGATTGTTAAGAGATTTTGTAACATCCATTTGGGCTTTACTTTTGTTTTCTTTATTGATCAAGTGTTGATATTGGCCCTTCTGCTTCCGTTGCGGTCTGATCCCAGGGCAAACACCTTGCCTCGAAGATGTGCCTGAGGCTGATCTCAGAGCTGTCACTGTAACCGCTCAGTCAGGGGGCGGCCACAGGTGGGGGTCCTTTTGCCCTGACCTTCCTCTGCCAGCCAGTCAACCTGATGTGTGCAGCGCGGAGGGTGTGGAATGCCAGGATAGAGCCAGGCACCACCTGGCATGCCGTGACCACCAGAGGCACTGGGTGGTTCTGCGCGATCCCAGACCCAGCCTGGAGCTCCGAGCCCCTGCCCTCCAGAGGCACGAGACAGTCTCTCCCAGGACCGGCTGTGCCCTTCCCGCCCCAGTGTGGCAGGCTGGGAGCACAGCAAGGAGGAGCCGGGGACGCGTGCCTGCCATGACTGGTCCCTGACTGTGTCCGCACAGCCCGGCTCAGCTTGCGGGTGTGACCACGAAGGGAAACGAACGGGGCGTGCGTTGACAGGTGTGGGGTCGTGTCCTGTTGCTAAGATGGCCTTGCAGAGGGGCGCTCTGTCTTGACACCCCGCACCCGGGCCTCTGGGCCTGAGACATGGTGGCTTCGGGGAACTTGGAGAATGCAGACTGCAGACGCATGAGGAGAGGGGACCGCGGTCAGGACGAGGGAACGGGGCTTTGGAAGGGCGTCCTGAGTGGCAGAGCAGTAAAGCGTTCAGGGTGGCTCGTGCTGGGCGGGTGTGGCCATGAGGGGGGAGGGCCGGGACCGGATCCTGGCCTGTGGGGCTGGGCCCAGGAGGGGGCAGCAGCCTTCAGGAGGGGCAGTGGAACATGGGAGGTGGTGGGTTCCAGAAGTACTCAGGCGTGTCCAGGGGGATCAGAGCAGGCGGGGTGCCCTTGGGGGGGGCTGTGTGCCCCGCGGGTGGGGGCTGGGGCGGGTAGCTCCTCTGTGGCCCTCTAGGCATCCCTCTCGTCCAGGACGGTGCCCAGAGCCGGGCGCTGTTGATAAGGTCCTCAGGCAACAGGACACAGCAGGTGCTGGCCCGCAGCTGGGAGCCCGGACTGGGCGCTGAGGGCGGCAGGGGTGCCGCGCGGGGCTGGTGTGCGCGCAGGCTCAGGTGGTACGCGGACGTGCCGCGGACACACAGCGCTGTGTTCCAGGAGGTTCCGGCCCCTGCTGCCTCTGCCCGGCGGGAAGTGTGTGCCGGTAGAGGAAACAGTGAATTGGCTCGGTGGATGCTCAGTGGGGGGATCCCCGTGCTCTGTGTGCAGCTCAGCGCCCCCGGGCAGCAGGTGCTTCCTCCAGGGCGGGGGCAGGGGAGCCGACGCTGAGGACACCTGCCCACAACACTCACCGGGGCATCCGTGACCCACACTGGGGCAGCCCCTTCTCCTGCCCACCCCCCCAGCACCTCCGCTTCAGAGTCTCCAATCTCACGGAAACGGAGGCTTTAAATCAGACCAGGATGTGAATTCCCATCCTGTACTGACACACGGAACGCCAGAGTTCAAGTCCACATCTGTAAACTGGAGCGTGTAGCCCTCGGGGGGTCCCAGGGGTGGTCTGAGTTGAGGAGAGGGAAAGCCAGCGGTTCCCAGCCCCGATTTGGGAGCCCTGTCGCTGCAACCCCTCCCCTTTCGTGCTCCGCTCTGTGTCCCAGGAGAGCGAGCCCTGGCAGATGTCCTAAGTAGACTCTTCTCTCGTTCTCTCAGCTACAACGTATCACGTGTGCACTTCGTAGTGAAAAATGGTCAAAATTTTGGCACTTTTATATGGCGTGGCCTAATTTGTTCATTATTACCATTCAAGATTCTTCCCTATAGCCTTGCAATTCCTATTCTTAAACAAGCACATAGAATGCAAAATAAGACAAAAGGGAGTGTGTGTGTGCATGTGTGTACGTGCGTGTGTGCGTGTCCAGTACCTCAAGAGCAGACTCCACTTCATCTGTTTGACGTAGCCCTTAGAATACCTGCGGGAGTTCACATTCGGTACTGAGCGTGTGTTTTGGTGAGTGGCTCTGAGAACATTTTATTCTTAAGTGAATATTGCAGACATTGGCCATGACCATGGACCCCTTGTCTCTCCTGGAGTGTGTTTATTCCCCACTCATCTGGAGCACTGGTCCGCTTGTGGGTGCACTGGCTTTTGTGAAAAAAGGGATGATGCCATCTTTGTTGACAAGGGTGACTCAGAGTGAAGGCCGATGGAAACAGAAACAGAAGCATCACAGTCATGTTTACTGTGGTCTAGGAGGCCAAACAGAACAAGGGAAATTAAATCACGTACGAGTGTGATGTTCAGGAGTGGCCCACGCGGTTCATGGTGTACAGCTGGACAAATAAGTCATTAAGGTTCTAACAGAGTTCCACTACTAGCTTAAAGTTTACAAAGGAGCTTTTTAAAGTTTACTCTATGGAACTTTCCAGAAAACCCGGGAGATGGGTAGTGCTGGCCCTGATTTGCAGCAAATGGAACTGAGACATCACGGGTCTAAGCAGTTTAGGTCAAGTCCCTGGGCTAATGGATCCACATCCGGAGCTTAAACTCGGGCACTGACGAAGCCTCTCTCAGTGGTGAAGCGCCACCACGCCTTCTGCATCTTCGGAGGGTGAACCCCAGCCTCGGGGGTGCGGCGAGCCACCGCGCGCTGCATTCCCTTCTCTGCCCTTCGCGAAGCTGTCCCTGTGGCTGCTGGTGAGTGCGGAAACGAGCTCATCTGGGTGGACATTCCTTACTTGTGCGTCCGGAGACGGAGCAGGAAGACCATCTGTCTGTTTGTGTTTCCTGCCGCCCAGATCTCCGGCGAGGAAGCAGTGGGGACAGATCAGTGCTGTGCCGCTGGCTCGGTGAGCTCAGGCCGCGGGACTCAGTACCCCAGGCTGGGGGCCGGCGCAGCGTGTGCTGCCCTGCGGTGCTGGAGGCCGGGAGTCTAAGATGCAGCCGGCAGGTTCGGCTTCTCCTGAGGCCTCTGTTGTTGGTGCAGACGGCCTCTTGTTCATCTGTGCACACGCATCCCCGGTGTCCGTCTGCGTCCAAACTTCCCCTGCTTGTAAGGGCACCGGGCCGACTGGAACGGGGTGACTGTAACCACCTCATTTTACCTTAATTCCCTCCTGGAGGCCCCGTCTCTATAAACCAGCCCCATTCTGAGGTCCCGCGCCTTCAGGCTTCAGCACAGGAATTTGAAAGGTGGGCACAATTAAACCCATACAGTTAATTTGGGTTAGTGCATTATGATGAGATATTGGATTAATAAGCGAAATCAAAGAGTCTAGACATACTCTATACAATCGAATTTATATCCCCCCCAACACAGTGCCTGACTGTGTTCACATGCATTTAATTATGGCACCGTGTTCAGCATATTTTCAGTTTGGTTCCACACTCGCACGGAGCACAGTAGCCAGGAAGGAACAGACGGTGGTGCTTTAGGCTGGGCTGGCTTCCGGGGAAGTATTTGCTCACCTGTTGTGCTCACATTAAGAAATCAGTCTTCCCCTGTGAATTTTGTTTTGGATCTCTCTTCGTAGTCCCACATCTCAGAAGCTGGCGCCGAGCGGTGCCACCACATGAGCGATCCACGTAGGGTGGAGGGAGGTCTTGCAGGTGTGACAGCATGTGACTATGGACAGAGACCTTCCTGTATCCCCTCAGTGGGCACCCGGCATGCTGATTTGGAGCCCGGCAAGACCCCGTGTCTCCCCTGCCCACCGTCTCTTGCCAAGCTTGCAACAAATGTGTCCCTTTCCTGCCAACTGATGGCTACATTGCCTTTGTGAAAAGCTGTCACCTCACAAGTACAGCCCAGTCTCTGACCAGCGATTTCCCAGAAAGAGCAGGACTGATGGGTTAAATCCACACGAGGCAGGGAATCTTATACCTGCGATAATCTTAAGAGTAAAAAGTAACTTGACAAAATCTGAGACCATTTCTGATTTTATGATATTAAATAGGTAGCAATGAAGAGATACTCACAAGGTGGCAAAGAAAGGCTTCCTTCACTCACTCAACGTGGCCCCGTTAATTCAGGAACAAAGCAAGGATTCCCACAAGCACTATTGAGAGTTAGTTTTAGGGGTACCTGAGGGGCTCAGTCGGTTAAGCATCTGACCTCGGCTCAGGTCATGATCTCATGGTTCATTAGTTTGAGCCCCGCATCAGTCTCTGTGCTGACAATGAGGAGCCTGCCTGGGATTCTCTCTCTGTGTCCCTCTCTCTCTGCTCCTCCCCTACTTGATCTCTCCCTCTCTCTCTCTCTCTCTCTCCCTCTCTCCCCCTCTCTATCTCTTTCTGTCTCAAAATAAATAAATAAACTTTAAAAAAACAATTAGTTCCTTCGAAGCACTAAACAGGAGGAAAGCAAGCTGAGATCTTTGCCAATACTTAGCATGTTCTATCAGATTATCACCATTGGGGGACATAGATACAACTCAATAAACCATGTTGGAGAATTGAGTTTGGGTCAAGAAGATCCTCACTTTATATTGTACTTCAGAACGAGCTCCACGTAGATTAGTTAACTAAAAATAACTGAATCATGCAGAAATGAAAGAAAACATGACTGAATATTTAACTGATCTCTGAACAGGCAAGGGCTCTGTAAGGATTCGCGAAAAGGAAAGAAAAATTTCACAAAAAATAGATCATTTGACTTGATTTAGTAAAATATTGAAAACTGTTTATATGTCAAACGTTATATATGAAATAGTCAGGCAATAGACTAAGAAAATCTATATACGCAAACTTTGGTCAAGGGCTAATTCGTTACTATGTGAAGAACTCTTAGAAAACAATAAGTAGGGGCACCTGGGTGGCTCCGTCGGTTAAGCATCTGGCTTTGGCTCAGGTTATGATCTTGCCATTTATGAGTTCAAGCCCCACACGGGAATCTCTGCTGTCAACGCAGAGCCTGCTTGGGATCCTGTCTCCCCCTCTCTCTCTGTCTCTCCCCTGCTCACACACACACTCTCTCTCAAAAATAAACATTAAGGGGTGCCTAGGTGGCTCAGTCTGTTAAGCATCCAACTCTGGCTCAGGTCATGATCTCATAGTTTATGAGTTCGAGCCCCGCCTCGGGCTCTGTGTTGACAGCTCAGAGCCTGGAGCCTGTTTCACATTCTGTGTCTCCTTCTCTCTCTGCCCCTCCCCCACTCACACTCTGTCTCTCTCTGTCTTTCAAAAATAAGTAAACATTAAAAAATTATTTTAATAACAAATAAATAAATATTAAAAAAGAAAACAATAAGTAAAATACTAAGCCTCCAATAGAAAAAAATGGGCAAAAGGCCTGGATGTGCTTAACAAAATAGAAAAAGAATACAAACAACCACCTAGTATTTTTAACCACTAGTCATAATCAAATAAACACAAATTAAAAGAGCAGACAACTTTTGACCATGCAAATCTGTGCTTTTTAAAGTGCAATAGGTAATACTAGCAGGTGCTGTAACTTTGCCAAGGGATATGCGTTGACTCAAGCTTTTGGAAAACTTGACGTATGTATTTTTTTTTTTAATGTTTTATTTATTTCTAGGAGAGAGAGAGACAGCGTGAGCAGGGAAGGGTCAGAGAGAGAGGGAGTGACAGACTCTGAAACAAGGTCCAGGCTCTGAGCTGGCAGTCAGCACAGAGCCCGACACGGGGCTCGAACCCACGAACCGCGAGATCATGACCTAAGTGAAAGTCGGACGCCTAACCGACTAAGCCACCCAGGCGCCCCTTGACGTATGTATTTTTAACCTCAAAGTTTTTGTGATGTTTGACTCTCTATCCCAATGTGTAGAGATGTGTTCTGGGGGAATAAGAGATTCATGGTTTATGTCCAAGACTACACCTTGCAGTATTGTTTTTTACGTAAAAAGTCTAGCAACGGGCAGAATGGCCAAACTCCGTTTGTTACCCCACAGCACGAGGAAATGGTGCAACCGTCAGAAGGGCCACAGCAATGTGTGCTCCGCAAGTGAGGAAATCAGGCGTAAAAACTGCTGCCGTGAAGTGTCGTTTGTGGCTGTTCTCCGTGACTCTCATGTCGCTCAGATTATACTTCGGAACACATACACACACATACCTTGTGTGTGAGAAGACCGTTAATTGTGTAAATGATTGTTTCTCCAAATGGAATTTATGTTCATGAGACGGGAACTGTGTTTATCTTGTTTTCTGCTGCACCCCCTGAGCACATCCGGGCACGGCATGCCGGGCTAGTTACGTGGGAGGCGGGCATGCAAATGGGTTTTCAATAGTCTTTCTCTCTCTCCCCCTCTCTTCTTCTCTCTCCCTCTCCCTCCGTCTCTCCCTCTCCCCCTCTCTCTCTCTCCACTCCTCCCCTTTCTCTCCCTGTCTCTCTCCCCCCCTTCCCTCTCCCCCTATCCCTCCCCCCCCCACATACACAGAATGAGATGCAGGCAGACTGACACTAACCCTCTAGAAGACACTAGACCAAAATAATCGTGCTGATTATATAAGATTCTTTGCTTACAGAAAATGACATTATTCCCATGCAATTTATGGAAGAATTACCTATCAGAAGCACACGGAAAGGAAATAAAGGCAGAATTTGAAATCCCTCAGTTCTCTTAGTGGGAATTGTTCATGCCTTACCCTTAGCTAGTGTTTCTAGTTGACAAAACTAATTTGTGAATACTCTTGATTTCCGTTGAGTCCTTTGATTAACCCAGTAAGGTAAGAACACCCACCCCCCTCGTCCCACTAGGGGGATGGGGCCCGGGAGGGGCCGTCCTTGGTCACACGGGGGGGGGGGGCAGCAGGACCAGGGCTGGAGACGGCGGACCCCATGTCTGCACCGTGGTCGGTGCCTGCTGCCCTGACCACCCTCCAGACCTTCTGCCCAGACCCCTGGCGCTCACCCCTGGGGTTAGTAAGCTGCCGCTCCTATGGCAGTGGACCTTTAAGAAAGTGCATATTTATGGTACAGTCAGTGTAGGAAAGAAGAAACAATTTGGAAGGAAATACTTTCTTTCCAGGGTTGAAACTTAGCCATCACCCCTGAAGCCCTTGGGCTCTCTGGCCACGGAGCCACGGAACAGGGGGGCGTGACCTCCTGAAGACACGGGTCCTCCAGGATCGTGCAGAGTCCGCGGGGAGCAGCTGATGGAAATTTCTAGTGCAATTAGTTTTGTCAGCCTGTGTTTAAATGAAAGACTTAATGAGCAAGTCTACCTAATTTTAATTTTGGTTTTTAATTAAAAGGCTGTAATTGGGAAATGGCACTTTGTGTCTTAATATCTTCAGCATATTCGACTTGTGTTTCTTCCTGCCTCATTAGCGCTTCACCTGGGACTTCCGTCCCACCTGTATGTCAGCGGATGCTTCCGCGGTCCCCATGTGAGCGCCTCAAAAGGCCTTTGGTCGGGGCAGGGCAGGGGAGCAGGTGGGTCATGTGAAGGGAGGGTCAGAATTCTGGGAGGGACGTGGAAACGTCTAGCACTTGTCAAGATGGAGAATTCAGGTGTCTTATCCGTGGTATTTAGTTATTCAGCCAGTGTCGGGGCTGCCGTGTTCTATTCCTGGCCCCGCGGGCCCACGCTCCGCACCCTGACACACGTGTCTTATGCTCAGCGGGTGACAAAATGGGCACTCGCGTGCCTGAGCCTGGCTGAGGCCTTCGTTCTGTCCCCGTCTCGGGGAACCCACACCACTGGCCCCTTTCCAAGGTCACTGGAAGGCCGTGGGAGGAGTCTGTCCACTCCAGCGCCGCCAAGGACAAGTTCCAACCACCCCTTTCTACTCTGTCACCTTCTCGAAGGGTGTCGAGGGACCTGGAAAGTTTAGGGTCTTGAGGTGCTCAGGGCCTAGGTGTTGGGGGAGTGCCCTGTCAAGGTGAAGGTCAGAGCTGCTGCTTCCCCACTGGAAGTTCCACCTTGTAGGACTTCAGTGTTGTCACTGGCGGCGTCCACTCCCCGGGCCCTCGGGTGACCCTGTTGGGGTTTTGAGGTGCGTCCCCAGATCGGTGAGGGCTTTCGTTAGGTAGCTCGGCCCCTGAATCTGAGAAGCCCTCGGTATGCAGTTTTGAGGTTCCTTCTGCCCCAGGGATGCCGACCTGCCCTTGCCGCATACTGTCACAGAGTCCACAGGAAGCGAGGTGGCCCCGGTGCGGCTGGGGTGCTCCGCGAGGCCCCTGGGGACTGGCACCTGGCACCCAGGCTCAGCGGACTGATAGGGGAGGTGAGTGGGGTCCCCGTGACCCTCAGCGCAGTCACAGACGCTTGCAGCTGGTCCGGGACACCGTCCTTCATCGCTGAGTCAGAAACCAGCCCTTACTCTGGAAGAGTAAACTGACACCAGCCGGCCTTCAGGCTGAGCCACGTCCACGGTTCCGACCTGTCATCAGACGCATCAGAGATGCTTGATCTGCTCACACAGCCGGGACGAACGTGGCATCAGCTCCTGCTGTTTGCCTTTCCTTCCCTCCTAGGGCAAGTTCCTCTCAGAGTGCGTGGCCCTGCGGCTCCCCGTCCTCGGGGTCGGGACCTGCCTGCCACCCCCGAAGATCTGTGTGACTGCTTCCATGAGGATGGTGTGAGGCATACTGGAGCCTTGTGTATGCCATCGGTCGGTGCACTGACGTGTTTCGTTGTGCAAATGGCACTTTTTCTCTCCTAGTATCTAACGCTTCTCTCAAGGTTGCTGGGTGTTGTGAAGAAAGTCAGCAGTAATGAGACAGACACCCATTTACCATCTGACGTTGCCCCGCCTGGGGACACTCACGCTCTCGTCCAGCTTTGGTCATCGTCCTGTGCGTTTCCAAGCCGGATGTGGCGCCCGCCGCGGGGATGTGGGATCCCGTGATGATGTGGCAGTTTTCGCTGGGCTCCTGGGGCCCCGGGCCCAGTGACAGTCCTGTGCACGTTCATAGCTTCTGCTGTATCGCGGGCTCATCTCCCCTCCTGCCAGGGACTTACTCCCGTTCTGCAGGCGAGGAAGCCAAAATGCAGAAGGTCTAAGGGGCCTTACCAAACGGTCATAAACAAGGTCGTCACTCAGATCCCAGTCTGAGGGCCCCGAGAACAGAGGAGCAGTACTCCCTCTTTTTCACAGTCAGACAAGGTCTCATGAAGCCTGGATACCAGCAGGGCACTCACCTGCATCCTCGCGTGTCTCACCTGCACCCTCGTGTGTCTTATCAGGCAGCTCTTGGAGCCCTATCTTCTTGGATGAAGGGGATTGAGAGGTTCTGGAATGTTCCAGCCTGTGCCAGCACTGTGTTCCGGATCGGGGTTGTCTTCCTGCACATCCTGCCTTGTTTCACACTGAATTTTGGCCCGTGTCAGGCAGGCCGAGTTTCCTGCCCCCTGTGCGCTCCCATGTGCATCACAGCGCACTTGCCTCGTGCTTGGGTGCAAACAAACTGTTTTTGTCTGAACCGAAATTGAGAGTTCCTTGAAATTGGGAACCCGCAGTATTTGTTCTCTCATCCGCCCAGAGCACGGACCTGTGTGCCGGCGGAGGAGGAAGTGCTACGTCAGGGCTGATCGAACGACCAATCAATACACATTGGCTAAGCTCACCCTGCCGGTGAGCAGCTCTGTCTCAGGCGGCTTGCAGCCGCTAGTTCGGGAAGCCACGCAGTGTGGGGACACGTTCTGTGTCTGAGTCACACCTCGGAAGGCAGGACATGGCGGTGGACAGAGTTCCACCCAAGAGCCTGGCTTCTGGCAGGACTTTCCCTGTCGGTTTGAAGCAAATTCACATACACAAAGGTGCGCGAGGGTTAATGTACAGCTGAACAAGTAATTATGGGACAGACACACAGGGAACCCCTCTGAGGCCAAGGACCAGGACACCGCCAAGGTCACAGTCACCCGGCTTCTGTGTAAACGACCTCCTCACTCTCCTTACACAGTTTTACCCCTGCGGGGCTTCCTAAGCAATGCATGTGCTTTCTAAGCCTGTGATCCGTCTGTGAGCTTTGTCTCACGTCTTACTTACCGCGCATTGGGGGGTCGCCGTGGCGCCGGATGCTGAGGTGGCTTGCCTGTCTCAGGTGGCTTCCCCTCGCGCCCCAGTCTCATGCACCTGTGCCTTCCACCTTCCCCGCCAGACAGCTCGCTCCCAGCTCGAGGCTGGCTGTCTGGTGTGGCTGAGAGCTCATGTGCGCTTTCTGCCTGGCGCCTGCACTGGCACCATGCAGTCCTGAGCCCCGGGGCCCAGCACCTCCCCGTCTCCTGACCGGGCCTTCCGTTTCCCAAACTGGTCTCACGGTTCACGTTCCCACTGGCCGGGCGGGCCACAGAGTCCCCGTCGCTATGCACAGGGGCCAGCCTTACACAGCTGTGCCCTCTTTGGGGCCATAACAAGAAAAAGAGTATGGACCTTAGTGCTTCTGGAGAGTTTTGGCTTTTTCTTGCCATCTTCTGTGAAGTTAATAACAAGTAGACTCGTCCGACCTCCGGGGATGCCGTCAGTGCCACCGCGAGGGTGTGCAGCCCACAGCCGTGGCCAAGGTGGACCCCTCCAGCAGGGCCGCGTGGCTCCGCTCCACCACTGAGGGCACCTGTGTGTGAGAGTCACCTGTATCGGTGTCCTTACCTGCCTCACTGCTCAGCGTGACATGCCACTGCTGCCAGAAGGGTCCTGATTTCAGTGACAGGGTTTGTACCCAGAGCTCGTGTTGAGCTGGCGATGGCTTTTCCTTTTCGGTGGCTTGTAGATAATGGTGCACCTGCAGCCGCGTTGCCGGAGACTCACCAGCTATGAAACCTGATGACTATAAATGGATGAACTTTCAACAAGAAAAAAGGAGAAAATTTAGGGGCACCTGGGTGGCTCTGTTGGATAAATGCCTGAATTCAGCTCAGATCATGATCTCGTGGTTCATGAGTTTGAGCCCCACATGGGGCTCTCATGCAGAACCTGCTTTGGATCCTGGTCTCCCTCTCCCTCTGACCCTCCCATGCTCTCATGCACTCTCTCTTGCTCGCTCTCTCTCAAAAATAAACATTTAAAAAAAAGGGAGAGAGAACATTTCTACGGAGGAAAAATTGGATACTTTGGAAATGTCTGGTATATAGGAACACATGAGGAAAGGATTGGGTGAGATATGTTAACATTTGGGGGGTGTCACTGGCCAGGCGTCGGCTCTTGGGGCGCTTTGCAAAGTTAATTTAAGTTCTCCCTGCTCCTTCTCCTTGGGCCTCACACGTGGAGATGTGGGGTGCTGGAAGCCACTTGTGACTGCTCAGCCCGGTCCTGTCTCTCTCCTTCTAGGCGATGCGCATTTTCTCCCGTGTCAGTGCCACTGGGAGTGCAGGGCCCCCAGCTAGGAGGAAGGGTAGGGTTCTAGAACACACATAGCCTTGGCTCACTCTCTGGCCGTCAGGGAAGATGCGCTTCACACCCAGCTCATGTCGCAAATGGCAGAGGAGAGCCGGAAGGAGGCTTGCTGAAGCTGTGAGTCTCCTGGTCAACAGCTCTGGGACCAGTGTCAACCCGCGGAGCTCTTGTTAGGAAAGAGAATGAATCCCTTGTTCCTCAGGTCAGTTTGAGTCATTTGCAACTGAAACCACCTTCATCCGGCCCGGTATGCAGAGGTGTGGTTTAACCAGAGAAGAAACTAGACTGGCATTCAAAGAAGACCTTGCCCCTCCCTGAAACGAATGGCAAAATAAATACGTACCTATATGTCTTTTAAGTTAAAATAGAGTATTTGGGAAATTGAGTTCTCTTTTTTCATGATTCCTGATTTAACCAAGCCCTTCCCATTTCCGGAAGCACAGGTGGCACTGACTGGTCAGGCGAGGTGGCTCCCGTGAAGTCCAGAGGGGGGGCAGGTGCGTCTGGGGTAGGTGTCGGGATCACTCAGGTGAACTCCGGTGGGGAGGCTGCCGGAACAGCGCAAGGTGCCTTCCCAGGGTGCTGGCCCGGTCACCTGTGCCCCCTGAGGCCGGAGAACTTTCCCGCCTGCTTCTGGAGCACGGGCACGCCCTCTTGTGCATTTGGACACAGAGTTTCGTGGTCTCCACGGTCTCACGTTTCGGGATTCAAGGGGCAGCGTAATGAAAATGTACTTGAGATATTGTTTCAAGCAAATGCGACAACACTGTCAGAGCTCCCACTCTAGCCCTGGTCGCTGCTTTGTTTCCGAGCCCCAGAATCCGTGTTCCAGCCTCTGCCCTTCCTTGCCCTGTCCTGCCACTGAGCAGGAACCCCCCCCCCCCCCCCCCCCCCCCCCCCCCCCGATGATAGAGATGTCCCATGTCTGTGACCTCTAGCAGTGGGGTAGTATGACCGAAGAACTAACGTTTGGGCTTGTTTCTTTTCTTTACTTTTTATTTTGGGACACGTCCACATTTACAGGAAAGTTGCCATGATAGTAGAGAGGGTCCCTGTGTGCCCTTGACCCAGTTTCCCTGCGTTGCCACCACACATTTGTCATACCCGAGGCACTGACATCGGTGTGCTTGTGTTATTAGCCACACTGCAGACTTTATCTGATTTTTCCAGTTTTTCCTTTAATGGAACTTTCACATCTTATTTAATTTTGAGTTAATTTAAATTTAAGGAGCCTCATGTGGCAGGTGGTGGGTCCTGACTGGATGGCTCAGCTCTAGACCGTTTTCACCACGACAGTCCTCTGGGAACTGTGTGCCCCCCGCCCTCGGCCCCCCCAGCTCAGAGCCTGCCCACAGCTCCTCTTCTCAGTCAAAGCCCGAGCTCTTGCCCTGGCCTGGGAGGTCCCCGGGCTCTCCATCCTCATCTCCTAGGACTCGCCCCTCTCGTTCACGCCATGTAGCACTGGCCCCTCGGACTGAAGGGTGGCTGTGGTCACAGCCTCTCCTGCCGGCCAACTGATGAACATCACCCAGAGAGAGACCGTCTGTCTTAGCAATGTGGGGTGGAGGGGAGCCCTGGGCTCTGGGGGCAGAGCAGCTTGACTGATCTGCGTCTTCAGCAGATAAGAATCGCTGGCCATCCACATGCCAGGCCCTCTCCTGGGTTCTGGGGTAGCTGTGTCTACAGGGAGCTTCCTTTCTAATAGCAAAGACCAGGAAATGAAGAAATAAGCAAAGAGGCATATTGATGCCAGGTGGTGAGCAAGAATAGAAAGAAACATAAAGAAGAATAGATGATGCTGTCTTGTTCATTCATTTATTCATTCATTCATTCATTTTTAGAGAGAGCACGAGTGGGCATGTGCACGTGGGATGAGGAGAGAGAGAGAGAGAGAGAGGGAGAGAATCCTAAGCAAGCTCCAAACCCAGCACAGAGCCTGACATGGGGCTTGATCTCATGACTATGAGATCATGACCTGAGCTGAAATCTAGAATCAGAGGTTCAACCCACTGAGCCATCCAGGTGCCCCAGATGATGCCATTTTAAATGCAGATGGATTTGGGGTGTCAGGGTGGCTCAGTCGGTTGAGTGTCTGACTCTTGATTTTGGCTCAGGTCATGTTCCCAGAATCATGGGATTGAGCCCCACATCGGACTCTACACTGAACATGAAGCCTGCTTAAGATCCCCTCCCTGTCTCTCTGCACCCCTCCTCACTTGTGTGCATGCCCACGCACATGTTCTGTGTCTCTAAATAAATAAATGCAGCTGGATTCAAATCCAGGCTCCACTGCTTCCCAGCCATGCGTTCTTGCACCAGGAGCTACCTTGGCCAAACCTCAGTGTCCTCCTCCATAGGACGGGGCGCGAGTTCTGCTGGATTCCGATCCTGTGCATTGGGTGGAATGTCACAACGCCTGAACGTTCCAGCCTCCTGGTAACGCTTGTGGCTCCTCGTTCTCCCACTGCCCTGACTTTCGGACACAGGACCGAGAGGAGGGCGCACTCACCAGAGTTTTGGTCGCCCGTGAGGAGGTGTCACTGTATGGAGGGCAAGGTTTCGCATGCCCCCTGGGAGGGGTAGGGCCTTCGGCGACAGGAAACCACACATTCTTGCCCAGCTGGTGAGACTTCCCCACGTGCAGCCAAGTGCATCTGTCTTTCCAGTTTCTGGGGGGACTTAATGAATAACAGGGAGAGGAAGAGGCAAAAATATCATAATCTTTTACCTGGTAATTCTTTGACGTTTCTTCCTCAAGATGGGGAGACCACTAGAGGAGAGGCCGGGCACAGGCTCCACACGTCATCGGCGCTGCCATGCCTCAGAGTGCTCACTAACGTGACAGGGAAGGCCATCCTTCCCCGGGGGCTCCAGAAGGAGGCTGACGCCTCCATGATGGCTCACGCTGGCATTCCAGGCCTCCTGGGGGGGCGCAGGGCAAGGTGCGCTGGTCGTCTGGGGAGCGTTGTTGTCGGACACATCTTCTCTGAACTTCCCTGGTGAAGAAACGAGACAAGTCCCAGCTGTGGCACACGTACAGGACCGCTGTCCCTAGCCCTTTTCACGAGTGTAAATGCTGTAAACACAGAAACAGAGGACACTGATTAGATAGACTCCTGCTCAGACAGCAGGTGGCTGCAGAACTTGATTCTTGATTGGATCTGGGATTGGGCAAAATGAGCAGGTTTAAAGCTATTTGGGGGGAAAGGAGATGGCAAAGTGGACCACAAATGAAATCCTGTTACCGTCACACTCAGTCTCCAGGCTGTGTTCACAGGGGTGTCTCTGTAAGGGAATGCGTCCCCAAGCGTCCTGGGGGGGAAGCGTCACAACGTCTACAATTCTGGTCTCAAAACCGCGGAATGAGACCTGCACAGAGATGGTCACAGGGTCTGTGAATGAAAGAGAGAGACAGCAGAAGTGGCAAGGTGCCAAACTGGCGCAGCCATCCACTTTCTGGAGGCTTGACGGTTTTAAAAATAAATAGCTGGAGAAAAAGAGAAAAATCACAATGGCAAGTGGCAGCCATTGAAGGACGAAGAAGCATTCTGAATGAGAGGTGGTAGAACTGGGTCGACGGGGGGGGGGACTGAGGAACCTTTCTCCGGTTGTGGGAATTCCTTTCCAGGCCTGAGTCCCTTCACCCCGAGGAGGGCCGATGGTGCGGCGGTGGGGGGGACTCAGCCCTGATGCCTTCCTCTGTCTGGTGGGTCTCTGACAGCTTATTAAAGGTACCTGGCAACAAGACGCAAGGCGGGAGGAGGGACAGAGCAATCCCAGAGCGCTCGCAAGCCCCTGAGTTCCCGAGAGCCTCAACAGCCCGAGGCGGCTCACCCACCCCTACTTCTGCCTGGCAAGTTAGCGGACGAGGAACAGAGGCCAAGCTCAATCCGGGAACATTCTGAGGGAGCCTAGTTCACAGATTCAGGATAATTTCCTCTTGAGAAAATAAAATTCTTGATCACAGTATGTTGGAAACTATCTGTCAGATCGTTCACTAAAACACACGGACTTTCCCCAGGATGAAAGGCTCAGAGCAAGGGAGCTGTCCAAGGTCAGAAAGCCGCCTGGTGCGGAGACAGCTCCTGACTGCACGCTCCCCTCAGCCTCTGCTCCTGTGCCTGCTCCTGCGACCACACCTGCTCCCGTCTCCTGTGCCTGCTCCCACACCTGCGCCCACACCTGCTCCTGCGCCCGCACCTGCTCCTGCGCCCACACCTGCTCCCACACCTGCTCCTGCGCCCACACCTGCTCCCGTCTCCTGTGCCTGCACCCACACCTGCTCCTGTGCCCGCACCTGCTCCCACACCTGCTCCCACACCTGCACCTGCTCCCACACCTGCACCTGCTCCTGTGCCCGCACCTGCTCCCACACCTGCTCCCACACCTGCACCTGCTCCCACACCTGCACCTGCTCCTGTGCCCGCACCTGCTCCCACACCTGCGCCCGCACCTGCTCCTGCACCTGTGCCCGCACCTGCTCCCACACCTGCTCCTGCCTTCTGTGCCTGCGCCTAGTCCCTCATCTGCTGTCACCTCCTGTGCCTACACTTGCTCCTACATCTGCTCCCACCCCTGCACCTGCTTGGAGCCCTGCTGTTACTAATGGAGACAGCAGAACAAACTGTGCCCTTTCCGACTGAATACAACCAGCAAGGATGCTTGCTCCACATGCAAGCACCACGTCCAGTACTCGGCGCAGAGCACTGTGCGTCGTGGTGCTCCGCGTGCAAGCACCACGTCCAGTACTCGGCGCAGAGCACTGTGTGCTGTGATGATCTTTATGGCAGTGCTGTAGTATTTCCACAGAAAGGCATTTAACTTTCGGAAGAGGAAAATGTGGCCTGGAAACATTCTTTGGGATTGGCTCTAGCTCTCTTTCCAGTAGTTCAGAGGCAAGTGCTCGTTAAATTAGAGGATGTGAAGCGTCTTTTACCCTGAAGTGTGGGCGAGTGTCTTTGAAAATGTGACTGGTGTAGTTGAAGGACTCCATGTAGATAAAAACAGAGCCTGCTCTTGGCTCTCATCATCTTCCCTAGTTTTCCGGGGAGACACTGGTCCTGTGGCGGGGGGGGAGGGGGGGCGGGGGGGGCCTGCTGGGCTCGGCGGCGCGTGGCAGGCAGAGGCCCCTGTGAGACAGGTTAAGGAGTGTAGATGCCTGCTGTTTGCAAAGCATTTGAAAATATGTTTTAAGTAAAACATGGACGTTGATAAACATGTTTATTTGGTTTGTGAAACAAGTATTCCTTCTCTGAGATCCCTTCCCCCCGGCATTTCTAGGGACACCGCCCCCGGTTCTGTTCCCACAGTGAACCGGGGACCCCAAGTCAGAGGTAGTTGCATGGCCACACCCCCGGATCTCTGGTCCGCTTGCACTCATTTCTCTTTTCCATCGGTTTATGCTCTCAGGTGTTTTCATCAAGCAATACAAAATCCAGGCAAAGTTCTGGCTGCCCTGTGCTCTGTACTTCTGCTCAGTAATAAGAAATCCAAGGGGCGCCTGGGGGGCTCAGTCGGTTAAGCATCCGACTTCATCTCAGGTCATAATCTCATGGTTCGTGGGCTGGAGCCCCGTGTCTGGCTCTGTGCTGACAGCTTGGAGCCTGGAGCTACTTCCGATCCTGTGTCTCCCTCTCTCTCTGCCCCTCCCCTGCTCTCTCTCTCTCTCTCTCAAAAATAAACATTTAAAAAAATTTTTAAAAAAGAAATCCAGGGAAACGTTTCTTCTTCTCCGGTGATTGGTGAGGGCCGCCAGCCTGTCGCCTAGGTGCTGACATCGCAGGTTCTGTGTTCTCGTGCCGGACCCCAGAGCAGTGGGGCCTGGTTTGCCGGGAGCTCATGGCAGGAATGAGCCTGACGGGTCTCCGGGGATTATTTCGCCTCCCAAAAAAGACGCAGGACAAAAAAGTGCAATAATGAAGAAGAGAGTGGCAGGTCCTGAGGCTCTGGGCTGCCCTGGGGAGGCAGCCCCCCACCGCATGATGGAGGAGCCCCGGGGAGTCGGTGCGGCTGGGGACGGTGGGCATTGCTGTGCTGTTTGTTCCGTGTGGTGACGGCAGTGAGGGTGTGATTATGGTGCTTGCCTGTTAGGCTGGAGAGAGGCTCTCTTACCCGAGTGGTCAAGGCCGGGAGTGTAGACCCCAGTGCCGCTCACAGTGAGCCCGTCTGGGATTAATTGGGTCTTGGATGTCCTGTAACACGGGGCCCCGAGCAGGTGGCTCTAGGACTTCAGCAGCAAGGTGTCAGCGTGGCATTTGATCATTTCGTCCTCTGCCTAGTGTGAGTTGTTTCTCGGCCACATAAAGCAGTGCATTATGAGCAATACAGAAAATAACGTAGTTGAGTCAAGAAAGGGTGTCAGCTTCAAGGCTGAGTCACACGAAGGTGACCTCCACGTTCCTCAAAGAGAACAGAGTGAAATATCCAGCTCTGCCTGGGGAAAGCAGATGAATTTCTTTTCTGTTGAAGACTGCGAGTTTTCAGCCGTCTTTTGGGTAAAACCAGGTGGTATAAATTTCCCAAGAAAAGTTTCAGATTCTCAATAAAAGTTTTCAAGTGGAAAGGAAATTGGAATGAAAATACATATGGAAATAGGTTCCTGGTGATGTTTCTTTAATAAAAATAGCAAACAGAGGTAAGATGTAATACCCCAGACGGCCTTTGTCACGTGTAACCTGTAGGCGGCTCTCCTCTGAGGCCATGTACAGCCCAGCCCTCCCCTCTACACAGAGCAGAGATGATCGCAGACTGTATTCTCACAGCTTCTCTATTGTAACATTCTTTCTTTTCAAAAATCTTTAAAAATTTTTTCTAAATGCTTATTTATTTTTTGAGAAAGAGTGTAAGTGGGGAGGGGCAGAGAGAGAGAGGGAAACACAGAATCTGAAGCAGCTCCAGGCTCTGAACTGTCAGCACAGAGCCCGACGCGGGGCTCAAACTCGTGGACTGAGAGATCATGACCTGAGCTGAAGTCAGAGGCTTAACTGACTGAGCCCCCTAGGCGCCCCCATTCTTTAAGGGTCTTAAATTCTTTTAGCTTTCAGTGGTTTTGAAAACCCAACAGCACAAAGGAGCAAAGGTCTCTCAGGAGCACAGTGGTCATGGAGCCCGTGTGGAAAGGGTGAGCCTCCTGCCCCGAATCCTGACTGTTGACGGCTCACCATCAGCATCTGGGGCGGTGCAGAGTGAGGGGCTGGTCGGTCTGGGTCACGGTCACGTGGGCACCTGAAAGAACCAAGGGCCACAGCTGACCCGCTGGTTCCCAGGAGCTGTATCTCCAGATGGACCCCGGGGAGGAGCGCTGAGGGTGAGTTAGAGCCGGGAGTCGGCCAGCTGCAGGTTGTAGATGTGCCGCTCAAGCCACACAGTGTTGCGTGAATGTCACCGCCCTCATTAGCCAGCTGGTCAGACACGGTACTTACGCATCCTCCTTAAAGGCTGTCATCACCTAAGCGAGCTTAGTAACTGGTGGCACAGTATCTGATCACTGTCCCCAGTGCTTCAAGGAAACATCTGCCTCCCTTCCTTAAGATGAAGCTCATAGCTTCCCTGGGTTTCCTTTGTCTTCCGTGAAGAACTTTCTACTGTTGACACGATGTTAAGCCACGCAAGCCTGGTGGTAATCACAATCCTTGGCAAAGTTCAGAAATTTGTAAGAGGTGACCCAGCCACAGGCTGCTAGGTTCATTGCTTGTGGTAACCTGTGTCTCAGGTAGGCTTACATAATGCCATGCGTCGGGACCATTGCATAATCCGGCTAAAAAAATCCCATATGATATAACACTTCCCTGCACTTGCTGAGCTGTACAAATGGTTACATCCATCGGAAGGAGAAGATATGCTCTGCTTCCCCTCCCCCCCACACACAAAAGGAAGAAAGATACTTAAGATGTAACCATGAGCTAAAGTAGAGAGAGCACCAATGTTGAACCAAAAGATCTTGGTTCTGATCTTTATTTTTTTTAATTTTTAATCTTTATTTATTTTTGAGAGAGACAGAGCCCGACCCAGGGCTTGAACTCACATACCATGAGATCATGACCTGAGCAGGAGTCGGACGCTTAGCAGACTGAGCCACCCAGGCGCCCCTCGGTTCTATTCTAAACTGTGCCCCTCACCTGGCTGGTGACGTGTCTGCACTGATACTTTCGGGTGGACAGTGTCTGCATCTACCGAGCGAGCTGGGTGAGGGCATTGACGTGGTCGCATCAGGGGCCTGCCCAGGAAGCACGGGACTTTCACAAGGAGCCACCCATGGGCCATGATTCGAGGTGCTAAAAACCAGACCAAACCAATGGCCTGTCCAGGTGCGAGACCTGAGCAACCCGAGTCTCAGGAGGTGTGTGAACCCGCCCCGGACCTCGAGAAGCTGCCCAGTCACAGGCACGTCCCGCGGTCCTGTCTGCCGTCCTGGGAGTCACTTTTCCACTGATTGCTCTGAGAGTCAAATCATTTAGAATTTCGGCTGGAACGTTGGGGTGGGGGGTCGGGGGGACTGGGTAGGCTTGAAGCCACATTTTGAGCTTTCCCAAACCCACAGGATGTTGCCTGTGTGCACGTGCCTGACTCAGTTTACCTTTGCCCACGACATCATAGGCATATGATGCCCCTGGCGTTAGTGTGAGGCCAGCTGTAGTGAGTGCAGGACACAGGCCTGGGAAGAAGCCTTCGTTTCCTGGCCCCTCCCTGCCCCCGGGGAGCTGGAGAACACCCCTGTCGTCCACCTCCTCACTCCTGATGCAAGTTGGACTCTGCGTTGCTTCAGTGCGTAGGAGTAAGAGTGTGGTGAGGACACATTTCCTGCAGAGGCCCCAAAGTAGAGCCCCGGGAAGCCCCACTTCCTCCCTCAGAGCAGAAGGGGCTGTGGCTCAGCAGCTCAGAGTCGTGCCTGTTTGTGTTTCCCAACAAGACATATGACTTGATGTTGAGGGCGTTGTCCTCGAGGCACGTACATCTGCGTGGTCCTGCTGGGAGCATAGGGCAGAGGCCCGGGCGGCGGGAGAAGCCCAGGATGGAGGCGTGGACGTTATGCTGCAGGTGCTCAGAGTAAGAGCATGAAAAGCAGCGGTGGGGTGAGGTGTGTGTGTGTGTGTGTGTGTACGCATGTGTGTTGTCTGTGTACACGTGTATTCATATACATCTTGGGTGTGTGCATGCATAGGAAAGCTTCCCGGAGAAGATGGCCCTTACATGTACCTTTAAAGGATAAGACCCAATTGGCTAAGTCAAGGTGTTGTTTTTAAAAAGAACAGTACCACCGTGTATGGGTAAAGTGAGGCAGAGCAGCCCCAGGGAAGGACCTCTGTCTGCGAGTCAACCAGAAAGAGGTTGAAGAGGTGCTGGGGGCTCTGTGCAGTCATCCAAGGGACTTGGTCTTTATCCTAAAAAGTGTGGGGAGTCATTGAATGGGTAGACAGAGGGCGTGGCCGGCCGTGACTTGTGAGAGCACAGCCAGATGGAAGTGTGGGGCCATCTCACAGCCTGCTGTACACATCGCAGCCACCGTCCGGGATGGGGAGGAATGCAGACGCTTCCGGAGCCCTCACCGCCCCCGGACACTGTTCAGGTGCCATCCACACGCAGGTGGCTTCACCCTCGCCTCTGGGGTCCTCCGCTGAGGACCTCCGCCTACAGGCTGCGTGCATCACATACCCCAGCGAGGTAGGGGGAAGACCCAGTCGTGGGCGGGGGCTCATGTTATCCTGGACATCGTGTCACACGGAGGTAGGGCCCCTGCCCCCAGTGTGCGTCCCGGGCTCACTGATGCCACACGGGCCCTCCCCACAGACCCAGGGTCTCCTGGGACATGGCACTGCTCTCAGGGGCCCTGGCCCTATTTACAGGAGCTTCTCCCGGAGAAGTCATCCCTGTGAGCCCACCCCCAGCTCTGGTGCTCTCTCCCCCTCCCTCCCTCCCCAACCCCCCCTCCCCGCTCTCCTGCCCCAATTCCAAAACCAAGCAGTTGATTCTGTCTCTAAGGCTACAGAGATCTTGTCCCAGCCTCTCTCTGGAGCAGCCGGTGCTGCCGGTGATCCTTGGTGTTCCTGGCGAGCAGATGTAGATGCATCACCCCAGTCTCGTCTCTGGCTCCACGCGGTGCCCGTGCATGTGTTTCTTCTGGTAAAGACGGCAGACATACTGGATTTAGGGCCCACCCGAATCCCATTACAACCTCATCTTAGCTTGATTGCATTTTGCAAAGACTATTTCAAAATCAGGTCACATTCACAGGCTTGGGTATTGGGACTTTAGTGTATGTTTTGGGGCCACAAACCACCAGTCATGCTAATACTACATGGAAGAGACAAATTCCCAGACCTTCATTTCTTTTTTTATATTCTTGGGCCATTACTTAAAATATTTCCAAGCTAAAACGTGTCTGCAGTGTAATTCCATGTTCGCAAGTTCAGCCTAATCCTTCCCCGAGAAGACGGGATCTCGCTGGAGCGGAGCTCCCGGGAAGCTGGTGGTGGGGCTGGAGTCTCGGGCTTGCTGAGAGCCCGCCCCGTGCTCCAGCCAGTCTTCCTGGGGAGGAAGGAGGTCACATGAATACCGGAAGCCATGCTGCGGCGGGCTGGGGCAGTAGCACAGAAGATGAGGCACTTGTTGGCTCACAAACGTGGCTGACACACCACGGGACTTCAGGATGTTCCATTGTGAACCCAACATCTGTTCCCTATCAAGAATTCTTTCGCATGTCATACGGCCTTCCATGCCTAAACATATGATTTCTGGTTACTGCCTCGGCCCCTTAGTTAGCCAGGGTGATGTCCAGTTGCCGGCTGAAAGGAGGAAGAGGGCGGGACGGGAGAGGACCAGCCTTTAGAAATCATTCCTCGTCTACACTCTGTCCTGTGTCACAAAGCACATTGTGTTCGGAGGCCAGTCCGCTGCCTGCTTCCACTCATCTGTCTGTGCAGCACATACGTGTTTTGTGCGTTCCAGACCTGATATCAGGCATTGTGTGGAGCGGTTGGCAAAACAGACACAACCCTGTCAGAGTCTACAGTCCAGTGAGAATAAAAGCGTTAATCAAATGGTCACACATCTCCCTAAGTATTCCAATGTAAGTAATTCCGCTTAAACTGGGATCATTGGCCTGGGGGCCTGGCCGATGTGGGGGGTCATTGAAAGTATCCCTGGAGGATTGGTATTGGAGGAGGAGTCTAATCTCGGTGAAAGAGAGTAGGGGACACAGTGTGCCCCGGGTGGGGTCACCGGATGTAGGGGCCCAAGACTGTGAA
This sequence comes from Hyaena hyaena, assembly GCF_003009895.1. Taxonomy (NCBI): domain Eukaryota; kingdom Metazoa; phylum Chordata; class Mammalia; order Carnivora; family Hyaenidae; genus Hyaena; species Hyaena hyaena. The sequence continues at coordinate 998,747 of NW_024081235.1, forward strand.
CATGTGGCCCATGTGAAGAGCTGAGGTTGGAGGCCAGTTCTGTAGAATTGGGCTCACAGGAAAGAAAGGCAGCTCAGGGTATTGATCTGGAAACAGATTTAAGATTTGTGTGAAAACAGCATGAGTGTTTGGGGCACCTGGGGGGCTCAGTCGATTAAGTGTCCGAAGCTCAGGTCATGATCTCGCGTTTTGTGAGTTTGAGCCCCGCGTTGAGCTCTGTGCTGACAGCTCAGAGCCTGGAACTACTTCGGATTCTGTGTCTCCCTCTCTCTCTGCCCCTCCCCCGCTTGCGCACGCTCTCTCTCTCTCTCTCTCTCTCAAAAATAAATAGGCATTAAAAAAAAAACAAACACCATGAGTGTTTCTCTGCCTGCATCAGCTTCTGTGCACAAGAGTGGTGTTCCGTTCCATCTCTTCCTACACGGAGGCCACACCATCAATTCCCCCATTAAGTGATTAGTCACCAGTTTAAGGGCTCGTGCAAAACCTTGATCTCTGATCTGGAGAGCCCCTCTCAACGTGTTATTCTTCAAAGCTGGGCTGGTTATTCTTGACTTGTTTGTTCTCCCATAAAACTAGTAGAGTTAGTTTGTCAAGTTGCACCAGATAATCCTGGGGTTCTTACTGGAATCAAATTAGATTATTAATCAACGTGGAGAGAATTTACCTTCTCAGAATTTGGGAGATACTTTTATCTTTGTGTTTTTTGTTTTTCTTTGAGCCTTGGTTGTCTCTCCATTTTCTGTGTTCTTTAATATTATTCAGTAGTTTAGTAATTAAATATTGAATGATAATTTCTACATTATTATAGTTGGATCTTACATAGTATCATTTGAAAACTCCATTTTCTAACTTTTGCTGGTGTGTAAAAATACACTAAGTTTTGTTCATTCATCTTGTTGAAGGCAACTTTGCTGAATTCCCTTTATTTGAATAATCTGTCCAAGATTTTTGTAGAATTTTCCACAGAGCCAAATATAATCTATGAATAATAGTTTCTCTTTCCAAATCTTACTCGCTGTCATGATAAGTTCCTCTTCTTGTTTATTCATTTTTTAAATGTAATCTATTGTCAAACTGGCTTCCATACAACACCCAGTGCTCATCCCAACAAGAGCCCTGTCAGCCCAGAGCCCGATGTGGGACTCGAACCCACAAACTGTGAGATCACAACCCAAGCCAAAATCAAGAGCCGAATGAATGTTCAACTGACTGAGCCACGCAGGCGCCCCTCTTTGTGGAAAGATTTTTTTTAACTGCTGGTTCAATTTGTTAACTAATTCTAAAACCTGTACCTGTAAGGTTTTTATTTTTTCCAGAGTCACTTTTCTTATATTATCTTTTCCTAGGAATGGCACATCTCACCCATGTCTTCCAACTTAAAGCCCTAAAGTTGTTTGTTATTGATTCTGACAATCCTGTTCATTTCTGCCGTCCCTGTAACTGTGCCCTCTCCTATTCCTAATATTTGTGCCATGTGGTTATTTAATTTGGTTATTCTTCCTACATGTATCACTCCATTGAGTTTTTCAAACTATACTTTTGAATTTATTTGTCTTCTTTACTATGTCTTACGTTTTTTTCTCATTAATTTTGATTCTTGTTTTTAGTATTTTCTTTCTTCTACTTTCTTGAGTTTATTCTCCTGGTAATTTCTCCCCTAATTCTTTAAGTTATATGCTGAATTCATTAATTTTTAGACTTCTTTCTAACAAAAGCATTTGATGCTATAAACATCTCTCTAAATTTTAACTCAACAGCATCCCACAGAAATTGATTCTTTAAATCTCTCAAATCCAAGTAATCTCCAATCTTTACTACAATTTGTATGTTATTAATTGCCAATAATATTAAGTAATTAATATTATATTAGTTATATAAGCTATTAGATTATATTTTTAAAATTTCCAGGCATGTGAGGTTGTTAAGTGATAGAGTAAAAATGATCTTTATGGTGCGGTAAGAAAAATCAATCTATATGGTAAGAATTACTTATGAGATTACATCTTTAGATAGCTTACTGATCTGTGCTTTGCAGCCTAGGTTACAACATGGTCAGTTTTTGTGACTCTTCCACGTGTACTTGGAGAAAATGCAGAGTCTAAAGTGGCTGGATGTTGAGTACTGTATATGTTCCTTAGGTCAGCTTTCCCAAATGTATTATTTAATTATTCTAATACTTGCTGAATTTTGTTTTTCTGCTTGATCTATCATTTATTGAGAGCTAGGTTAAGAACTTCACCACGTGACAATGGATTGGTCAGTTTCTCCTCTTAGTTCTGTCCATTTTAGATTAGTATGTTTTGAAACTGTATTTTTTGGTGCATACAAGTTTAGAGGTACTGAATCTTCCCAGTGAATTGAATGTTCTTCAATATATGGTGCTATTGTATCTTCAGATACTTGTTGTGTATTCTGTATGGGGTTAGTGTTGTTTTATCAGCTCGCTTTTCGTTAGTATTTGCACGATATGTTTTTTGTCATTCTTTCATCTGGAACTTTCTGTGTCTCTTGTTTTAGACATGTCTCTATAGCTAAATTTATCTTAAACCAGTTTAGCACTCTTTGTCTTTTAACTGGAGAGTTTAGCCCATTAATGTTGATTTTTTAAAATATATTTCGACTTATTTCTACCCTTTTAGTTTGTGTAAGGTTTAGTTTGATTTTGCCTTACTTACAGCTAAGTAGCCTTGCCACTGTTTCGTGGAAGAAGACATAGGCTTCAGGGATCAGAAAGAAGGGACCTGTTTATGCACGGAGCAGAATATAGCGTGAATACTGTATTGGCACTGGGTTCCTTTGCCCCCAAGTCCCAAGGGGCCCTTGTAGGGTGGGCGGCTGTTGGATACCATGCTCACAGTCAAACTGCATCCGTGTCAGAAACACAGGGTTTGAGGGTCCTGGTATTTTATAACAAGTGGTAGCCAGCCCGCTCTTTGTCTTGGAGAGAAATGTTATGTCATTCCTCAGGGATACTTGCTGCCACAATAATCCCAAGAAGTGGCCTGGGTTAGGAGTGGGCAACCCTGTGTCTTTCGCATACTCAGCAAGAATGAATAGAGAATGCAGAGACATTCAGGGCCCACAGTGGCTGCGGCCTCAGCAAGACATTAGAAGATGTTAACACTAATTCCCATCCTGTTGTCTATGTTACTTTTTAAATCAAGACTTCATTTCTAACTGGATGTAAGTCCACAAATTGTGCAGTACTTTGAGGGTTGTTTTTTTTTTTAATGTGTTCATACGTGGTTTGCTCTACCCATGTTTCATTGTCAGATTTCTCGGCTGTTTATCTGGAAGTGACTTTATTTTGCCCTTATTCTTAAAAGATATTTTGCAAGGTGGAGGCTTTGAAGCCAGAATTGTTTCCCTTAGCCCTGCTTACTTATGATTCCACTCTCCTGTGGCTTCCAATAGTGTCCTTGAGATGTCAGTTGATACTCTAATTAACATTCATATGTACAAAACCTGTCTTTTCTTATGGTTGCTTTGAAGATTCTGCAGATTTAATATGTATTTAGGTATGCATTTCTTTTTATCTAATCCTCCTTGGGATTTGCGGAGACTTCATAAATATGAGGATTGGTATATTTTATCAACTCCAGAAAATTCTCAGCCATCGGTGCCTCTCTTTGAACAACACGTATCTGGTTTTCTTTCTCAGAGGAACACTGAGAGGCACGCTGGAGTTTTCTCCCTCTGTCTTCCACATCTCTTAGACTGCCTTTTGTATTTCTTGTCTTCTTGACTTTACAGGTCGCACATTGTCACTTACCATCAGAGCTAACTTCTTCATTAACTGTTCTTGGACGTTGTCCAAACTGTTGTTTATCTATTGAGCTTTTAATTTAAATCATTGTAGTTTAATTTTTTTTTTTTTAAAGATTTTATTTATTTCTAGGAGAGAGAGAGAGAGAGACAGCGTGAGCAGGGGAGGGTCAGAGAGAGAGGGAGTCACAGACTGAAACAGGCTCCAGGCTCTGAGCTGGCAGTCAGCACAGAGCCCGACGCGGGGCTCGAACCCACGAACCGCGAGATCATGACCTAAGCGAAAGTCGGACGCTTAACCGACTAAGCCACCCAGGCGCCCCTGTAGTTTAATTTTTTAAAGTAGGCTTCACACCTATTGCGGGGCTTGAAACTGCAACCCGAGATCGAGACCCGAGCTGAGATCAGGAGTCATATGCCCAGCTGACTGAACCACCCAGGCACCCCCAGTTTAATTTTTTAAAGATCTACTTATGTTAACAAATCTGCTTCACCATTTTATAATCTCTAGTTCCCTTGTAATGCTTTCAGTCTTCTTTTTTGTTTTTTAAACGTATTTAATGTGTTCTATGTTATTTATACAAAAATTTCAACCCCTCCGTCTTTGCAGGTCTGATTCCGTGGCTTATTATCTCTGCTGACCTTGCTCATGGTAGTGACCTCCTCATATACTATGATTACAAATCAGGTCCCTTGGAAGGTTTTCTGTTTGAGCTTTGTGACTTGTTTAAAGTAGTTGGTCCTGAGTCCTTATATTTGCTTCTGCCTGGGCCTTGCTTGGGATGCTATAGTCTGGGACCATTAAAAAGTAAATTTTTGGCTTGGAGTTTTTCCAGCTGGTGGTATGGATGGATTTTGGCCTAGGAATGACTATGAGCTGCAGGAGGCTGTCCTTTGATGCTTTCAGTGCTCATGCTTGAGTGAGCAGTTCCCCTCCCAGGTGTCCCCCTATAGTCTGCTCTGTGGGGACCCTGACTTTCAGCAGAGTGGCTCAGACCTGACCTCTCGCCCTGCATGGCCCCAGGCTCTCTTCAGGTCCTGTTCTCCAGATCCTGCTGAAGCTCGGGTCTGGATTATGGGGATTGACATCAGTATCCAGGACAAACATTGCTTCCTCGTAGGGAATAGCTTCTGATCGTCACATTTGCTTATATTTGTGTCCCCTACCTACTACTGGATCCACCACGCTTCAAACAAAGAGGATTTGTTCTTGTTCCAGCATTTTCATGTGTCTCAGGAAGGCTCCCTCTGCATACATAATCCATAATTAGCAGGAATGGTGCCACCTGCCCCCACGCCACCACCCCAGCCTCCTCCAGAGGCTCCCCGATGAGGAAGATGAACCGCGGGCGCTCCAGATCAGGGGGCCGAAGCCTTGTTGCTCTTGGTGTCGTTGAGAATTTCTCGGATGCGTTCTTCTGGCTCCCATCTCTAATTTCGGGGTTTGGTGTTTGGAATGCCATAGATGTCTATGAAATCTTGTTTAAAAGATGAACATTTCTTGCTAAGAAAAACTTCTGGCAAGATTTTATGTTCTCCTTTGTACCCATTCCAGGTCTTGAGGGACTTTTCTATTTTGAGGATTTTTTTTTCCTTTTTAAGTTACAGAAATCCTTCCTGCTATAGTTTTCACCTGTTTCCTCTTTCCTGCTGACTCCCTTCCTCTTGAAGTTCCTCTGTAACTTAAGCATAGGCTGGGGCCGGCAAGAAAAAGCCCCGGCGCCTCTATCCACAGTCGTGTTTTCTCACATGCTGTTTGACCAAGCGCTGCGTTCACTCGTGAGCCGGTCCACAGCTGTCTCCATCGCAGAGGGTCACTGGGACATCTGCGGGATGACAAGTGTGTGTTAATCTCCTTGGGCAGCATAACAAAGCACAGCAGACTGGGGACCGGAAAGAACATTGTCTTACACTTCTGGAAGCCTGAGGTCGAGGTGTTGAGGGCCAGGCTCCCCTGATTCACCGAAGGGAGTTCTTCCTCACCTGGCGGCGGCCATGACACGCCTGGGCTGCACCACTCCAGTCTCTGCTGCTCTGTGACATGGCCTCACTGTGAGGAGATCAGTCACATTGGATTAGAGCCCATCCTGCTCCAGTGTGGCCTCTTCTTAACCAGTTACATCTGTAGCAACCCAGTTTTCAAATAAGGTCACGTTCTAGGGGTCTGGGGGTCAGGACTTCAACATATCTTTTTAGAAAGGCACACAGTTCAACCCGTAAGAAACGGACATGACCTAGAAAGGTCAACCCCAGAGGTTCCGCTGATGCTCTCACCTCCCAAAGCATGGCCCTTTTGCCCCGCCCCCATGTAAAGTACCCGCCAGTAGAAAAGAGCAAGCATGTCACAGCATCTGCCTGAAATGTTTTCCAGCTGCTTTTCTTGGCCGCACGCTTGGGTCCCTTCCACTGTTTTGTGTAACGAGCCTCACCTTGATGTCCTTGTGCTGTCTCACGAGTAAGCTGACCTTTCAGAGGAAAACCCAGCCCCTGTGCACCAAAGGCACGGCCAGCGTCTGTCCCCAGAGCCACAGGGAGGCCCTTGGAGGCCAGCGGACTTCTGTCTATGAGATGCTCTGTCCACAGGATGTTGGGTTCGTGGCATGTCTTGACCAAGTGAAATCGTCTACGGAAATGAGGGTCCTAGCCTGTCACCCTCTTGCTTGCCACTCCCTTCTTTGATTTCTTTTGATACACACCTAGTGCCCGACACATTGCTGGGAACTCACGGATACGCACACCTTGTTGGGACCCCTTTGTCTTATGTAAGCTTAGAGAGTAGGTTCAGCGCCCTGAGCCTCATAAGGCGGGATTCATTGTGTCCATCTCGCAGATTTCCTACGTGTGTTATATAGATGAGCAGTAACGCAGGCCCAGCTCTTGACAACCAGCACATCTCCGAAAATAGTCTTCATAAAACCCCTTAAACAAACGTGTGCCGGCCACAAACGTGTGTGGCTGTCCTGAGGATTTCCAAGTTGGTGGGAGAGGCAGACAGAGAAGCCAAGAGTCATCATCTGGTGACAGAAATAAAATGGGGAACCCGAGGAAGACTCCCTAACTCAGCCTGCAGCTGGAGGGGTTTGGGGAGGCTACCCGGGAGCAACACAGCCCTGCACTGTGACATGGATGGAGGCCGGCGGGCAGGAAGGGCGTTCTGGGCAGCAACCACCACGCACACGGTGTTCTGGACGTGGGAGTGTTCATGCGGCGTGTCGGTGCTGCCCCGCCCCACGTCTGGGGCAGGAAGGAGAGGACAGTGGCAGAGCAGAGGGACAGTGACCAAGAACAGCCTGGCCGCTCAGCTCTGGAGCTTGCGCTTCTTCCAGAAGAGCTGGGCACCTGTGGTACCTGGGGGCAACTTGACCCGATTTGCTCCTAGAGAGATCATTTTAGTAGCAGCATTGCAGATCGGTTGTGATGGATGGGACCCAGCCTGAAATGACTACAGTCTGGCAGGAACTGAGGAAGCCCCAAGCCACGTTACCGATAGCAGGGCTGCAAAGGAGGGGAGGCGTGAGAGGTGCAGAGAACGTCTCACCAAGTCTCTGCACATCATTAGAATTTGGGGACGAAGAGGCGCAGAAGTGAGCGTGATTCTTGTCTCCCGGTTTGCGCAATGGGGTGGATGGGCAGCACTTACAGAAGACGATGTGGTTCGGGCAGGTTTCAGATGGAAATTCTAGAAGCAGGGGACTGCTTCTTTCCCATTCACCGTCACTAGTTTTCTGTGTGAAACTCATCAGCACCTGGCTCCTCTCCATCACCCCCCTCCCGCTCTGACACACAGGTGTCTCCAGGCATTGTTAGATGTCCCTTTGGGGGACAAAGTCTGCTGCAGTCGAGAACCCTGTTCTAGAGGCTCAGATTTTCCGGAAAGGTCAAGTCCCAATCGGAACAGTGCACAGAAATACGATTCAAGTATTTCATGCCTGATGTGCGTCCCACGGAGCAGCCCTTCCCACGGCCCCGTGTGCCTGGCTCTCCGGCCTCCCTGCACTCCGGCCAGTTGGCTGTGTGACACAGAGCACGTGTATGAGCGTATCTAACTGGTGTCCAGCCCTACGTCAGCACGTTCCCAGGAGTATCTCGGGCACTTTTCCATCTGCTGGGGCTCTTTTAGACTCCCTTAAATTGTATTTTCATTTCTTCCTTTTATTTCCTTGAACATATTAGATGTAATAATTTTGTAGCCTACATCCGATCAATCCTGCAGGCCAAGTGCACCTCTGATTCCGCGGGCAGCTGTCTGTCTGTGCCGCCCCTGACGTCCTTGCGAGTCCTGCGCTCGGTGACTGTGAGCCCGTGCTCCCTGGGACTGTGTCCGAGGGAGTTCTCTGAGGGCCGGGGTTCACGGGATTTCTCTAGAGCGTGTTGCCGTGGGTCTCTGCTGGGCGCCTCGGGTAGGAACTAGTCAAGACCACTGGGGTTTGCGTTGCGGTTTCCGGGTGACACAGAGAGTGCGCTCAGGCCGGGAGGAGCTGCATGGCACCGAGGCTCGGGGGCTCGTTCTCACTCTCCCTGTCCTGTTCGGTGGTGCTACGGAGCCCTCAGCCCTCTCTGCAGGACTATTTCCCATCCACCCCGCACTGAGGGCGGAGCCCTGCCAGACCCGCACCCTGGGTGGGTGGCGCCCTACTCTGGGGCTCTCGCTGCTCTGGGTAGCAGACCTGGAGGTCATTCGTGACCGCTCTCCCCCTCACTCAGCACATCCAGTTGTAACTGGTTTGTCCAACAGACTTGTGATTGGATCAAAACACACCTTTCGATACCCGATACTCATCAGTGGGGGGGGGTACCCCGTCAATTTGCACAGCCTTTTCTCCCCACTCCTGAATAACAGCCGTGTTTGTGCTGTTTTAAATACTTAAGACGTTAGTATTTCCAGCCCTGAAGACTGGTCGCACTCCCTGGTCTCTCTGCTGGGCTGGAGCCTGTGGCACCCTGGGAGGTGGCCGTGTCCCCACCAGGGCCCACGTGGGACGGCAGGGGATGAGGGACAGAGCACTCGCACGGAGACTAGCCATCTAGAACTCAGGCCTGAGCTGCTGAACCCCCAGCAAACCACAGCTGTCACCGTGCGGCTTGATGCAAAGGAGCTGCCATTCCCGCTACGCAGCCCTTTGGCTGGTGGGGAAGGAGATATGACAGCACAGATTTTGCCGAAGTTACCTTCCTTCCAGGGGCCTCCCTCTCCTTCCTGTCCAGGGCCTGTTCTGTCCTCAAGGAAGGGGAATTCCAAGCTCAAGCAGATCTTAGTTATTGTCTTGAAATTCTGAGACATTATACCTCATGTGTCTTGGGGACTTGGTAAGAACTTTTTCAGTACTCGGTCATGTAGCCATGTTTGTTCTAACTTCTCAGTAACCCTGTTCTTCCACAAGCTGGGACCCCACTTCCTCCGTTTGCCCAGGAAATGTCTCCTTACCCTCAGAGGTGACCCCTCTCCAGTGAGGATTGGCTTCTCATTTATCTCTGTCCACGTAGCATCTTCCTTACACCTTTCTTTCTCCTTGCATAAAAATTGCACCGTGTTTGCCTGTTGGCCCACCTTCTCTTCCACGTGACTGTGAACTTCTGCAGGCCAGGAGCCACGCCACAGCCGTTTTTATATTCCTAAGGCTGAGCACAGTGCCAGGCACTGTGAGGTGTTCCACAGTAGTCTATGGAACTGAGGTGAGTGCACGTGGCCAAGCCAATGCTCCCTAAGAAGCAGCAACCGCACAGAATTCAGGCCCAGGCTTCTGTGTTTAAGCCAGGGTCAAACTTAAGATAACCATGTGGGGGGATACTCGTCACCTTTGTCTTCTCTTCAAGCTTTCCCCCTCCTCCCTGCCATCTGGGCACAAGCCTTTATTAAGCTCACCCTTCCCCCTGATATTTAGGAGGGATCGTTCAGGCCCAGGTTAAAGAGGACCCTGCTATCTCCTACAGGTTTGGTGGCCTGGAAGTATTCATTGTATTCATGGAAGTGGTGGTAAATGATTTCCAGAGATTACTTTTTAAATATTTATTTTGAGAGAGAAAGCACGCACAAGCAGGGGATGAACAGAGAGAGAGGGAGACAGAGAGCATGAACAGAGGACGGGCATAGGGAGGGAGGGAGAGTGAATCCCAAGCAGGCTCCACACTCATCGCAGAGCCTGATGCGGGACTTGATCTCACCACTGTGAGATCATGACCTCAGCTGAGACCAAGAGTCAGACGCTTAACTGATTGAGCCACCCGGGCGCCCCTCTAGAGATTTTGATATACTTACTTTACCAGGATAAAGACACAGGCAAACAAATGTTCTATCAATGAAATTATGTCTACAATTGAAAATAGAAAAGCTTTTAATTTTTTTTCTTCTGAGATGTCCAAGTTCAATGGAACAGTTTGCACTCAGGTGTAGAGGGAATCACGAACATCTCATAACACATTTCCTTTCCAGTTCCTTTACACCAGGTGAAAATGCTCTCATGGTAAAACACAGGCCTTGGTGCAGGCCGGGCCCGAGGCTTCTGTCCTGAGCAGATGCCCCTGGGCCGGCACTCCTGTCCCTGGCCAGCGGTGCCAGGTCCCCACAGTGAGGCCCCTTAGAACTGGGCCCTTGCTCATCCCAGGGGCTGGTGACACCCAGAGGCCTCTGGCCCTTCACAGCTACATAGCATAGCCCTGGCCCGTCTAGCATTTGTTTAGAGCCAGGATGGGGGGAAGACTCCAGGTGGTAGAAGCTGTTTGCCCCCGGGGGGAGGGAGGTATAATCACCCTCCAGCAGAACCCTTGAGGGAAGCACGAACCAGTTTTCACAGGCATGTTTTCATCTTAGAGATGCACAGGGGGAACCCGGCACACAGGAGTGTGCTCACGCTCTCCAAGCAAGGAAGTGGCAATGTCAGCATCCTGCCTCTAAACTGCTCTTACGCCAAGGAGCCTGCAGCACCCATCATACCCGAGAGAGCCGGCGTGCCCTCACCTCTTCACCCCAAGGCAGCATGAAATTACCAGCTCTCACTGGAGGCATCTGCTCTCCATACTCACATTAGCCAAGATAGCCCTTCACAAGTTTTAATGCAGTCTCTCATTTAGCCAAGGGGAGGGCACGACACAGGGATTTTTCACAGTCTTTCTGCAACACTGTCACACAGCACCATATGCGTGACTGTTTCTGGACTTCTCAGGTGATGGTGGCTGTGAGCTCCTGAGGTTGTTTGACCCTGTTTTTTTTTTTTAATGTTTCATTTATTTTAGAGAGAGAGAAACAGCGTGAACAGGGGAGGGTCAGAGAAAGAGGGTGACACAGAATCTGAAGACAGGCTCCAGGCTCTGTCTGAGCTGTCAGCACAGAGCCCAACGCAGGGCTGGAACTCACTAACTGTGAGATCATGACCTGAGCTGAAGTCGGATGCTCAACCGACTGAGCTGCCCAGGTGCCCAGACCCTATTTTAAACATTGACTCAACATGTGCACGTTGCACAGGAGTAAAATAGGAAAGCCTGCACATAGCTCTGAGCTAAAAGATCTGAAACGTCTACACCTCTCTGAGGAGCATTTCTTAAAGAAAGAAAAAAAAAGTGTGTTCCCCTTTAAGGCAAAGCCCCCCCAGCCCTACAGCCAGCAGCTGGCCTGAGAGCCCTGCCTCAGGACGCTGGCTGTGCGGGGCCCAGTAAGTCATCCGTTTGAATAATTTTCTATATACGGGGTAGGGAGAACGGATGTGCCTTTGTTCTCCAAGCACTGCCAAGGGAGGTTTCCCCCGAGCGCGTGCGGACCCGGTTGTCCCCGGGGAGTGGTCCCAGGGCTGCGGGGCCGAGGAGGGGTGCCTGGCGCGCTGGGAACCCTCACGGAGCCCCTGGGATTTCGGGTTCATTTCCCAGGAGTGTTTGCTAATGAACAAAAGTTTTGCTCGGCACAGAAGAGCATGGTGCCGAAGCGTGTATATGGCTGTTTGAAGGGAAGGAAATGCACCCCCAAGCTAGGGAACAGCCCCGCAGGCCGGGGAGCAGAACCAAGGGCCGCCGCCGCTGGAGCCGCTGGGCCGCGCCGCGTCCGCCGCTCGCCAGGCAGGCGCCGCCCGGGACGCTGGCTGGCGGTATGGGCGGGGACCGGGGCTGTGATCCAGGAGTGCTCCCAGGGAGGAGGAGGGGGAGGAGGGGGAGCAGGCGCGCCTCGGAAGCGGGACGGTGGCGCTGATTGACGGTAACGGCGGGGTCCAGGCCAGGGGCGGGGCGGGGTTGCTCGGACTCTCCGGGGCCGAGGGGGAGGAGGGAAGAGCTTGGGGCTGCGGCGCTGATTGGTGATAATGACGGAGGCGGGGCGGAGGGACGGGCGCTTATTGGCGGCTGTGGTGGAGGGCGGGGCGAGTCGGGGCGGGGCTGCGCGGGGCTGGCCCTCGCCAGGTGGTGGCCGCGGGAGGTGGAGAAGAGGGGGAGGGGGAGGAGGAGGAGGGAGCATCTGATTGGCGGTAGTGGTTGTGGGCGGGGCGGGGCTGCCCGGGGCTGGTCCACGCGGGGCGGCCTTGGCAGCAGCCCCAGCGGCAGCAGGAGTAGGAGGGAGCATCTGGGGCGGCGGGCACTGATTGGCGGTAGTGGTTGTGGGCGGGGCGGGGCTGCCCGGGGCTGGTCCACGCGGGGCGGCCTTGGCAGCAGCCCCAGCGGCAGCAGGAGTAGGAGGGAGCATCTGGGGCGGCGGGCACTGATTGGCGGTAGTGGTTGTGGGCGGGGCGGGGCGGGGCGGGGCTGCCGGAGGCTGGTCCCCGCGGGGCAGCAGCAGCAGGGGAAGTAGGGGGAGGGGGCGGTGGCACCTGGGCGGCGGGCACTGATTGGCGGTAGTGGCTGTGGGCGGGGCGGGGCTGCCCGGGGCTGGTCCTCGCAGGCTGCAGGAGGGGGAGGAGGAGAAGGGAGGAGGGAGCGTGGAGCCCCGGCGCCGTGGCCGGCTCGGCCTGCCCTTTGTGCCCGCAGCCCGCGCCCCGCGCGGATGGCCGCCGTGCCGGGCTCCCCGGCGGCGCGCGCCCGCCCGCGGACCTGACCCCGCGCGCCTGGGATGCGCCGGGAATGCGCGTCCTCCGGGCCTGCGGCTCCTCCCGGCCGGGCGCGGGGCGATGGAGCTGAGCATGAAGAAGTTCACGGTGCGCAGGTTCTTCTCCGTGTACCTGCGCAGGAAGTCGCGCTCCAAGAGCTCCAGCCTCAGCCGACTCGAGGTAAGTGCCGTCGCCTCCGCGCGCAGGACCCAGGTCCCCGCCGCGCCCCGAAGGATGCTGCGGTCTCTCAGCCATTCCGAGCCCTTTCTATTGTCACATGCGCGGTGCCCACAGCCCCGTGGCTGGGAGCTAAAGTTCTCCGAGAGCCGGTCCGGTGTTTCTACAATCGAACGCTGTTGTTGAGACTTAGTAATAACCGCACCGGTCCTCGGGTTCTCATCGGGGACGAAAGTCTGCCCCCATGGAATTCCCAACTCATTTTGTTCCCGGGTCTGCGCAGGATGCGGGGCGGTCCCCGTGCCCACCCAGGTGCCCCGGGTCCGGAGGGCGTGGGGATCCGTGCAGCTGGGCTGTCGCTCGCCCCAAGTCCCAAGAACAGAACCTCCCCAGCGCTCCCCGCGGCTGTGGGTCGGGCTGGGTCGGGTCTGCCGTGCGGCGGCCCACGGCCGTGGCGTGCAGTGAGCGGTGTAGCGTTGCGATGTGTGTCCATGTATAAAGGTAGCAGCACCATCTACTCAGAAACGATGCTCGGTAGTCAGGTGCCTGATGCAATATCCCTGCAGCCCCGGGTTTGATATAGATTCGCCCTGAAACCCAGAGGACCCTGAAAATTAAGGTCCTTTTCTCCTGTCCCTCATCTTGTCGTCTTTGGGTTCCCAAAGTCATCTGTGGACAGTTCTCTGATGTGTTTTTTATTTCAACAGTCAAATCTTCTCCTTATCCCAGTGTCCAAATTACATCGTTGAATCTATAGATGACCAAACGGTGGAACCTTGTTTAAGTCAAAGAGACATTGTGATGTTGGGGGAGGGGCTGGCGACACAACCCGGCGTTTCCCCCCCTCCCCGGACATTGCCCTGGCCTTTGCCACAAGGCTGGCGCCTATCTCCGTTTTGATTTGTTTCTGATGAAGTCAAATTAATTGGAGCAGTGTCACGTTTTTCATGTTGGCTTTCTTTGTCCTGGCTGCCATGATATTGATACAGGCGTGGGTTGTTACAATTAAGAGATCTTTAAGCAAAGCTCAGGGATAGACATGAATGCAACAGGGAATTACTTGCATAAAAAGTTTCTCTTACAGTATCCCTGAGTCAGAATTGGACTAGAAAGGATATTTGTGGCTGTTGCTGAGGGTAAAACATATTTTTCAAACAAGTACAACTGTTAATCAAATAATGGAGGAGGGCTTGCATTAAATCTCACATTGACAGAAATTAAGCATATGTTCATTGAGATAAATTGCTTTCCTGGATCTCGGGCACTTTTAAAAGCTAAAGTTGGTAAGAGTACAAACTCAGAACTGTATTTACCTTTATGCCTAATGAATCTTTATTCATCAAATGCCAAGTTCATTATACAGCTCCTTGTCTCCTTTCATTTATTGTCCTTGCCTAAGGGAGGCACATGGGTGAGCAAACTCCCGGTGCTGTTCTGGAAGACCAGTAATAGATACCAGGCTGAACTAGTGGAGGGCCCGGAATCCTATATAGCAGGATATACATAACCTCCCGTGTTATGGTTCAGCAGAGAGAACCGGATTTTGAAAGTACCTCAAAAAATAATATAATAGGGGGCACCTGGGTGGCTTGGTCGGCTGAGCATCTGACTTTGGCTCAGGTCATTACCTCACAGCTTGTGACTTCGAGCCCTTCATCGGGCTCTGTGCTGGCAGCTTGGAGCCTGCTTGGAACTCTGTGTCTCCCTCTCTCTGCCCCTCCACTGCATGTGCACACTCTCTCTCTCTCTCTCAAAAATGAATTAACACTAAAAAAAAAAATGTTTAAAAAGAATATAATAGGAAACCAAGAGGGGAATAGAAATGAGGTTTCTTCAGTGTGAAAATAACATTTCTAAAAATCATAAATACACCATCGGATACGCAGGTCAACTGACCAGAAAGGAATGTGATTGATCTATCAGCATGTAATCAATAAGCACTTTATACAACTTGGATGCTGGGTGCTGGACAGCAGCGTTAATAGAGACTGGTCAGCGCAGATACAGTGCTCTGTTCTCTACAAATCCATTCACCGGTGTCTTATGAAAAGTCAGGTAGGCATGTGTTACTATCCTCATTCTATTGCTAGGAGGATTGGCCCCCAAAATTGAGGATCTTGATGAAAGCTTTCTGATTCATTCTGCACTTGCTTTTTGAAAACCTAGTATTTGTTCAGCCCTTTTCTCAGCATTGGAGATCCAAAAACCACAAGTCCTGGATGCCCTGGCCTCACGGTGCCTCCACCTAGTGGGGATTCTAATAAGCCGCTGACCCTGTGCTTTAGTCCAGTAAATAACTGGACCAGCTGCCTTTCTTTTTCCAGAGAAGGCTGTTTATTCATTTGCATGTCCACAGCAGATTATAGGCCACGAGGCACTCATCAAAAAAAAAAAGAGTAAAATTTCGGGGGGAAGTCCGTCCATAGTTTGAGGTTGAATAATAGGATGTATAAAGCCATAGCATGGGTATATATTTCCTCTGTTTGGACTAATGAAAAAAATAACTCATTTTGTAAATAGGAACATATTTTTTAGTTGTTTCTGTGGAATTATTTTGTAAAATATACACAGAGACTGAACATTTTTGGTTTTTGAATTTAAAATCTGGTGGCATAAACAGGAAAGTGACCGTAGCTACTTTAAATGTAAAACCACTATTATTTTATTAAAACAGCCGGCAGGGAGAGACCTCGTCTTACCATTTTCGTACTGTACTCGCGTTTAAATTTAACTTTAATCTAGAATCCAACATTTGGTAAACTCTAACCAACAGAGAAGCCAGATTACTTAATCAGACTGGGAAACAGTTTATGAATTACAGCTTAAATATTTTTATAGTGTCTCAGCATTGCACCAACTGAGGTGGCCAGAATAGTTGACTTTGGCAAGAATGGGGAGTTTCTAAACGGAAAGTGGATATCTTTCCTAGACCTCCTTGGGCACGCCGGAGAAAGGCATCAGGTTTCGGCGTCTGTGCTTCGCCCTGATTTCAGGGTGTTAACAACACTGTCTGAGGACCTCAGCACCTCCTTGGAAGGCACAGCCGTCTTCTGATGCAGCCATCCACTTTACAGATGAGGAGACGGAGCCCAGGGAAACCCAAAGGGCTTGCTTATGCTCCTGGCCCCTAGAATGTTGTAAAGGAGGTTCTCACTGTAAAGACGTGTGTCGTCTATCATTCTGGGTTGTGTGGTTACTGGAGTTTACCACATGTTAGTTGGGACTTGATGGAAGGCTATTGTAATCGTTAAAAGGAAATTACTCTGAGGGATATTTTGGAATGTGCCCCAAACCTGAAATTCTAGAGAACTTTTTTTGGAAATTAGAAAGTTCCAGGTGAATCTGGGCTTTCTATCGCATTCACCTGCATTGGATTCTCAAGTCCACCTTTCACAGCAGCTGACTCCTTAAACCCTGTGAGCTTCCTCTCCCTCCAGGGTGAGATGGGGTAGTAGGTAGTTCCTGCCTCGGTGGGGGGTAGGGGGGCTGAAGTGATGAGTGTGAGTTGTCCTGAAGACTTAACGTGGAGTCTGGATGGTAACACTCCTGGTCAAGAGTCATTAGCTATGGACGCTGATAAATATTTTCTGGGTTTATTGACATTTTTCATGTTGTCCAGCCTCCCCTGGCTCTGTGAACCTTGCCTGCAGACCTCGTGGCTTGTGCCACCTCAGTAAACTCTCAGCCTGGTAATTAAAAGAGTTTAGACGACCTTCCTGTGTGCCTAGGGGAAGAAAAGGCCAGAGATCAGTTTTCCCAGGCTTCCTTCTGTACTGTGCTCTGCTAGGATCGGCCCCATTTGCTAAGATAGAGCGCCGTCGCCTGGTTGGGATGGTGATGTTCCTCTGTCTTTATCTTACGTACTCACCGAGTCAGCTGCACTGATCCGGGAACCCGTTACCAGTCCGGGTCTCGAAGCCATGGCATTACGAGTTGAGGTGGCTTCTAGAGTCAGGAACTGCCCCAGCGTCAGTGCCCCAACTGAGCGAGCTTTGGGAAGGAAGCCTCCTTGCCTCGGCCTTCGGTTCCCCAGGGGAGACCCTAAAGGTGTGACATCCAAGCTCCAAAGTCTGGCCTGGGGGCCATGAAAGGTGGAGAGGGGTTGGCTGGGAAGGGCTTGGGGGGATGTGGTTTTTAAATGAATAAAAAGTGATATTGTGTCCTGAGGAAGATTTATCTGCCAACCCGCTAAAGGTATCAGTACTCAAAGTCAGTCACTTAAGGAAGGGCTATTTTGTTTGGGGTCCCCAAAGCCAGGGAGTCGGTTCTCTTTGATTACCTATCATTTCGTCTGTCTTTGACATTTTTATAGAAAGACAGTTGAGGGTGAGTGAGAAGGACACAAGGCCTTAACTGGGTTACGGATGGTGGTGAGCTGGTGAAGGGAAGGAGAATTTCGTTTATTTATGTATTCACTCAATTGTTTATACAACTCGAGGAATTTTTAGCATATACCACGTACGTTGTGCTGAGCAATTGGTATATGGGATGTGATCTTTATATGATCTCTGCCATCCATGCACTTGACATCTAGTGGGAGAGGCAGACCTGTGAATGGAAGCCTATTACGTTGAAGTTCTGTGAAATTACCACATAACTGGACTTAAGTGGTCTCATTACATCGATTGTCAATTCATTTCTATTTCCCACGGTCGAAGGTCACCAAGCATTATCTGTGTGTACATCTGAATATTTTTTAATTGCTTACCCCCTTTTAAAGGGAAGCATGGTGTCCTAATAAGGTGACTGCTGAGGGACTCTTAACCAAATGCTGTGAACGATGTTGGCTCTAGTCATAGAGAAAAAGAAAGTTTCCTGGGAAGTCAAATATTAAGGCTTATTCTTGGTGCTTGATAGGTAAGCTCTTCATCTAGATCTTGGGTGGTTTCCCGGAAAACCATTTCTAATTAAAATAATTTTCAGGTACTTTCAGTAAAGGCACCCAGAAGTTCTATGTTAAGCCTAATTAGAAAAAAATGTTTTTAACATTCATTTATTATTGAGAGGCAGAGGGAGACAGAGCATGAGCAGGGGAGGGGGAGACACAGAATCCGAAGCAGCTCCAGGCTCTGAAATGTCAACATGGAGCCCAACGTGGGGTTTGAACTCATAACCCACAAGGTCACAACCTGAGCGAGGTCAGACATTCAACCGACTGAGCCACCCAGGCACCCCTGTTAAGTCCGATTTTTATTGGGCTTTCAGAAGAGAACAACAAAAATCAGAGAAGACTACAATAAATAGTCCATATTGATAAGTACTTAATTTGCTTATCGTTCTGCTTATGTATGTTTATTCTATTTTAAAGACACTAAAATCAGGGGCACCTGGGTCACTCAGTTGGTTAAGCAGGTCATGCTCTCACGGTTCGTACCATCAAGCCCCGTGTCAGGCTCTGTGCTGACAGCTCGGAGCCTGGAGCCTG
This sequence comes from Hyaena hyaena, assembly GCF_003009895.1. Classification (NCBI taxonomy): domain Eukaryota; kingdom Metazoa; phylum Chordata; class Mammalia; order Carnivora; family Hyaenidae; genus Hyaena; species Hyaena hyaena. Next base: position 1,017,116 of record NW_024081235.1, read on the forward strand.
GGTGGGATTCTGTGTCTCCTTCTCTCTCTGCCCCTCCCCCGCTTGTGTTCTGTCTGTCTGTCTGTCTCTCTCTCTCTCAAAAATAAATAAATATTTAAAAAATAAGGACACTAAAAATAATTTCTTTGTGGCCCTTTTTTTGTGATCAGCCTTATCTCTGCCATGTCTGTCAATACAGAATTTCTCTCCCTACATGGAAGGAAACTCCCCAAAGTATTGTTGCTTGCTCAGCTTAACGATAACCCACAACCCTCGGACCAACTCACTGCTTGTTCAAAAATACGTGAAAAGACAACCCAAAATATTGAGATTTCACCCAGTTGTCTTTTTTCACCTCATTTGCGCATTCTTTCCACAAATCTGCGCACAGACGGCCTTCTGCCGCACAGCCCGGCACAGCCGAGAAGGTTCCACTGTTTCCTGCTCTCAGAAGCCCAGGAAAGAGATGAACGTGGACTAGGCAAACGACGGCGTCTGACTTCTTACCCGGATCTCACTCTGTGTCTTGCCTGAGAAACTTCGTGAACAGGGTCCTGGGCGGGGCGGATTAGCAAGTGGGTAGGCAAAGCCTGAACTGCCTGATGCAGGGAGGGAGGTGGGGAGAGTCCCGCTAACCAGCATTGCGGGGGTGAATCCGTTCCGAGTGCTCCAGCGGAAAGTGGGGAAACTGAGGCTGGGTCTGTTTTGTACGGAGTTGGCAGCCAGCAGCTGCGCCGGGAATAACCTTCCTCTCTGTCCGGAAGGTTCTGGGCTCGTCAAGCCGGCACGAATGGCGTGCTCTCCGTGCTCCGCTCTTATTTCTGGTGACGCCGGGACGTTGTGGTGTATTTGTCCCCCAGCAGTTTATGTTTGCTGATATATTTTCACTGGTAAAAGCTATTAAGTTAAACTCAAGTAGGAATTATCAACAAATAGTCCGTTAAGCCACAGAGTGATTTAATCAAGCAAATGGCCGAGGCACAAATACGTTCAGAATAAACTGGTTCATCGTATCTGCTCGGCAGCTGCGTCAGAAGCACCTCCTGCTGCGAGCTCACGAGGGGGCGCCGTGGGAGGGGGTGCAGCGACGGTAACCACGGGCCCCGCGTGGGGGGGGTGCAGCGACGGTAACCACGGGCCGCACACGGCCATGGATGGCGAGTGCGCGGGCAGCACAAACCTGTGACTTCCCACCGAGCAAGCAGGACTCTGTGTCTCGAAGCACCCGGCTCGTTCCGTGACACGGACTCTCCCCCACCAAACCGTAGTCAGGCTCCTCAAGTCTCCGACCTTGGGCTCCTGTGTCCTCCTGGGCTGGGTCTACAGGCCCAGTGTTAGCAAGAATCCCGCCAAGTCCATTTGGAGAGAACTCCCCCCGCCCCAATATCTGACCCAGTTCCTCATCCCCACCACTCGGCCGTGGTGTCTGCTCGCGCCCGCCTGCCTGCAGCAGGAATCCTACTGGGTCAGTCTAGAAAGACCCTCCCCGCCCTCCCCGGCCCTCCAGCCCTGCCCGTAAATCCCCACTCTCCCTTCTCACATCCGAGTGGAGCTCAGTGGCTCTCTGCTACCTCGAAACCGTGTTTCTGTGCTGGCGGAAATCCAGTCTTCCACGCTGTGGTTAGCGAGTGTCAGAATGATCTTTGCTGCCCAGCACTTAGTGTTGTGGTCATCTGCGTAGTATCTAGAGATCCATGAAGGGGTGGCCCAGGAACACCGGTCAGGGAACCCTACCAGTCGCACCCGGAAAATACAGAGCAACCACTTCTCCATGAGCTTTGGTTTACAAAGGTCCTCGGGACCCGCAGGCACCATGCCTGTCCAGGCGCCCCCTCCCGGCCACTGGGCCCGCCCCCCGCCATGCTGGCCACCGCACTTCCCTCCGCTTTGCCAGGTGCTTCGCCCTTTTGAGCTCCTAACTGCTCAGCGACGAAACAGGGAGAAACACAGGCTAATGCTACCCCCGAGCTATTAAATGCTTGAAAAGTGAAATGCGCCTCATCAGGGAAGGGTCTGCACTTGGCATTCTGCGGGGTTAGGCAGAGCTGGCCTTGGTTGGACCCGATCCGTGACAGGTTTTGCACTACAATACGGAAACATGAAGTTTCTCCCCTCTCTCGCCCTGCTGAGTACACATCTGCTTCGGGTTAGTATCATTAGCACAAAGCAGCCTTTCCTAAATTGTAGCTCTGTTAAGGTTACCGAGGGGGATGGTTTAATCGACATCTTTGTTGTTTTAAATGTAGGTCATCGAATAGGAGCTCTTGTAAAAGAGAAAAGGGGAGTTCATGCGCTGACGCAGAATGGCCGGGGCTGGGGTGTCGGAAGAGGGGGTGAGGCGCTGGCACTTGGGCTCTGGCTCTTCACAGGAAAGAACGGGGACTGTTCTGTCTCCCATGTGAAATTAACAGGATTCAAAAAACCGACTCCACGAATGAGTGCTTAGACTATTGGCTGTTGTGTTTCCTCCTGTTGCCAGAGAAAGGAGGGCTCTGAATAAGGCCCGCGAGCCAGGAGAAACATGCTTCATGCCCTGGAATGATTCGTGCGCAGGGCTTTCCGGCGTGGGATTTTCAGATTTAGCCGGAACACGAGTCTGGGAGCTGCTTTGATGTGTGTCTGCAGTTAACATGAGCTGGGACACTGCAGTGAGATGACCCGGCCACACCGTTCCCCCAAGGCCAACGGGCTCATGGCGTTTCCTAAAACACGCAGCTGAAGGTGTACGGGCAAGGCGGGGAGGGGCCTCACTGTGACTCTGACCCAGAACGGGACGGTGGAAGTGCTCTCGCGACTGCTTACGAAACTGCTCTTCTGGGACCCAAGGGTCACGCTTTTTATTTTTTAAGTTTTATTTGTTTTGTTGTTTTTGAGAAAGCACACAAATGGGGGACGGGCAGAGAGAGAGAGAGAGAGAGAGAGAGAGAGAGAGAATCCCAAGCAGGCTCCACATGGTCAATGCAGGGCTCGAACTCATGAACCCTGTGATCATGATCTGAGCCGAAATCAAGAGTCAGATGCTCACCCGACTGAGCCACCCAGGCGCCCCCAGCAATGTTCACACTTTGGGCCCAGGATAATCGCAGACTTTGTAGAGCTAAGGTTGGATATGATATTCATTTCCACATGTATTTTCACATCCAAAGTATAGTGTAGACAGACAGCCCCTTTCTAAGGATGAAGACAAAAGAAAGCACCCAACTCGAAAACGTGAGTGCAAGAGAAGGCCCGAAGATGCCTTGGAGGGTCTTCCTGTGAGGAGGCGGGAGGGAGGCCAGAAGGGCCGAGGAAGCCCAGCGGAGTCCGTGCCTGCGGGGCCCCATTGCCGTGGCTGTCAGCCAGTGAACCGCTGAGGTGCGTCCTGGCCATGGCCCAGGAGGCGAATGCACGAAGGTGCCTCTGGAGACCCTCCTGTCCAAGGTCTTGGTTGACTCTGAAGATAAAGGAAAGGAGAGAAAACCAGACGAACAAAGCAGAAAAGAGCGCTTATATTTAGAGCACCTTGGGCTCTCGCATTCCGCGTAGATGATAGTTACTTTCAGGACCCGGACAGATGTGCTGGAGCGGGGGCTTTCTAGCAGAGTGCCCTCACCCCGGAGAACCCCACGAAACAGCACGCGGTCGGGCACGCTTTTCTAGATCTTGTGTTTCTAAGTCTTGCATGAATTTTGATATGTAACTTAATCAAGACTTTGTAGCCTCTGTTCTGACAGCGAAGTAAATAAAAACGTTTGCCCTGGGGGTCTGCTGAGGCCAGTCTGCTAAGGGCCTGTGTATGTGTTCAGTGAGCACTTCAACCTGTAAATATTTAGACTCTGTCTTAAAGCCTTTTTTTTTTTAATTTTATTTTTAATTTTTGAGAGAGACAGAGCTTGAGCAGGGAGGGGCAGAGAGAGAGGGAGACACAGAATCCAAAGCAGCTCCAGGCTCCGAGCTGTCAGCACAGAGCCCGACATGGGACTTGAATCCACAAACCATGAGATCATGACCTGAGCTGATCAGTGTTGGACACTCAGCCGACTGAGCCCCCCAGGCGCCCCGTCTTCAAGTCTTGATCAGCACGCACTACTTTTTTCTTTGACAGCCTGTGCTGTTGAGGCTGGTGGCATTAGGATTCCAGGAGTTGCCGTAAGAACATACGAGGTGGCTGTTAAAATGAACGGGCCTGTGCACGGGGGAGAGAGAAGTACAGACTGGAGGCCCTGAGGGGCTCCTCCTTACTGGGGTGAGAGGCACGGGGAGGCGTGGGGGGGCTGTGGCACGTGTGCGCCCGGGCGTCCATCCCTGCATCCCTGCCTCCACTTCATGCAGAGCGAGGGGAACCTGGTGCCTCTCCCCATCTGTGAGCGCAGCCTTCTGCCCGCACTTCTTGGGCTGCACCCTGTCAGCCGGCCCATCTGGGGACCCTCCCTCCACCCCTGTGTCGTCCCCTACCCTGACTGGCCGTCCCTCGGCCCCTCCTCCACACCCAGCCTCCCCCTTTGCGGGAGCTCCTCTGTGGCATGGGGCCGGGTCCTCTTTCGTGGGAGGACTGGCTCTGGAGCACGTGGCTCCGGGTGGAGAAGCTCTGTGGGCCTGGGGACAGAGGCAGCCGGTACTGCATGGCCCAGGATGGAGTGCGGTGTGCCGCCCTGGGTCCTCGCCCAGAGGGTGGCTTGCGTTCAAGATCACACCAGAGGGAAGGAAGGTGTTGGCAGAGAAGTGACTTTGTTGTAGTGACGCTCCTTGTGGTGTGGGCTCCGTCACCCATTTCTGTGATGTTCTAGGTTTTTCTTCCCCAGTCACGTACGCTCCCGCCGTCCAGCCCGGGCCTCGGGAGCTGCCCCCACAGTCGGAGAAGAATGCATCTGTCCTCTGCTGCCCGCAGAGTGGACCCCGCTCCTCTGTGCCAGCTCAACGCTTGTCGCCACGTGTGACCTTCTGGAAAACACGCAGCTGGCGCAGAACCAGTCAGGCTCGCCTCCAGTGGCTCTGTGCGGGCAGCACGCGTGGCCCTCGGGACTGTTTTCCTTCCATGTCATATATGGTCGCTGTCCGTGTAGCACGTGGTTTCTGGGTCGCTGTGTGTGAAGTCCGCATGGGACACACAGGGCCAAGCGTGCTGGGGCAGCCCACGGCCTCTGTAGCCGGGTGGCGGGCTGAGCAACGGCCCCAGAAGAGATCCAGCTGCGTCCTCACCCCCGGCCCCTGTGAATGTGACAGTATCTAGGGGAGACTGGGGTGGGGGGCAGAGGACGTGATGACGGAGGAAGAGCCACCTGAAGCGGGAAGACAAGGCCTCAGCCGTCCAGGAATCTCTGGGAAGACCAAGCCCTGTCCCCACCAGGGACACCGGCTTCGGACTCCTGGCTTCCAGAAGTGTCAGAAAAGCCCGTGTTCTCGTCAGCCACTGAGTTGGTGGTGATTTGTCCCAGAGTGGACGGGACTCGTACCAGAGTTCAGTTGGTTTTGGGTTAAGCCCCCAGTTGTGGAAGCGGCAGCCTCGACCAGGGCCTCAGCTCAGAGGCTGAGCACCTGCACACATCTCAGGCCAGCGTGTGAGGGTCCTGCCCAGCTCTAGGCTGGTGGCTGATGGCCCACCACCAGCCATGGCCATGGCTTTCTTGGAGGCTCTTGGGGCGCCTGGGAAGCCCAGTCTAACCATTGCTCAGGCATTAAAGGTCTGGGGAACACTCGCCCCAGGGGTGAAGCTTCTGCTCATGGAGTTGGTGGTCTCGTGGGGAAGAGAAAAAGACAGATTGACTAAGAAAAATGTGCAGTAGTGACAGTGTTGGGGAGAAAAGCCACACCCAGTGAGCGGAAAGCCAGGGGACAGAGAAGGGCAAGTTCTGATAGGGTGGCCCAGGAAGACGTCTCGGGGTCACTTTAGCAGGGAGAACAAGCAAGGGCACAGCACCCGGTGACTGAGTGTTCCTCAGGGAGAAGCAGGTGCATGGGCCCTGGGGGGGGGGCAGCTGCGGGCCGGCATGCCTGGGGTGGGAGGAGCAGAGCCTGGGGGGGCAGGGGGAGCCGAGCCCCGGGGCGGGGGGGGAGCTGAGCCCGGGGGGGGCGGGGGGAGCAGAGCCCGGGGGCTGGGGGGGAGCAGAGCCCAGAGGAGCTTTACAGGTGGGAGTCGGATCTCAGCCTCAAGGCAGCAGTGCCCCCAAAGGGGACGTTCCAGGGAGTGATGGAACTATATCTGCCTCAGAAAACCTCCCCCAGATGGGGTGTGGGAAGCGGACCCCTGGGTAGGGCAGAAATCTGCATTTGATGAGGGTGGCCGGGCTCACAGCTGCGCTAGACCTGGACCCCAGCATGAGAGATGAGCTGTGGGCACCGTCGGGGGGCGCTGCCCCGTGGCGGCCCTGCTGACCCTCAGTGGGGAGGCCCCAGAGTGCCGGCTGGGAGCCATGCCGGGCTCTCCTTCCCAGGGGCTAGTTTAGGGTGCCCGGACAGCTGCGTGCTTTGCACGGCAGCACGGAAGACAGATGGCTTTGGGAGGTGCTCGGTTTGCAGCACTGAACCACACCTCCTGCCCACCCCGTCCCCGCCGTCCGCGGCTGGTCACCCCCTAGGTCAGGCTTGTCCCCCACACCATGTCGGAGGCGCTGGTAGGAGGCTGTAAGTGCAGAGGCAGGCATGTGTCAGGATTCGATTTTTTTCCTGATTGTGAGGTCAAACTTGCCCTCCAACTTCGAAAATCCAGACCCACGCTTTTCATTAAAGACTTGAAGTATTAAGGAAAGATCCTGAAAAGTTGATAAGAACAGACGGCTCGTTTTCTGCAGGCTGTACCTTCTCTCTGTGTTCAGATGACACCAAACAATGATTTATTTTTAAAAAGAAATAGCTGGGGCGCCTGGGCGGCTCAGGTCATGATCACAAGGTTCGTGGGCTTGAGCCCCACGTTGGGCTCTGTGCTGACAGCTCGGAGCCTGGAGCTGCTTCAGATTCTGTGTCTCCCTCTCTCTCTGCCCCTCCCCCACTAGTGCTCTGTCTCTCTCTAAAATAAATAAACACTAAAAAAAATAAGAAATAATCAAGGGATGGCCGTGGAGGAGAGTGAGGAGGAGAGAGGGTGGAGGGAAGATGGGGAGGGCGCAGGCAGCAAAGGGGACGCGGGCAGGGACAGCTGGGCAGACATCCAGAGAAGGAGGAGTGACAGAAGGACGACACGGACACTGAGAGGATTTGGTAGTGTCCCCTCCGGAGGAAACCCCATCGTAACGTGGGAAGCAGTCATGCTGTCCTGAGCGTGCACGCAGCCCGACAGGCGGGAACGGATGCAGAGCTCCCCGTGGGCCCCGCAGACGCGTCTCTAACCTTCGTTGAAGACACAGGGCTGCTCAAAGTCAAGGGGAGAGGCAGTGGCGCGGGACAGGGCTCCTCGCGGCGGGGCGCAGAGCAGAGCAGAGGTGCAGGACGCGAGCCTGGAGCGAATTCGGCGCGTGTACAGGCGTCTTCTGCTTTTCCGTGGTCCTCTTACCACGTGCTCATCGCAGGGAGGGTAGACGCCTGGGCGGATGGTGGAGATGCCCGGAATATATCGCGCCTGGCAGACACGGGGTTGGGGACAGGCTGAGCCGTGAGCTTCCCCGACAGGACCCGGGCATCTCCCTCAGACTCTTCTAAGGGGGGTCAACCAAGACCCCCCCCTGCCTCCCTGAGCCCACTGGCGGCCAGAGCTCTGGCGTGCAGGGCTGGCAACTTAAAGAAAATTCAGGGCACAGAAAACACCGAAACAGGACTTGGAGTGGGATTTTGGAGAGAAAGTCACCTCTTAGTTAATTGGCAGTGTTTCTTCTGAAGGTAGAGAATGTGACAGGCGGAGAAAGCTGAGGATGGCCCTGTATTTAGGTCCCCCCGGGGGGATCCACACCAGAGCCTTCCTCCCACACCCAGAGGGGGCATCCCTGAGCAGGGCGGGGCCAGAGGAGTCTTCAAAACCAAAGTTTTTTGGAAATGTAAGAACGTACTGCCCTCCAGACAACCGTGGAAAATAGCCGCTCGGAGCCCAAGGAAGGATTAGAGCTTGTACGACGTCTGTGATCAAAGATTCCAGGGTGGTAACTTACGCGACCTTGTTTTACTCCCCCTGAGTCTTCATAACCACGGTCCTCAGTGAATTTCACTCTCGTTCGACATCACGTCATCACTGCCAGCTCTTTCAGGGTGTGAAAATGTGCTCACCTCTAGGTCCCGCCCAAGCGCATTCCATGTTTCTGGCCACCCGTCCGTCCCTGAAACACCCTCAGAGCTCCTCCATCTGGGACAAAAAAAGTAGAGACATAACCGGGATTAAGATCCTGCTGCCGCTTTCTAGTCAGCAAGCCTTTCATGCATTTTCTGGCTCCCACGGTGAAGGGGATAGAACCGTCTGAAAATTGGTTAATGCAAGTTTTCTTTCTTAGCAAAGGAGAGCATGAAACATTTGCTTTGTCAGTCTGAGGGTTAAGATAAAATGATCCCATAAATGTGTGTGTGTGTGTGTGAGTGTATGTGTGTGTATGTGTATGCGACCACGAGGCCCAGCCTCCGGGCAGAGCCAACCTTAGGGAAGGGACACTGAGGCCTGGGTCCGCCCCAGCCTGTCTGTGTTGCCTGGGGGACAGTGAGTTCCGTGCTCTAGCCAGTTCCTCTTATTGTTTGAGCCAGTTTCATTTGAGTTTCCGCTTATGCACATAGCACCATCTGGAACACACGTGATTATGCCCTTTTCACCGATGAGAAAATGAACTTTAAAAGATCCGATAGCTTGACGGGGGTCATGCTGATAGTATTATAAGTGGGGAATTGAGAATCAAACTGGGTTCCACTGGCTCCTAAGCAGGTGCCCTTCGCCGCTGGGCTGTACACCAGGGCCGGAGCAGCCTGTTCAGACCACGTGGCCTGTGCCGCTCACACTGGTGGGGAAATGCCATCCTAAGGACGTTTTCTAAGAACCGCGAAGCGGACTCCCCGGTGAGGTATACGCCGCGTCTGAGCTCCAGAGCCCCTTGCAGCGGGGGCCTGGGAGGCACAGGTGCTCAGTTACGAGGTAGCAAGGGAACCCACGTGTGACAGCCCTGCCCCCACGGGGACTCAGGAGGTGGGTTAGCACACCAGCCCCTTCACCATGCAGGGTTTCAGGCCCCAGAGAACCGATGGTTCCACTGAACCACAAAGCTTTTGACGTCCCTCTAGTCACAGAAGCGAGGTGTCTGCCACTCTACCTGATTTCCCAGCTTTTGCTCCCGCCCTCGTGGTAACGGCTGCAGGGAGGGGCAGCACAGACCCTGCTGAAAAGCACAGCTGAGGTCTGAGAAGGTCCCAGAGGAATTACAGCCTCAGGAGCTTCCCCGGGCGGGGCCGTGGCCCTGCTAATGCACGTCTGATACTGTTTCTTTAGCATCCCTGGGCGTGTGTGGTAAAGTGTTTAACTGTTTTAGAAACGGTGATAGAGTTCTGACAGACTAGGGACGGGTCTTAATAGGATGTGTATTCGGAAAACATAATAATCATACTTTTATGTTTCAAGACACAGGAGAAACACTTTTTCCGATTTTCCAGTTTAACTGAGAAAATTGGCACCTCGGGAAAATTAATGTTACATTGTTTTCATTCTTAAGGGTATATTTTATATGTTTCTAATCATTATTTTATTCTTTTGTTGTGTTTAGTGGATCTAAGGATACTTTTGTTACTTTTCTTTGCTATAGTAATCTCCAGTCTAAGATCTAGAATATATAAGTGATACTATAAAGAAGTAAGTATTCAGAACAAGATAAACATGGGTATTGATTCTAGGAAAATTATTTTATTTGTTACACTTAGCTTTCCACTTCTTAAAATTATTCAGTTATAACTCTACTTAATAACTAGATAGGCATATGTTTATTTTATGGAATAAATTTTATGAAAACATTGTAACATTGTTTTCTTTGCCAGTATTTTTCCTCTGCTATTATGGCTAAAGTTTTACCAGCACTGTCTTTTCACCGTGCTGACCATATTTTGATACATTACTGTAAGGGATTGGTTCTATAAAAGAGTGTATAAAACCATGACATACAAGATGAAGACTCTGGGCAAACCACATTTTCTGCCCCGGACGTGTGTACTGAATGCGTCTGTGAGTGTTTGGCCTCAGGAAACATGTCACCTGATTCCTAGGATCTTATCTCTGTTCACCCTCCCAAGTTCTTGCCTTTGAACTGCATCCTCGATTGGTGCTAATGGATGATGGACAACCAGTTCTCTCAAAATTCAAGACCTTTACCTGCATTTTCACCCCTCCCTCTGTGGCCATTGTCTGTGATGGCTGCATCATCTTAGTCACAGGAAGGAGCTAAGAGCCGTTTGCATTTTGTTTCATGATACTGTCTTCCTGCTTCTGTGTGAAGACAGTAATTGCTTGCTTTTTTGTACATTTATTGAATTGATCTGCCACATGTTGCTCTAAATGCCTTGCGTGTTTACAGAACCCTTTCAGAATGCCTTTTTACCATTAAGTATTGCTGTTTCCAGCAAGCTCTTTGGCGGTATAAAGTATTGTGTTGAAGTAAATAGCAAAAGACAGGATGAGCATTGAGGACAAAAATCAAAACAAGAAAAGAAGTAAGAAGGATTAGAAAAATGCGTAAAAGAAGGTAATGAATAATCAAGTGATTCAAAGCTAATAAACTCGCTTTAACTGGAAATAAATATAGAAAGATATTTTCTGATTAGAAGAATATTCTGTTTGTGAACTCCCCATTTTCAAATAATTATAGGTTAATAAAATATACTAAAATCTTCCTGAATGATATCAAGATCTGGGTAAGTTATAATACACTTAAAAAAATAGATTTATTTTGAGAGAGAGAGAGAGAGCACACACACTAGCAGGGAAGGGACGCAGAGAGAGGGAGAGAGAATCCCAAGCAGGCTCCAAGCTCTCAGCACAGAGCCCAATGTGGGGTTCGATCTCACAAATCGTGAGATTGTGACCTGAGCTGAAACCAAGAGTCAGACACTCAACTGACTGAACCACCTAGGCGCCCCCATAATAGTTTTTTGATGTTTTGGTGTTCCTTTTTTTAAAAAATGTTTCATGTTTATTTTATTGTTTTTGAGAAAGAGAGAGTGTCAGCAGGGGAGGGGCAGAGAGAGAGGGAGACACAGCATCTGAAACAGGCTCCAGGCTCTGAGCTGTCAGCACAGGGCTCGAACTCACGAACGGTGAGATCATGACCTGAGCCAAAGTTGGACACCTAACCAATGGGCCACCCCGGGGTCCCTGATGTTTCCCAGGTTATCAGTAGGAGTGTGGTGGTCGTGTGTGCCCGTGTAGCTACAGCAGTTCCGCGTTGGAAGGATGACGGTGTCTGCAGGCAGCCCAGCAGTCCTTTCTGAGGTGAAGACCCTGAAAGTAGATGGAAATCACGGTGTCTCCACGTGTCTTCTACCCTGGGACGCGGCCTTCAGGCATCATCTGCAGACCTGCAGTATATGGAACAGACTTCGAAGAAGAGCCACTCTGGTTGCTGGTGATGGGTTGGGGGGAGTCTTCATCTCCCTGTGGTCCCCTCTCCCCCATGGGGGAGGGGCCAGGCCACAGGACCCCAGGGTCCCAGAGAAACCCAGGGCGAACGCCACCAGTTTAGACAAACGACCCAGAGCGGAGGAAGTAACATCCACCCGCCCGTCTCTGCCATCCCCACCCGTCTGCTAGAGTGGAGGCAACAGAGCCCCGGGCGCCCCAGCCCCCCGGCCCCCCGGCCCTCCTTGAGCATTTTCCAGAGCCCAGTGGACATCGGGCTGCATTTGGGCTGACCCTGTTACACATTCCAGAAGTTGTGCTTCAGAATAAACTCCCAGCCTTTAATCGTTTAGTTCTTTATGATCAGTTCATTTTTCTCTTTCATTTTTCAAAAATTTTAAAACTCCCAATATAGTTAACATACAGTGTTATATTAGTTTCAAGTGCACAATATAGAGGTTTGGCAATTCTGTACGTCACTCAGTGCTCATCAGGATACGTGTGCCCTTAATCCTCTTCACCTGTTTTCTCCGTTGCCCACCCACCTCACCTCTGGTGACCATCAGTTCGTTCTGTGTAGTTAAGAGTCTGTTTCTTGGTTTTTCTCTCTCTTTTTCTCCTTTGCTCATTAGTTCTGTTTCTAAAATTCAACATGAGTCAAATCATATCATATTTGTCTTTCTCTGACTTATTTCACTTAACGTAATACTCTCTGGTTCCATCCATATTGTTGCAAATGGCAAGATGTCATTCTTTTTATGGCCAAGTAATATTCCAGAGTGTGTGCGTGAGTGCGTGCATGCGTGTGTGTGTGTGTGTACGTGTGTACACATACACCACATCTTCTCTATCCATTCATCAATCGATGGACACTTGGGCTGCTTCCACACTTTGGCTATTATAGATAGTGCTGCTCTAAACATAAGCATGCATGTATCTCTTCGAATCAGCATTTTTGTACTCTCTGGATAAATACCTAGCAGTGCTATTGCTGGGTAGTAGGGTAGTTCCATTTTTAACTTTTTGAGGAACCTCCACACTGTTTTCCAGAGCGGCTGCACCAGCTTGCATTCCCACCAGCCGTGCACGAGGGTGCCGTTTCCTCCACATCCTCACCAACACTTGTTTCATTTTTTTCTATTCTTAAAAACAATATCCTTAGCTTCCTGGTGTTTGGATTTGGGAATAAACATAGCTTTATGTCTGAATATGGATCAACTGTAGAAAAAACAGAATCAACACCTAAGGAATAATTCCACGTCCGTGGGCGGCTGTGGTTGAAGGCTAACAAAGTCGACAAAGCTTTTCCTTGAAGGAGAAACAGAGCTAGGAATGAATGAGGGGAAGTTCTATAAGACTCAGAGGAAAAAAGTTATTAGACCCTTTTATCAATTTCAGAAGGTTGCCTCTATCTGTGTGGTAGCCACAGACATCTGCTTTCATATGCCTTTCAGATCAGACAGTAGTCAAAAACGTTACCTGTCCCTTGATTTTTGTCTCCCTCACAGATGGACATAATCCCAAGCCTGTAAATGGGAAAAAACCCGAAATTCTCGGGTAGGGATTTATTTCTCCCACATACCGATAGGTTGTTAAATTAGATGTGAGAATTTTGAGTCGAGCATTTTTTATTTTTGTAGCACCAAATTAGATTAAGTTTACAAGACACTTGCTACCACCATATGAATGGATAGAGGGATCCAGCCTGTAACCTGCGAGTGCCTGCGTTTCTGCAGGGGCCATGGGAGCGTGCGTCATGCCCTGGGGGTCCCCGTCACCTAATTGTGTTCTCCTTTCCATCCTCAATTCTCTCGAATTATCTGTAAGCAGGTGTCCTGGGGAGACTGCCCATCGTAGCTTCAGCCATGGCCTCCTGAGGATCTTTTTTTCTGAGAATTGACTCAGAGTTTGAGATTAGATGTGGGAGAAGGAGGAACCGCTTGCCGTGTTTAGGTTGCACTGTCATAAAAGGTACCAAGAAAGTCCCTTCTTTGAAACTCTTTAGGATTGTTTGGCTCTAAATTCCCCTGAGTGCCAGGACTTTTTTCTTTTTTGTTATAAACAGCTTTATGAGATCCAGTGCCCATACCAGCCAGGTCACAGCTCCAAGGCTTATAGTCGATTCACAGAGCTGTGCAACTCTGTGTGTACACTCGAGAACGTTTCCTCAGCCCCAGAGGAAATTCTGGACAATTACCATGACACCTGTGTTCTCCTCCACTGGCGTCCAGTAGCCCTCGTGAGCTACTCGTAACTTTCTGTCTCTACAGATGGGCCCACTTTGGGCATTTCCTACACGCACACACGGTGTCTTGTGACAGGCTCCATGCACGTGCCATGACCTCTGCAAGGCTCATGTGTTGTTGCCAGCTGTGGCCACATATGCGTGGCCAGAGCACTTATTGTTTACCCCATAGGCCGCTGGTGGATGGCTAACTCGTCTCCACTTCTTGACTTTTGTGTCTAAGGCTGCCATGAGCACTTAAGTACAACTTTCTGTCCCGACGTATGTCTCCCTATCTCTTGGGTATGTACCTCGAAACGGAGTTACTGGTCAGACTAAGTCTGTTTCAGCTTCTACGGAAATTCCAGACTGTTTTCCAAAGTGGCGATAGCATTTTTGTTCCAGCAGCAGCGGTGAGTGGTGGAAGGTCCGATTTCTCGCCGGTGCTTGTTACCCCTCACTGTTTTGGTGACACCCATCCTCGTGGGTATGAAGTGGTATCTCATTGTGGCTGAGTTGTGTTTCCCAACTGACTAGTGGTATCGAGCATCTTTTTATGAACTGATTGGTCATTTCTTCTTTGGGTGAATGTTCAGATCACTTGACCATTTTTAAATAGTAGGCGATTTTTTTAACTTATTGAGTTGTAAGAGTTCTTTATATATTCTGGATGCAAGTCATGCATCAGATACATTGTGTGCAGGTATTGCCCGCCATTTTGTGGGTTGTCTTCACCTTCTCAATGATGTCATTTGCAACCGGTTAGCCTTCACGTCTGTGTTAGCTATCATTCTGCTGTGCTTTGCACTCTCTTCAAAGGCCCTTTGCGATGCCGTTTAGCCACCCAGGTTTCCAGTAGGGTGTTGTGTCTGGGATATATTTGTGCAGAATTAAATCATCAGTGCTCCTTGCTTTTCTCATGTCTTATTAGTTTGGTTCCCCCAGAGTGAACAGGTAGAAATATTTCAAAGGAGTTGATTTTAACTCTCCACAAGCACTCAGGTCTGTGGATCTCAAAAGAAACTGTGTACAGACAGCTGAAGCCTGATCTACTTAAATAGTCTGATGTCTACCATTTTATTTTCAGACGGGCAGGGATGGCTGACATCACAACCCTGGGTTGTAGCTATAACAAAAAAGTCCTGAAGAATCTCACCTGGGGAGTCCGCCCTACTCCTGTCCATGGGGCGGCCTCGGGCCCACTGGTTTCCTAGACGCTAACCATGGTTCTGAACTTCCAATAAGGAATCAGCCCAGAGGCCGGCAATCTGATGGCAGGTTTGTGACTTTGTGCCTTAAGCTAAGTTCACATCAACCTGCAAAGTAACCAACTTTCTTTTTGGGTGACCCTGTCTTGGCAGGCTGATGCCTTTATATCTTAATCATTAACCATACGTTTTCATTTCAAGTCATATTACCATAGAAAGCAACCTTTTAGCTTGTTCTTTTTAATAAAATGTATATGCTATTTTTACTTTTATGTCGCCTCTGAAACATCCCAGTTGAATGTATAAAGGGGATTGTGAGAGTCTCTGCATGCTCTTCTATTTAAAATGCCACCCCCACATGCCCTTTTCCTGTTAGAATCATAGTCTATGTGTTAATTTTGTGCTATAATGTTATATCAAATTTTGAGTGCCCGGATAGAAAGCATGATATTATAAAACTTAAATAGGAATAGCTAATAGAGACTTATAAAGATAAATTCTGATATTCTAATTGGATTAAACCTTAACAAGCAATCTTTAAGCTCCAAGCCAGAACTTTAGGACCCCATATTTAAACTCGTCTTTTAGGCTAAGTAATGACTCATACGTTATCTTTTAAGAGCTTACAATCTAATTAAGAAGATAAGAGTAATATTCTAGAGATAATTTCAGATGCTGTAGGATTTTATGTCACATGTGACATAGATCACAGCAAGCACCTGCTCTAATCTAGTGTAAAACCGCAGGATTTTTGAAGAAAGGGAAGTGTCTGGGGGCTGAAGTCTTCACTGACATGATGAACACAAGTCCGGTGACCATGCCCGAGTTCCTTAGGAACCAGGACCCAAACGCACGTGAGTTGGTTACAAGTTACAGCGTCTGTATGGACAGAATCTTCAAAGAAAGTCTGACTGGTGGTGCTCCCGGGGAGGGAGGAGTGAGACTGTGAGCGCAGGAACGGGAAGCTATCCCGGGGAGAGCAATGTGCCCTTGATGCCGTGGAGGGAAGAGACGAGGCATGGGCTCGAAGGCTCCGGGAGGGCACGTGGCACAGGGAGCCCTGGCTGGTGGCCCCGGACAGCACGGGCTTGGTGACTTCCCCGTCGACTTGAGTGGTGTGAGGATCTGCTCTGCTGTGGAAACGTGTGCTTCTTGGTGGCTTGCTTCCCCAGAGCTCACGTGCACGTGCCCAGAGCCACTCTTCATGCTGTTTGAGCCTCACCACCAACAGCTCTGTGATGGAAGTGCTTTTATGAACTCGGCCTTGAAGATGAAGACAGGGCACTGTTTGGTTAGGTGACTTGCTGAAGGCCTACGGGCCCAGGCTCACAGAGCCCCGCGTCCCAGGCTCCCCTTGGTCTCCGTGGCCCAGCCAGAAGGGCCTCCCATCTGCTCTGACCGAGGTCGGCTTTGTGACACCCGGTGGGATTAGCTCGGGACATTGCAGTCAGCCCATCCGGGCGCCATGGGCCCCTCTGCACAGTAGTAAATGTGGAGTTAGTCCTTCATTTACTTCTACCTCTTTTCTTCTTTCTTTCTTCCATTCTTTCTCCCTTCCTCCCTCCCTCCCTTCCTTCCTCCCTCTCCTCCCTCCCTCCTTCCTTTCCTGCCTCTCTCCCCTCCCCTCCCCTCTCCTCCCCTTCCCTTCCCTCCCCTCCCCTCCTCTCCCCTCCTCCCCTTCCCTTCCCTCCCCTCCCCACAGGCTCACTCCAAACCACCAAATAGGTCACACGAGCAATCCTGTGTTGGGGGGAATGTTTTAAAATAAAGTAAGATGTTTTCTTACTTTTTATTAGTGAACTGTGATATTCCCATTTAAGTAAATTTGAAACTTCCCAACACTGATTTTTAAGCAATTATTTCCTGGACCATTTGTTCAAATCACATCTCAACACCAGAGCCGTCTACAAGGGGAAAGTGTTAGTGGACATGTATTTTAAAATGGTGTTGCTCATAGTTAAAAACTTCAAATTGCAACAGTCTCCTGGGACTGTTGTTACAGAATGTTGGGAAGAAGGCAACTTTCCCTTATTTTATTACATCCCCTCTTTTCACCAGCAAGTGTTGGCTTTTCATCCCTCTTATTTTGTGGGACTTCTGCATCTTCCTGGTGACCTTTAGAAGAGGGATGTATAGGGAGAAGTTCTTAGCTGCAGCCTCACCCCTTCTACCAGGTACACAGGGCAGTTACCCAGCTCTGCTGCTGGGTTGACAGGTGTTGGGGGAGGGTCCCTGGCTCCTCCGCCCTCCCTGACATCATGTCCTGCGAGGCAGGATGAGGCAGTTCATTTGGAGGCCTGGGCTCCCCACAGGGCTCCACCACACAGAGGATCGTTGGTGATGCCTGTGGCTGTCTAACTCGAACTTCAGCTCAACTTGACCTTGCTTGTGTCCTTCACGGCGCCCCACCAATTACAGGTGTTGGATGGAGAGGAAATCCATGGATGAAATCCTCCCGGAAGCTCTCAGGAGCCCAGCTGTCTCCGGGTAAAGGTGTCGGGCGTCCCTGACACCTGGGCAGGAGCCCTGGGCAGTTGCCGTCCCCAGGCCTGTCCCAGTCGGGAGTCAGATGAAGCCCTGAAGATCCCATAGCTGACAGCAGCGCCCTGTTTCCCGCAGATCAGGACCCGGAAGGAGGTAACCCCGCCCCTCCCTGCGTGGCGCCCAGCCCCCACACTCTCAGACTGCACCACGTTCCTGATCATAGGGAGCTCCGTCCTGTCTGGAATCCCCACAGCCCACCGGGCAAGGACAGACGTGGTGGGCCTCAGCCACAGTGTGGGTCTCGTAGAGACAGCTCAGAGACGGGAGTTCCCGGGAGGAAGGACCTTTCTGGATGTCGAATGCTCCGTTCTTCAAACCCAGGTGCCCTTTTATACGTGTGTCGTCGTTTCTGAAGACGTAACAAGCCGTGTAGGTTTCAGTGAATGTCTACGCCTGTGGACACTGAGGCCTCGCAGCCCGTCGGCAAACTCACTGAGAGGGAAGGGCCGAGTCCTAGGTGCTCCTCGTCCATGCGAAATGAACAAACCTTTCAGAATTGTTTTTTTTTTGAAAGGAAGAGAGTTTTATCTGAGCCCAAGGGAGGACACCTGTGCGGGATACACAGTCTTCACCAAGAAAAGCGTGAAGGAACGCAGGGACAGGACTGTGTGTGCTTGTTGTGACCTCAAGAGTTAGAAATCATCAGGAGGAAGGACATTCCAGAAAACTACAGACTGTGTCTTAGGCTTTCAGGGTGTCCAAGGCTGCAGGCTTCCCGGCATGGGAACTGAGGGAGACTTTTACTCTTTAGTTTGAAATGTTTCTTTTGGGTCACTTGCTAACGGAGCAGATGGACGATGTGCGCTCAGGGCAGAAACAGAGCCCGCTCTTTGAAGTTCGGTTAAGTCATTCTGACCTCAGTAAAAAGTACAGCTTCCCTTGGAAATCTCCTTTATCCCCTTGCTTTCTACATCCACACCCTGGGTAAGCCCGTTGCCCCGCAGAGCACAGTCAACAGAAATACTGACTTGACTCCTTTTCCAGTTTGTATTGTGAAATATGTCAGACATATATGTATATAAATAAATAAGTAGTTATAACAAATACATATTTCTTCGTAATTCAGCCTAAGAAATAAACCGCTGTCGATATAGGCCACCACCTGGTTCACCCCTCCTCCACCCCCCATCCCATTCCCATCCATCACCCAGAGGTTACCTTTGCCCTGGATCTGGTGTCATCGTCCCAATTTGTCTTCATGTCCTTACTGTATACATCCTGACGCCATGCACTGTCGTTTGGGGGCCTGTGTGTGCACAGTCAGAGCACATATTCCCCTGCAGCTCGCTCCATGTCACACTGGCTACACGTGTCTGTGCTGGTCACTGCAGGGCGGCTCCTGTGCTGGCTGCTGTGTGGGCTCCGGTCACCTTCTGTATGAACACTCAGGTCTGTGGACAGGCACTGCTGTGTTTCCCTGTGTTTATTAGGAGCCACGCTGCCCAGATGCCCTGGGACGTGGCTCCCCGTGCACACGGAGACGTGGGGCTGGTGCTGCCAGCTCCTGGAGTCTGTGATCTTCCGCCTGACGAATTATCCCCAAGTTCCCTCCAAATCGGTTGTGCAGTGCACGCCCCCAACCAACGATGTGCATCCCGGGCTCCTCGTCCCTCCGTCCAGCCAGCTGTCGGAGCTCACGTGAGGTTTTCGTGGAAGGTGGCATCTCTCTGCGGCTCTTCCTCCCGCCGCTGGGACCCCTGTGTTTGGGGCTCCCCCGCCGCTGGTCGTTTTTACTTCTAGTTTCCTAGGCTCCTTTTCTCTGTCTTGGTATATGGGAATTCCTTGTGTATTCTGGACAAGAATTCATGAATTACGTGTGTTATAAGTAGCATCTAGTGTGTGGCCTGTCTTTTAACCTTTTCGTGCAGAGGCTTTAAACTTTCTATGTAGCTGAATTTACCAGTCTTCTTCTTGAGGGTGTGTGCTTGCTGTGATAAGAAGTCTTTCTTACTCTGAAGTCATAAAGCTAATTTGTTTTTATCTAAAACCTTTCAAGTCTCATTTCTAACAGTTTGGCCTTTAACTGTTGGAGATGCATAATTTGTCTAGTCTGAGGTAGGACACTAATTCTGAGTTCTGTCTTTTTGAAATAAGATAAGCCCCAGTTTCTCAGCCCCACTTAGGGAATCGTCCAGGCTTCCTGCACGGACCTTCATGGCCACTCTGTCACACTGCGTTCTCCCCTCAAGCAGTGGGCCTGGCTCTATTCCATTTGTCTACCGCGGGCCCAAACCACACTGTCTGATTTGCTGTCGATGTAAAATAAGTCTCAGTGTCAAGTTCAATGGGTCTCTCCGACTGTCACATTGTTTTTCTTCCATATCACCTTGGTTTGACGCTCCCAAAGCTTTTAGAGACAGCTGCTCATTGATACCACTGTAACCTAACTGGATTAACTCACTTTCCAATTAAACGTGACGTTTTATTTATTTTAAAAAAATTTTTTATGTTTTTATTTTATTTTGAGAGACAGAGACAGAGAGCGAGTGGGGGAGGGGCAGAGAGAGAGGGAGACACAGGATCTGAAGAAGGCACCAGGCTCTGAGCTGTCAGCACAGAGCCTGACACGGGACTCGAACCCACAAACCGTGAGATCATGACGTGAGCTGAAGTCAGACGCTTAACTGACTGAGCCACCCAGGCGCTCCTAAACGTGATGTTTTAGATGGCAGTGTTTTATAGCAGTGGAAAGCTATATGGATTTCAGTTGTGGTTACACACATCATGAAAATACTGAGATTTTCGTGGATTTAAGAGCATTTTATGGATTCCATATCTCTACAAGGATGGAACTTGCTTACAGGTAGAGAAATAGGGTTTGATTTTTATTACTTGCTCTCTCTCAGGTCATGTAGCCTGTGGGTGTTCAGCAAATATTACCTATGTGGAATCATCAGTCAGTCAGGCTCAAGGTAGACCTGTTAGCTGTGTTTGTTTTTGTTTTTGTTTTCTAACTCTTTCTTCATTTTTCACCATTTTTTTGAGGTGAAGGCAAGATGTTTCTTGCTTTCTTTTTTTCCTCTCTCACCTAGGAAGTACTGGACACACAGAGTATTTTAATAAATTACTCCCTATTTCTACTAGACAGAAGCAAGGTGGATTTCAACAGGAAACAATATAATAAAAATGACTTTAGGCTTAAAATGTAATTAAACACTGATTTGATAACCGTTTGCAAAGCGCATGAGTATTTCATTTGCTTTTGTCACTGATTTCCACACATTTGAAATTTCATTTCACTTTAAAACGTCTATAGGAAGCTTTATTATTTAGCCCTGAAAATGGGGTAAATACAGCAGCTTTATGTTGTAAGAATTATCCCTTCATTCTCCCATTTATTCAGCCAGCCTTGGGGCCTGAGGCTCTGTCTGACAGGCGCTTGTCCAAAGATCAGTGGGGCAGGATCCCGGCATTAACAGGCCTGAAATCCATCAAGAGTAAGCCAGGTCCCCGAATTCCGGAGGCAATGTGCCAAGGAGGGAAAGTTAGATGAACTCAGATAGGAAAAGTCACGTCTGACTGGAGGGACTCATTCATTTCTTCACCAAACAGGCCTTTACTGAGTTTCTGCCAGTGGCAAGCACTGGCTGGGGAACCTCCCGGAATGAGGTGGAAGCAGCCTCTGCCCTTGGAGCCCGTGGTCTGCTTGGGAAGACACTGAACCAGCAATTCCAGTGTCGTGGGCGGACCAGCAGAGGGATCTAATCTAAGCGGCCGATCAGAGGCCCCGTGGAGGATTCGGCGGTGACACAGAGGTGACAGGGGCGCAGGCGAGGGGACAGAGATGCAGACAGAAGCCAAAAAGCCGGAGACGTGGGCCGGGTGGGGCGAGGGGCGGCTTGCTGGAAGTGACCCACCTGCCCTGGGAGACTTGAGCGGTCCCTTCCCTGTGTCAGGAGATAGACGTCATGGTCATCTCCCTGCTGAACTCAACTTGGGCTAAAACCCATTGCCAGTCTGGCTCCTCTGTTCTGAAGCATCTTTGTTCTTTGACATTGTGCTAATGTTTGTGACTGAGTTGTGTTTGTTGGTAAGTTCTGCCTTCCAGTCCGTCAGTACATGTAAAGGCCTGCATTCTGTCATCATGCAAGGTGACCGTCCCACCAGCCTCAGGAAGCGTCATGCTTCACCCAGTAAGAGCGCCACATAGCAGAAGGCCAAGGACTCCGCCGTTGGAAGCCTCCTTCCAGGCTGACGTGGATTAGTCACGTATTAGTATTAGTATTAGTATTAGTATTAGTATTAGTATTAGTCAGTATTTCTCCATTCTATTCCCTGTACCAGCAAGAAAACCTTATGAAGTGTCTTTCTGAAGAGCAGAGAGGTTTTTGTTTTTTTTTTAATTTAAAGTCAAGTTAGTTAACATATAGTATAATAATGATGTCAGGGATAGAATTCATCGCTTACATATAACACCCAGTGCTCATCCCAACAAGGGTCCTGCTTAGTGCCCCGGGTCCACTTAGTCCATCCCACCTCCCCTCCAGTAACCCTCAGTTTGTTTTCTGTATTCAGGAAACTCTTACGGTTTGTCTCCCTCTCTGTTTTTATCTTTTTTTTTTTCTTCCCTTCCCCTATGTTCATCTGTTTTGTTTTTGAGCGAAATCATGTGATACCGGTCTTTCTCTGATTGACCTATTTCACTAGCCTAATACCAGTTCCGTCCACGTTGTTGCAGATGGCAGGATTTCATCCTTTTTGATCACCGAGTAATATTCCATTGTACATATACCGCATCTTCTTTATCCATTCATCCGTCGATGGACATTTGGGCCCTTTCCATGCTTTGGCTGTTGTTGACAGTGCTGCTATAAACATTGGGGTGCATGTGCCCCTCTAAAACAGCACACCTGTATCCTTTGGATAAATACCTACTAGTGCAATTGCTGGGTCTTAGGATAGTTCTATTTTTAATATTTGGAAGAATCTCCTACTGTTTTCCTGAGCGGCTGCTCCAGTTTGCATTCCCACCAGCAGTGCAAGAGATCCTCTTTCTCTGCATCCTCACCAACATCTGTTATTTCCCGAGTTGTTAATTTTAGCCACTCTGACAGGTGTGAGGTGGTATCCCATTGCGGTTTTGATTTGTATTTCCCTGATGATGAGTGATGTTGAGCATTTTTTTCCATGTCTGTTGGCCATCTGGATGTCTTCTTTGGAAAAGTGTCCATTCATGTCTTTTGCCCATTTCTTCACTGAATGATTTGTTTTTTGGGTGTTGAGTTCAATAAGTTTTTTTATAGATTTTGGATACTAAGTCTTTATCCAATATGTCATTTGCACATATCTTCTCCCATTTCGTTAGTTGCGTTTTAGTTTTGCTGAATTTTTCCCTTTGTTGTGCAGAAGCTTTTTATCTTGGTGAGGTCCCAATAGTTCATTTTTGTTTTTGTTTCCCTTGCCTCTGGAGACGTGTTGAGTAAGAAGTTCCTGCGGCTGAGGTCAAAGAGGTTGTTCCCTGTTTTCTCCACTAGGATTTTGATGGCTTCCTGTCTTACATTTAGGTCTTTCATCCATTTTGAGTTTATTTTTGTGTGTGGTGTAAGACAGTGGTCCAGGATCATTCTTCTGCATGTCGCTGCCCAGTTTTCCCAGCACCATTTGCTAAAGAGACGGTCTTTTTGCACGTATAGGAGGATTAGGAGGAACTTGACGGAGGAACAAGGGGGAGAAGAAGGGGGGAAATGGTGGGGGAGGGGGAGAGAGGCAAACCATGAGAGACTCTTGAATGCTGACAAAAACTGAGGACAGATGGGAGGGGGGATGGGCATGGAGGGGGGCACTTGTGGGGATGAGCACCGAGTGTTATGTGGAAACTAATTTGACAATAAACTATTAGGAAAAAAAAAAAGAGAGACAGTCTTTATTCCATTAGGTACTCTTTCCTGCCTTGTCAAAGATGAGTTGGCCATACCTTTGTGGGTCCATTTCTGGGTTCTCTATTCTGTTCCATTGATCTGAGTGTCTGTTCTTGTGCCAGTACCATACTGTCTTGATGATTACAGCTTTGTAATGCAACTTGAAGTCCAGGATTGTGATGCTTCCCACTTTGGTTTTCTTTTTCAAGATTGCTTTGGCTATTCGGGGTGTTTTCTGGTTCCATACAAATTTTGGAATTGTTTGTTCTGGCTCTGTGAAGAATACTTGTGTTATTTTGATAGGGATTGCATTGAATGTGTAGATTGCTTTTGGTAGTATTGACATTTTAACAATATTTGTTCTTCCAATCCACGAGCATGGAGTGTTTTTCCATTGTGTGTGTGTGTGCGCGCGAGCGCGCACGTGTGTGTGCACGTGCCTTCTTCAATTTCTTTCATAAGCTTTCAGTGTATAGATTTTTCATCTCTTGTTAGGTTTATTCGTAGGTATTTTATGGCTTTTGGTGCAATTATAAATGGCATCAATTCTTTGATTTCTCTTTCTGCTGCTTCATTATTGGTGTATAAAAATGTGACCAATTTGACCAGAGAGATGTTGACCTTATCTCCCTCATCCACCTTTCTTTTAACTTCCCCACAAAAGAAAAGGAACTCAGCTTGTGTGTCATACAACTTCGAGATTATCATCGATCCCAACTTCCTGTCTAACACGTTCCCAACTGCCCGCAGGTCTCCTGGCTTATCACTTATGGATCCTCCTTTCTAAAAACGTTTGTCTTTTTTCTGTCCTTGATATCACTGTGCTCCTTCAGAAATCACCAGGGGTGGATCTTCAAGTACTGGCGGCTGAGCTGTGACTCAGTGACACACCTGGGTTTGCAGGTGCAAGCCCTAGGTATGTACGTGATCCAGGCCACGCTTGTGCACCTGCTCCCCCACCAGCACCCAGGCCAGGAGGGCCTGGCCGGCACTGTCACCCAAGAGTGGTAGGCGTGGCGTTGGATGGGGCCGAGTCCCGTCAGCTGGGACCAGTGCAGGATGGAAGGAAAGACAGAAGGGAGACAGAAGAGAGAAACGCTGGGGGCTCACCGGGGGAAAACCCTTGCCGTTGCCTGGACGCCTACAGACCCTCACGGAGCCGGGATGCGATTTCTCCTCCCTGCCTCCATTCCCTCAGAGCAAACAGGCTTCGTTTTCCTTACGCAAGAGGAAAGAATGTTGTATAAACAGAGACACTGGGAACCAAAATGTTTAAAGCTTTTAGCCACACAGAGCACCCAGGATTTAGTTCATGATGAGCAGATTCTGGATTGTTTAACCAAAAGTCTTCCAGTTCAGAGGGTCATCGGATTCCAAGTTCTCCATCCAGAACTGGCTTCCAAGCTGCATTAGCTCAGAACAGAGCCTGTCTCTCCCTTTCTTTCTGTTCCTGCCTGCCTACATCATTAAGAATTCAGTCTTAATTTTGCAAACCGTGTAATCTGTCTGTAAACATCTCTACATTGTTCCTGTAAGAGCATAAATGTTGTGAGAAAATTAAAACGTGAGCCGTCTGCCCCTGTTGCCTCTTCCCTGGGACCCCTTCCTTGCACTGGGGGCTGAGGAGGAGGGCCGGGTGGTCTGCAGCGGTGTGGCGGGTCGGGGCGCCGGGCCGCGGGGGGGGCTCAGCCGGCACAGCTCCCGCGCCCCCCCAGTCCCTTTCCCTTCCTCTCCCGCCCATCCGGAGAAGTGTTTTGTTTACTTTCTGCTCTAGAGGTGAGTCGTGGGGGGGAATAGCAGCGGTTATGGCTGTCAGGCGCCTGTGGAAAAGCGAAGCGCGCCTGCTGCTCCAGACATCCCTGCGACGGCTCCGAAACCCTTTTAGACGGGAACAGAGTGGAGCATTAACAGAGAAGGACAAATGCCCTTTGCACAAAAGCTCTGCTGCTGCAGGATCGCAGTGCTTCGCGGAGGTGGCTGAGGTGGCTGCGCGCTCGGATCCGGATCCCTGGAGGGGAGAGGTGATCACAGCAGGGCGTGTCCCAGGCAGCGCTCCAGGCTGGGGTGTTTCCCTGGGGCGTATTTCTTGACTCTTTCTGTTTCCTGATTCAAAAGCCCCGTTTCTGTGCTGCTGGTTAAATCCAGAGAAAACTCCATGGCAGCTTTGGCTCTGGCTTTGTGGCCAGCCAGAGCTGAGTCTGCACACCGCCCGGACCACGGCAGCACCGTAACCTCACGTGCCCTACGTGCCGGATCTGGCCGGGGGCCCATCCTGCCCCTCGGTGTTGTCACCGGAGGAAGAGATTCTTCCTTCTCTCCCTGCCCGTTTCCTCTCTGCCCCCCAGCAGGCGGTCCCCACTCCTGGACACATACTTCCCAGGGAGCACTGTCCCCCCAGCACGCGGTCCCCACTCCTGGACACACGGACTTCCCAGGGAACGCTGTCCCTCCAGCACGCGGGTCGCCACCCCTGGACACACGGACTTCCCAGGGAACTCTGTCCCCCCAGCACTCGGGTCCCCACCCCTGGACACACGGACTTCCCAGGGAGCTCTGTCCCTCCAGCATGCGGGTCCCCACCCCTGGACACACGGACTTCCCAGGGAGCTCTGTCCCTCCAGCACGCGGGTCCCCACCCCTGGACACACAGACTTCCCAGGGAATGCTGTCCCTCCAGCACGCGGTCCCCACACCTGGACACACAGACTTCCCAGGGAGCTCTGTCCCTCCAGCACGCGGGTCCCCACCCCTGGACACACGGACTTCCCAGGGAGCTCTGTCCCTCCAGCACGCGGGTCCCCACCCCTGGACACACGGACTTCCCAGGGAGCTCTGTCCCTCCAGCACGCGGGTCCCCACCCCTGGACACACGGACTTCCCAGGGAGCTCTGTCCCTCCAGCACGCGGGTCCCCACCCCTGGACACACAGACTTCCCAGGGAGCTCTGTCCCTCCAGCACGCGGTTCCCCACCCCTGGACACACGGACTTCCCAGGGAACGCTGTCCCCCCAGCATTGCCTCACCGGGGCTCCCAGAGCCTGTGTGGGAAGGACCCAGGTGGCCCTGCTGTCCCGGCTGCTGGCTGGTCGCTCAGTCTTGCGCACTCCGCCTCCCCTCCTTTCGCAGACAGGGCATCTCCATGTGCTCACTGTCCCCCCACGTCCCCCAGAATGGCGTGTGGCAGCCTGGCCCTGGACACTTGAGTCCCCTTGGCGTGCCCCCCTTCGCGGCCCCGAGCTGGTGCCATGTGCCACCCTCCTGTCCCCCGCCCTTCTACCTCCAGCCCTCGCTGTGTCCACTTTCCACCTGCTTACTGTTCCCCCGGGGAACGCGGGCACGCTCGTGTGCGTGCAGGGTCGTGTTTCCCATGTCTGCTCCAGCCCCCAGCCGTCTCGTGGGCTTCAGCCAGCACCGCAGGGAGAATTTCCATGTCCCCACAAAGTCTCCCCTGCCTCCCCCACCTCTCAGTCTGTCCGTGGCACGACCACTCGCCCGGTCAGAGGAACCATCTGTTGGAAACTCTCCACACTCGCCTCCTCTAACCAGGTCCGGGATGCACACCTGGCCTTTACCAGAAAGCCTACATCTACCCCCTTCCTTCCATCCCTCCCGGCCTCACCTCATGACCTCCCCCGGGCCCCAGCCTTGAGGTTTCCCCGCCTTGCAGACGCTGCTGCTCCCCACTTCCAGGGAGGCGTCCCCGGCGTCCTGGTCAGTGCCATATTCCAAACCCATCAAAGCCTTCCTCTCGTAAGGTCAGATCCCAGTTACTGTTCGAGGATTTCTGTAGCCAGATCCTGATCTCTATTTCCAGGCTTGACTCATGCTAAGCATTTATTGAATTGAATAAATTGAAATCAGTTCCATTGATTGAATACCATTCCAATAAGTTCTGGGAGACAGCCCACTTCAGGAGATTTTGATCTGCAGTTGGCTTGGATATGTTTGCCTCATGAGACCAGCCAGTAAGGGATCCTGTTCATTGATTTGGTGATAATCGATTGAAGGGACTTCCCTCCACTTGGTTGTAAGTTCATCTTCCATCTTTTTAAAAAAAATTTTTTTTAAGTGTATTTATTTTGAGAGAGGGTGAGCATGAACCGAGAGGGGCAGAGAGAGAGGGAGAGAGAATCCCAACAGGCTCCACACCACCCGTGCGACGGCCCGAGGTGGGGCTGGAACCCATGAACTGTGAGATCATGACCTGAACTGAAACCAGACGCTTAACTGACTGGCCACCCAGGCACCCCTACGTTTTCCATCTTAAATACCCTTCTACCTGTCTCTGTCCAGGAGCAGAGCACGTAGTGAGTATTGAGTCACTTGAACTTGCAAGTTCTGAGAGCCAGGTCCCACTTTAACAACAAAAAGGCCATATGGAAGTGATGATTGAGGACAGATCCTTGAAAAATCCATGTGTCTGAAACAGCAAAGTTTTGTTTTGGTTTGGTTTTTGCATTTGACAATTTTTTACAGGATTTTTTGTTCTGGCTTCTAAAATAATACATGTTTCATATAAAAATTTATGTGGGGAATAAATAAAGCCAAACTAAAATAAGCTGCGGTCCCCCCTGCAAAGCAGCCTCTCTCACTCCTGGCATGGCTGCTGCCGTGTCCCCCACACACGCGCATGTGCCGCTGTGAACAAAAGTAAGCACACTCTGGAAACTGCTCCACAGTCTGCCTTTGTCTCTTACAATACATGCTCAGCATTTCTTCTTTGTCATTGAATAGCCCACACACTGAAAAATAATGGCCACATTCAAGTAAAGCCTTTATTTAATTTTCCTTTTTCTAACACTGAATTCGTTTCTATTTTTACATTATTAAAAACACTACGATGAGCAGTCATGACCATGAATTTTCCGTGCATCTTTTATTTTCTTAGGATAGATTCTCGGAAGGGGACCTGCTAGGTCGATTGAACCAAGTGGGGTAGTTCTGCACATTTACCACAGTGTTTTCCAAGGTGTTTACCTTCCTGGTCTCTCAGAACCCTCATGTCCTCAGCCTATCACTTGTCGCAGTGCGATACAGTAAAAAAGATCAATGTGTGTGTTTGTTTTTAAGTGTCAGTGAGCTTGAAATTTGTTCGGATGTTTACTGTTAATTATCAGCGTTAGTCATCTGTTAGGACCTTTGCCGTTTTTCACTGAACTCTTTGTATTTTTGTTATTAATTTGTAAGAACTCTTTACTTGTTAAAAATGTCAGCAACTTGCCTTTTTAACCAGTTTTTCTTTTTTAATTGGTTTGCCTCTTTCCTTCTTTTATGGAATGTTTGGTTATAGCTAAGCTTCAAATTTTAATGTAGCCAAATGTGTAAATCATTTCCATGGCTTCTTCGCCTCGTATCTAGATGGGAAAGATCTGCCTCGCTCTGGGATTTAGAGACACACTCGCCTACCGCCTGCTGTTACACGGTCATTTCACTCTAACGCTTCCTCGCTGTGATTCCGCATGACTGTATCATGTTGCCGCAGTACCTTCTTTGGAAATAGCTACTTACCCACAATTCTAAAAGCTACCTTTGTCCTGTGCTATCTTCACGGAGTCTCAGATTTACATCCTTTTGTATTCCGGTTCGTTCTGAGCTGTTCTATTGCTTTTTCCTTCTCTTTTCCCACTAGTACAGCCTTATTTAAAGTGTGTTTCTTCCAAAAGCTTAGAATTCTTTTTTGGGATCCAAAAATACATTTTGGGATTTGATTGGAATGAAAATAAGCTCATCGGTTACTCAGGAAAGCTAACTGTTGAGGCCCCCTGACTCCTCCTCTGAGCTCCCGTCTTCTGTCTCAGGTCCCCCTCCGTAGCTTTGCCCGCCTCTCGCCTCATTGCCCTTCGCGCAGGTACGAGTGGCCAGCTCAGATCCCAGATGCCTGAAATGTCTTTGTTCTGCCCTCTTAATGTGATCACCATCGCAGCTAGATGTTGACCTAGAGGCTCGAAATATGTTCCCTCAAGATTTTGTGCAGATGCTGTTTTTGTTCTCCGATGCGTAATGATCCTTTGTTACTGGTTCCTATTTACGAATAAACGAATATAATTAGGTTAGGGTACTGGCAGGTCTGTTCTCTCAACACACCTCTGCTTTACATAAGGAAGGGCACGTCCAACGGCAGTGTTTCTGTAGAACGCAAGGGTGGGCGGCAGATGGGCGGAGCCCCCAGGTCGCCAGGTAGGAATGCCTCCTTCGCTTGAGGCCAGGGGCTTTGGTGCAGTCCCCTCCTCCCTGACACCCTACCTGCCTGCCTGCCCTTACCCCCTCCCTCCTTCTCCTTCTGGGCCTTTCTCCACTCAGGGTTAGATGTAGGGACAGGCTCTAAGTGAAGTTCCGATGTGCAGAACTCTCCCCGCCGGTGTATCAGGCACTGTAGGGAGTGGTCCAGAGGGTTGACTCCAGGTCCAGGGTTCAGATTCTGGCTCCTCACTTCCTAGTCCGGTGAGGAACTGGCAAGTTACTTCAGGTCCCCTTATCAGGGAAGACGGACAAACAGCCAATTCGTAGGGTTGTGTTCGCTGCTTAGTGTGTCCACTGCTTAGTGTGTCCGCTGTTTAGTGGTCTTGAAGCCCCGGGAGCAGCACGGGCACGGCGGCCCGCCGTCACAGTGAGTGTGCCACGGCCCCACACCACAGCCCTTCCTTCCCTGGGGAGCATGTTCCTGGTCTCCGGGGGCAGCCGCACGCACGCGATGCGCTGTGCGGACCCGCTCTCCCCCACGCAGATGCCCCTGTCACCCCGCGCCTGCTGCTCAGAACTGTTGACTCTCCAGCGCTTGGGAAGGAGCTCCCTTTCCGCCCATCGGGACATCCGCTTCCCCCAACCGGCCGCTCCCACCTCTATGCCGCCTTGCAGGATTTCGGCAAACTTGCTAGCCGGCGGTGGAGTCATAGCTTTTTGATTAAAATGATGTTCCATCATTTTCTCACTTTCTCAGCTCGGAAATGTTTCTGGATCACAGATACCCTCTGTCCCTTGCAGGTGAGAAAGAGTCACGTGTCCTTTCGGTTTGGCTTCGTCTGTGTTTGGTTATCGTTAGCTACGCTTTGTGGCACTAATTGTACAATACAGACAAACCCCAGGGCACCTGGGTGGCTCAGTCGGTTAAACGCCGACTTCGGCTCAGGTCACAATCTCATGTTCATGGGTTCAAGCCCCACATCGGGCTCTGTGCTGACAGATCAGAGCCTGGAGCCTGTTTTGGATTCTGTGTCTCCCTCTCTCTCTGACTCTCCCCTGCTCACACTGTCTCTCTCTCTCTCTCAGAAATAAATAAAACATTAAAGGGGCGCCTGGGTGGCTTAGTCGGTTGAGCGTCCGACTTTCGCTTAGGTCATGATCTCGCGGTTCGTGGGTTCGAGCCCCACGTCGGGCTCTGTGCTGACTGCCAGCTCAGAGCCTGGAGCCTACTTCAGAGTCTGTGTCTCCCTCTCTCTCTGACCCTCCCCTGCTCACGCTGTCTCTCTCTCCTAGAAATAAATAAAAATATTTTAAAAAAATAAATAAATAAATAAATAAAACATTAAAATTCTTTTAAATAAATACAGACAAACCCCACGTGGTTCGTCACTGTGGGTGCTGGTGTCCTGGTGACGGTCAGTGACAGCCAGTGTTGCTTCATGCAGGGGGCTTTGACAGCAGAGATCTGCACCCTCACAGTCTAGAGGCCGGAAGTCTGACACCAGGGTGTCTGCGAGGCTGTGCTCTTCTCGGAGCCCTGGGGGAGGTCCTTCCTCGCCCTCCCCAGCTGCCGGAGGGCCAGCCCTTCCTGGGCTTGTTCCCTGTGACCTCTGCCTCTGCTGCCACAGGACACTGTACCCTGTGTGCCATCGTCACGTGGCCTTCTTACAAGGACACCGGCATGTTGGATTGGGGCCACCCCACCACACTATGACCTTTGCAGTGGCCCCATTTCCAAATAAGCTTTGCTCCAAATCTTGACATCACTCATGCGCTTTCAGCACTCGGTGGGAGAAGAAGCCACAGTTAGCGTCTCCGCTAAGCCCTTGACCGTGGCTTCCTTCCCACCAAGTATTAGAGATTGAAGTGGGTGCTCCGTGCCCAGGAATAGGGTCTTCCCTTTCCCAAAATGAGGGGGATTTGAGGGCACATCTAGGGATCTGTAAATTGTCTTAAATTGATGGTGTTTTCTGCCAGGTACGCTAACTGCTCTCATTCCTGCGGGCGCTCGGGAAGTTTCTGATCTGATTCCCGATCTTTCCAAGTTTTTTACAAAACGTAAAAACAAGCAAAACAACAACAGCTGCAGGTAGCTTGCTCTAAACCGAAAGACTTGATCTTGTGTAGACAGTGCTTGCTCCGTGCAGGCCCCGACTCTGGCGGCTGCTCTGCCCCACCTTGAACGCCCTCTCCCCTCCACAATCCTTGAATTCCCCAAACCGCTCCTGGAGGCGCGCCCTCCTCGCGCCAGCCCTGCCCCGACCTCTGTGGCTCTCCCTGCCCTCGCCTCCCATGCTGCGTGTCCCAGACCTTGGGTGTCTTGCTTGGGGGTACGGGATCTCATCCCTCAGTTTGACTGCACGCTTTCTCTCCGTTCTGTTCCCATTGTGAGAGTTTAGTTTGCACCGTATGCAAATGAAGGGACTTGGACTTTTGAAAACAGCTCTAACAAGCACAACTAGCGTGGGCATGAGCATCCCATGAAGTCCTTCTGAGGCCGCGGTCACACGCTCTGCTGGAATGAGGAGATGTTGGGGGCACGAGTGGGGTGTCTCTCAAACACAGCGTCCCTTGTCGGTGCCTTTCTGTTAAAGTGACAACGTGGAGCGCGTGTCCACAAAACCGCAGAGTTGGCCGGGCGTTTCCACAGACTCCTGTCACCCATCTTTTCCTTTCTTGGGATGAAAATCAGCACAGGCGAGGGGGGAGCCGGGGGGAGCCTAGGGCACGCTCCCTTGCTCGTTGAGATGCCAAGCCGGCTTCTTTCTACGCTGACAGCGAGTCCCTCTGGCCCCGTGGCCAGTATTTTCATTCCAGTGTGACCATCTGTTTCCAGAAAGCCTGGGCTCTTTTTTTTTTTTTTTTAATTTTTTTAATGTTTTATTCATTTCTAGGAGAGAGAGAGAGAGACAGCGTGAGCAGGGGAGGGTCAGAGAGAGAGGGAGTCACAGACTCTGAAACAGGCTCCAGGCTCCGAGCTGGCAGTCAGCACAGAGCCTGACGCGGGGCCCGAACCCACGAACCGCGAGATCATGACCTAAGCGAAAGTCGGACGCTTAACCGGCTAAGCAACCCAGGCGCCCCAAGCCTGGGCTCTTTTTTAAAGCTCGTAACTTCTTGGGGCCCCTGGGTGGCTTAGTCGGTTAAGCGTCCGACTTTCGCTTAGGTCATGATCTCACGGTTCGTGGGTTCGAGCCCCGCGTCGGGCTCTGTGCTGACTGCCAGCTCGGAGCCTGGAGCCTGTTTCAGTCTGTGACTCCCTCTCTCTCTGACCCTCCCCTGCTCAAGCTGTCTCTCTCTCTCTCCTAGAAATAAATAAAACATTTAAAATAAAATGAAATAAAATAAAGCTCGTAACTTCTGAAAGAGTGGGGACGACTGGAGACCCCAGGGAGGTATGTTACTAATTTCAGCGATGATGATTCATCAGAGGTTTAGAGCTTTTTTCCTCTTGTTCTGCACCGAGCCCACTCCCTGGCCACCCACCACCTAGATTCCCCAAGCTACCCACTCCCATCTACCCGCCCCCCGCTCCCAACTTGGAAACAGGCCCGGGACAGCCATTGTGTTCCTTGCCCAGTGACTTGCCCTGAGTGCCAGCAGTCAGCCCGCGACTCTGCAGACGTCCCCGGCAGTCATGTTGACAGTGAACGAAATCCGTTCCCCCGACCCGGGCCTGAATGTACAGCACCGTTAGTATCGGTGTGTGGGTGTGTCTCCTGCCACCTCAGGGCCTGGGCCGCTGGGAACCCCTGTGTCCATCGCCAGGACTCCTGGGCATTCCTCCATCTCCCCGGCAGCAAAGTCAGCGGTCGTGGGAATGGGGAGCTCAGGACCCGGTGTGCTTTGGTGGTTTCTCTGTAGGAATGTGAATTGCGCACACGCAGCGCACGGGTCCCCGGATGGAAAGCCGCTGCACGGGAGCCCATCAGCCTGGGCAGGCAGAGGGGAGGAGGGAGGAGATGTGCAGCATTTCCCTGGAGCGCAGCGTCTCTGCCGCGTGCAGGGGCAGGGCTCCCGCCCCCACGGAGCAGGACCCCCAGGGGGGCCCTCCGAGCCCCCGCACTCCAGCGACAAGAAGCCCCAGAGACCCCCGTGCCCGGCCGAGCCGCCCGCCCAGAGCTCCAGCAATGACATCTTCTTCTCTCACCTCATCTTCCTGAGCAGCTCCCATGTGGCGAGCCCGTAAATGGTCTCTGAATGCTTCTTGACAGCTTTCTTTTTTTCACCTGGTCCTCAAAACACTGTCTTACTGTCACTGTCACCGTCCACATTGTCCTGATGAGGAGACACATTCAGGGAGGTTCACTCGGGCTTCTGTGGCCCCTGCAGGGTGGGGAGGGAGGGATTTGGCTCAGCCCATTTGACCCCAAGACTCGGTTTTCCCCCCAAGTGGAAGTGGCTCTGGGTCTAGGTCTCCATGCCTGGAGTTGTGTCAGGGAAGGTGGTGCACATGCGTGTACACACATACGCACGCACATGTACACACACGTGCTACTTCCACGAGCAGATTGGATTCCGCCACTCCCCCTCCAAACTTTTTGAGGGGCTCCATCCCTGTTTTCAAATCCCACCCCAAAAGCAGAGCCTGATGGAGCTGGTTCCTGCGTTTTCCATGGGGATGCCCGGGTCACTTCAGATCTCGACTTAGGGTTTAAGTTAGGGAGCAGAGTGAAAGTCCCTCCTGTCTCTGTAGGAGACGTGCAGATTTTGTTCGTGGGCTAACGTTCTCTAGCCACCATGAAGGAACAGGAGCTCCGCGGACCAGGGGATTTCCCTCCAGACCCTCAGGACACCCACACAGGGTGCGAGCGGGCTCCTCCCAGCATCGCAGTGTTTGTGGATTCGTGCCACGTACGACCCTGTCCCCGCCATACAAGCCAGGGAAAGTCAGATGATTGAAAGTTACAGGGGCGCCTGGGGGGCTCAGTCGGGTAAGCGTCCGACTTGGGCTCAGGTCACGATCTCACGGTTCGTGGGTTCGAGCCCTGCGTCGGGCTCCGTGCTGACAGCTGAGAGCCTGGAGCTGCTTCAGATTCTGTGTCTCCCTCTCTCTCTGCCCCTCCCTCACTCATGCTCTCTCTGTCTCTCTCTCTCAAAAATAAACATTAAAAAATAGGAAAGAAAATTCCAGTAAGACCGAACCTTGAGTTTTATCATCTCAAGATTTATTTTTTTCAGAGATTCAGGCCCTTCGTCTTCTATATTATGTTTATTTTAGGATGATTTGGTTTCTTGATCTTTTACTGCAGAAGCAGAGACTTTTCCAAGGAAGGTATTATATTACTCTATCGGATATTCAGGAATAATAATAATAATAATGTTTATCACGAAGGGTAATATTTTGCGGCTGTGTCTGCCCCTGCACCAGGTAGAGGGGGGCCTTATGTGTTCCTTTCTCGGGGTGCCCAGTTAAGGCCAGCTCACCCGACTCCATGAGGGAGGGAATGGAAGCCGAGTGCGCTGCCTGATGCATTTCCTTCGCAGAAGCAGATAGGAGCCCTGCTTGTGTTTCCTGCTTGTTCACTGGCTTTGCCCGGGCCCAGCCAGTGTGCGCGCTCAGGGGTCCGGCTGTCCGGGTGCCTCTCGGGCACAGGGTAGCGGTGGCTCTGGACTTTGTTAGTGTTTTAGTGTGGCTCCATATAGGCCATTGCAGTGAGTTGGTGAAAGAAAAAATTCATTTCTTGCCTTGGTATCTAATGTCGTGTTTCTGGTCAGAGTCTGGTTTTCTTCTGTATGATGCACTCTGGGCTCCACCAGCCCCAGGGCCGGGACACCCCTGCACTCCCCTTGCAAGGGGAGAGACTGAAGAAGGGGAGAACCGCATCCTTATAGGCACACCACTGCTCTTCTCCCATTGGCCAGAACCAGTCACATGCCCATGCCTGGTCACAAAGTGTGCTGGGAAATGTAGTCCAGCCTGGGAGGCCCTCATTG
The DNA here is from genome assembly GCF_003009895.1 of Hyaena hyaena. Classification (NCBI taxonomy): domain Eukaryota; kingdom Metazoa; phylum Chordata; class Mammalia; order Carnivora; family Hyaenidae; genus Hyaena; species Hyaena hyaena. The sequence goes on from NW_024081235.1 coordinate 1,052,525, forward strand.
CCCACTCTTGGCCAAGGATTTCTGTTCAAGATGGTACTAAGGGAATTTGACTCCATGTGTAACTGGTTTACATTAGATCTGTGGCATTATTTCAGAATAAGCCTTGGTAATTCTATGGAGTAATCCGTAGGCCTTGTTTTAAAAAACCACCTTTTCATTTTATTTTTTAAATATAATTTATTATCAAGTTGGTTCCATATAACACCCAGCGCTCATCCCAACAAGTGTCCTCCTCCATGCCCATCACCCATTTCCCCTCCCCCCCACCTTTTAAAATAAAACCTACAAGTGATGAATCACTAAGTCTACTCCTGAAATCATTATTACACTATATGCTAACTAACCTGGATTTGAACAAAATTTAAAAATTATTTTTTAAAAAACCTTTTGATGCCTTCACTGATTTTTCTCTTTAACATTAGAAAACAGCCTGGGTAATTGCACACAATTATAAATAAATGTCAGAATTAGGTTCTGTGCTTCGACTGACAGCTAGAGGTGATGGAGAACTGTAGCAGATTCGTACAGATAGGTGAGCAACCCTCAAGTCCTCACTCTGCGGTGGGGGAAGGCGTCCTAACAAAGCAGCTCCAGGGAGTAACATCCCAATGCGGGGGAGGAGGGGAGCTCAATTTCCCCGCTGCCGGTGGCTCACCCCGCCTTCTCCCTGCAGTCAGCACTGTATCCACCTGATCTATTTCAGGACACTCCAGGGGGGAGAAAAATGTGTTCTTTGCAATCTTCCATAGGAACGTCAGCTCCCAGAGCCCCACATGGTTGCAGATACTTGTCCGCGTGTATGCACCCGGCACTCACGGGGCTGAGACAGCCAAGAAGCTTCAAGTTTTCCCACATCAGTTGCCATAGTAGAAATCTTCTGTGCTTCCCCCTCCGGCGATCTTAAAATAGCCCCAGAGTGAATGTGTAGTCACTATTATTCATGTGCACCCCGAGATCCCCTACAGGTTTCTGACGTTCTGCACCGATATCCCTTTTCAAATAGATCATTCAGGATCTGCTTAGTGGCAAACGAACCCCATGCAAATGATTTCTGTGTTCCCAGATCTTCCAGGAATCTATGTGCAGAAAACTTGGCATGGCAGCTTGGCTGTTTTGTCTCATTTACACTGTCAGTTGAAAAATTACAAGGGTGACAGAGGCGATCACGATGTGGAAAGTAACACGTAGGGGTACACTGCATGACACAGTGTGTGTGACGTGCAGAGGGCCCTGTAGCGACCGTAGAGCGCCCATGCATCTTCCGTTTATCGACGGTATTTCATGGCACAACTGTGTGCTATAACCCGGCAAGAAAGTAGATCTAAGATGTCAGTCTTTATTGGAGTATCTCTGTCACCGCTGGGTAGACTTCTACAATTACTATAAATAAAACTAACGCATTGACTGTTTCACTGAGAGCTATGTCACCGTTAAATAGGACCCGTGGATTTATGAAAGCAAAAGACTAGAAAAATAGGAGGACAGGCAAGTTCACACATTTCTCCTGGAAGATATTCATTCATCGTTTTGCGTGGTGCTTCCTGGATAGAAACGAGCCTGACAGCAGCATGCACGGCCACCCAGGGAAGGGAGCCCAGGATCCAGGGATATTTTAATAAGCTTCCCAGAAGAATGTGATGGGTGTAGCTTCAGTTTGGGGTTTTGTTGTTGTTCTGACATCTGGTCACACGCAAACATTTCTCAGGGCCTCTCTTGCCATGGCTGGGCAGTGGAGGGAGCCGAGGCACGTGCACTCACCCGAGTGTCCCTGCTGGCCCGGCCTCTGTAAAGAAAAATGTGCAGGACACCCAAGTGTTTCATAACCAGCTTCTCACAACTAACTCCCCCGCCTCGTGCTCTTTAAAGTTGTGCAAGATCCTGTGAGATGTCTAGTCACTAAGATGTGCGGGAGGCCAGGTGCCCCGGTCTGTCCAGGGTGTGCAGGCCCTGGTGACGGACGCTGGGCATCAGGGCCACTAACGAGTTGGGTGCTTCCTGGATGAGCACGATCTCAGTGTTTTCGCCACAAAGAGCCACTTGATAGTTTCCAGGAGAGCATAAACATGAAACTTTGAAAAACATGCAAATTTAGAGTAAAACTTATCAAATTGCTGTACCTAGAACATCTAGAATTGATGTTGAAATAACCATTTTGTTTTGCCAAGTTCAGTGTGTGTGTGTTTTAATACTCTTTTCTCCAAGTGATCAAGTGATTTTTTTTTTAATGTTTAATTATTTATTTTGTGGGGAGAGGGACAGAGAGAGAGAGAGAATCCCAAGCAGGTTTCACACTGACAGCACAGAGCCTGATGTGGGTTCTGATCCCACAACCATGAGAAAATGATCTGAGCTGAAATGAAGAGTCGGACGCTTAGCCGACTGAACCACACAGGCATCTCCCTCCCTAAATGATTTTTTCTTTTCTTTTCTAAGTTTATTTATTTATTCTATGAGAGAGAGAAGGCATGAGTAGGGGAGGAACAGAGAGAGAGAGGGAGAGGGGGAGAGAGAGAGAATCTCATCAGGCTCGCACTCTCAGTGTGGGACTTTGAACTCACGAACGATGAGATGATGACCTGAGCTGAGGTCGGATGCTTAACCAGCTGAGCCACCCACATAAGTGATTTTTCTTATGAATAAAAGAAGTCAACAATCAGATTATGGGAAGTCAAATGAATTCCAAGCAGGAGAAAACACGGAGAATAAAAATATACTGAGGTGTTTTTCCCACACCTTCAAATTATTATCCACCCCAAATTACACAAAGTAAGTTTAAAGCCAGCTTATTCTTATATTGCTGTGTTTTATGGCTTTTCTGATTCAAGGGTGTGTTTTCCCATCTCTAATGGCATGCCTTACATAAGGGCCTCTCTGAAAGCTTTCCTCAAATAGTCCAGCCTTCTCAGTTAAGATGGAATCACATCTAATGGTTTTAATAATGGAAATTTTATTACCATCTGTATATTCTTTGGCACTTTCCCCCATAGCTTAAATGCCTTTTACATTTTGTACGTGTTTATGTTATGCAATGAGTTCGGTAGGAATACACTGCACGCTACAAAACTTGGGATAAAAAATAACTCCCCCAGAGCCACGTAAGTTGTGAAACACAGTTTGTTCCCGAGAGAGGGCTGCGTGCTCGTCGACAAGCTTACCGAGGTCACTGGCACCAGGCTGCTGGGCTAGTCAAGGACGGCTTAGAAGGCGGGGTTTGAAAGCCTTTCGCTCTCCGTGTAAGTTTGATGTGATTGCACGTGTCCCTGTTTCAGTAAGAAGACTTTGTCTCGGCAGCTCCGCACCCCCAGAAGCCACCTGACGTCCAAATAGCCTTGGTGGCCCTGGAGGGGCACCGTCTGCGTCCTGTCGGCCGCGCCAACTGCTCCGGGCGGCACCTGCTCAGCCCAGACTCAGGTGGCACTTGCTCGGGGCTTTGAGATCTAAGCTCGTTCGCGTGTGAGCAGGAGCAGTGGCAGGCACTTCAGATAGAAAGGAGAAGCCTGCGGGCCGATCTGCCGCGTGCGTGCTGGGGTGTGTGGCGATGACTCAGTCCCGCCACGGGGGGAAAGCGCTGAGAAGGGGGTGTTGGCTCCCAGCAGGGAGGATGCCCCTGTGGGGCAGAGGCTGGCTGGAGGTCGGCCTGGAGGTCACCGGGCCTGGGGGCGTATCAGGTGGCACACAGGGAGGGTGTTTGCATGGACTTTCAGAGGGAATGGGGCCGAGCGCGCACACAAGTGAGGCCGTTTGCGTTGCTGTGAAGGGTTACTGGCGGCACACCTGCTCCCCCAGCACATCCCCGGGAGGGGGGTGTTCCCTCATCCTGGGTGCACGGCGTCGCCCCCCCCCCCCCAGCAAGTGCGACCGACGGGACCCAGATCCCTCCCGGCGGGATGTCATCACCGCGGAGCGGGGGGTGGACGGTGCCTGGGAACGGCCGCTGCTGCAGGTGTAAGGACGAGGCAAACCCCGTAAACCGTACAGCTCACAGCTACGCTTCCCTGCTTTCTGTTCGCAAACCTGGCCCCCGCTGCTGTGAGAAGCCCACCTTCGTGAGCGCGCCGCCTGGGAGCAAGGGCCCGGGGACAGCGTGGGCTTTGACTGTGGCCCAACCTGGCGCAGCTGGAGTCCGTTCTCGGGGGAGCGCGGGGAGCACCGGGGCTTTGAAAGTATTCCTGCACCTTGATCGGCTAGTTTGAGACCATGCTGACCTTTCGGGAGGGGCAGCACGGCCACGGAGCTCCTCGTGCGCCGGGGCTCTAAGACCTTTATGCTCTAAGGTGATAAAAGTTGTGTTTTTATGAAGTCTGCCATTCGGATAATTCGCTGCTTCAGAAAGTCCTGCTTTTCAGGCGCCTGATGAATTTTCCCGGATTCCCGGTAATTATTCACATGGTTCCCGTTTCCATTTCGCCCTGGGGTTTATAAGGTGGCCGCGCTGCTGTCCCGCGGGCGTCTGGGCTGGGGTGGCGGGGACTCCGGCCACGTGGCAGGGATCTGTGTGTGACCCCGCGACGTGGCCTCGGTGGTCCTGGACCGCAGTCACTCGAAATGGTTTCAAGTTTCTTAGAACTGAAAACCTTTGCCTTTGAAATGTTTAAAATTTAAAAAAAAAATTCTCTTTAATTTTATTTCAAAGCTGCCAACGCCCCGGGCCGCCCCCCTCCCGGGCTTGTTGATTCTGGGCTGCACCCCCCGCCCCCCGCCCCGGGCTCCGCGGGAGGACGTTAGTGTGACCGTAACGCGACCGGACGAGGACAGCCAGCAGCCCCGCGTGTGCACGCGCCGCGTCCCTGGTGACCTCCCGCGTGTACACGTGAGGAGCCCGAGTCTCGGCAGCGGGAGAAGGGCCCCCGCGTGCACGTGTCCTCGGGGCCGGGGGGGGGCGGTCTCCCCACCGACGTGCAGCTGCAGGTGGGAAAGAAGCCAGCGTCAGGCGGACCAGTCCACGGAGTGACTCCGCAGTGGGCGGTGTGCAGCTGGTGCGGGCGGTGCTGTCTCTGAAATGGACTGTGCGCCCGGGGCCCCCCAGGGCCCAGCCAGCACCGCACTCAGTGCCCCGCCCAGCACCTCAGCCTAAAGGGAGTCGCTTCCACGCAGTTGTCCCCAGGGCACGGAGGGGGCTGTGTGCAGAGGTGGCCCGTCCCTTCCCGCCACCCCCACGGCCTCTGTCCCCTGACCCCGAGTGGATTCCCCCTTGTTCCCTCCTGGAGAGGGGCAGCGGTAGGACCCAAAGATGCAATTTGAGGGCCCCCAAGACGTGGGATGTGGGCACTCTGATCTGCACCCCATGTGAGAGTGGGGTGTGGGGCTGCTGTGTGAACTGTGCCACCGGCAGAACTTGGGGGCCGGAGAGACAGGGGCGACACAGGTCCTGGCTCGCAGCCTGTGTCCCCGGGGCACAAGGGGCCAGGCTGTGAGCCTCCAGCCCAGGGGCCAGCCCCCCACCTCCGCCACTGTGTGCCAGGAAGGAAGTGGCCTCACACGTGATCCGTGAGACTGGACCATGTGTCCCTGTGAAAGCTGTCACAGGTAGCCGCGTCGCACACTCGGGATGTCGGCCAGGTGACAGGGACCAGGCACCGGCCATCCTTCACGGGGTGGGACCTCCCTCCCACACTGATAATGTTTACACCAATTTCTGCTTGATAACATTCTGGGTCTCTTCTTAGTATAAAGTTAGTAACGGTCTATGCTATGTCAGAAACTGGAAATACTTTTCTTCACCGATATTTATTAACTTGCACGTGGGAGACCCGACACCAGATTGCAGAAGACTGTGGAGAAAGTTTAAGTCCCTCCTACACACCACCGCTCAGACCTAACTGTTTCATATTTGGGGACATTTTCATTCTTTGGGAGTTTGTTAGAACTCATGGAAAATTGTGTCCTTAAGAAAACCAGAATATCACAATGTTACTGTGTTGTTTCATGGTCATTAAGTATCATCGTGAATGAGTTTTCTTTTATGTGTGCTGTGTACTGGGGTCTTCAGTTCACCCAAACCGTGCAGAACATTTAGGGTTTTTTTCCCTTACTGGTTTTCCCCAGAAATAATGCCACGGAGGCATGACTGCTCATAAGTATGTGATTGTCTCCCAGAGTCCTAAACGTGAAATCCCTTTCCAGATAAAGGCTTTCGGGTGCACAGGCTCTCTGGAGCATGCGGGGAACATGTCTGTCCCTCCATCCATGGCCTGGCAAACACAAGATGTTTTTATTTTCAGCATCCTTATTAAATGGAGAGATGAGAAAAGTGTCTCCTCTGTTTAATTTTATGTCTGTGATTGCTGGTGAGGCTACTTTAGAAAGTACGTTTGTTGGATATTTAACTTCCTCAGATGGAAACTGTTACTCCGTGGAGTGTTTTTTCTTTTATGTATGTGTCCGCGCACGTGTGTGCACACGCCCGCGCGCATACACACACACTATTGTTTTCATTCCAAGTATTTTCCCAGTTTGTCACTGGCCTTTTAGTATTGTTTATGAATTTCTTATGAATTCTAGAATTTCTTATACGCTTAAATATTTTTCTTTCTGCTCTGCCATTGCTTTTAGAATTATTTTCTTCCCTCATCTGCAAACAGCAATGTCTTTGCTTATATTTCCCCAGCTTTTCATATTGAGTGTGTACTGGTGTGTGTGTGCATTCGGCGCTAGACCTTCTGGAAGGTGCGTTGGTATCTGGTGTCAGCTGCAGGTGGATGGGCCTCCCCTCACAGGATGCAGGCTCCTCCCTTGTGTATTTGGCTCTCACAGGAGTCTCTGCTCGGGTCCTGCCCTGTGAGCCCAGCACCCGCCGCATCTGTCTGTCACTGTTGTAACTGCTGCAGACTTACAATACAGTTTAGTGCCCCAGAGGACAGATTTTCCTGGAATGCTTTTTATTTCCCCCAAATTTCTATGCTATTCATTATTATTTCATGTATGACTTAGATACATTTGTAATTTTAATTTTTTGTAAGTTTATTTATTTTGAGAGAAAGAGAGAATGGGGAGATGCAGAGAGAGAGAGAGAGAGAGAGAGAGTCCCAAGCAGGCTTCATTCAGTGACAGCACAGAGCCCAACTCTGGACTTGAACTCATGAACCAATGAGATCATGACATGAGCTGAAGCCAAGAGTCAGACACGTAACTGACTAAGCCATCAAAGCACTCTGAATTTGTCATTTTTATTTTGTGTTTTTTTTTAATGCTTTTACTTTATTTTTGAGAAAGACAGAGCGTGAGCAGGGGGAGGGGTAGAAAGAAGGAGACACAGAATCTGAAGCAGCTCCAGGCTCCAAGCTGTCAGCACAGAGCCCAATGCGGGGCTTGAACTCGTGAACCACGAGATCATGACCTGAGCCGAAGTCGGACGCCTAACCGACTGAGCCCCCCAGGTGTCCTCAGACTTGTCATTTTTAAATCCCTAAAGAAGCCCCTTATGATCTGGATTCAAACTAGGTTAAACATCCATTACATTGAAAGAACAGGCAGCACTCAGTCTTACGGGCTTTTTTTCTGCTCACTCAGATGTGCTCTGTCACAGCTGTGTCTCAGTCTAGTTTCTAAATACCCTTCAGTTGTTATTTTTCATATTTCATTGTGCCTTTGAGTGTTATCTGGTTTCCCTGTTGCATTGACTGTGGCTAATTTTGAATTTTAGGAACGAATGGTGTTTCTTCTTTTGCATCCCAAACCTCTGTCGTTAAGTCTAACTAACGTATTTATTTTGGCGTAGGTTCTCAGCATGCTGAATACACGCAGACAGCCTCCGAGCCGCATTCCTAGTTCTAATTTCTAGTTCTCTGCTTATTGCATTTTCTAGAAGTTCTTGGGGAGTATTAAGTAATGATGGTAATTATGTGTGTCTTTGTAAGTTCTGTAGTGTGGGGGGATTTTTTTGTTTTTGTTTTTGCAGATGGAACACAAGAAACAAACATTAAAGCATTGCCGTCGGCGGCATTAATTTCCAACTGTGGCGTTGCTGTCAAAATGCCTTCCTGTCATGTGGGTCGGCGGGAGGCAGCTGAGGCCCTTAGGACTTTTGTCCTCTCGTCCTCAGGGCAGGGAAAGGCTGTACGAAGACCTCTCCGGGCCCTGCCTGTGCACAGAGCGGTCCCCCAGGGCTTTGGAGCCATCGCAGTGAGCCTGGCGTGAGGCAGAGCCTGCGGTGGTGTCCCTGGGAGGTAGCCGAGCACAGAGCAAAGGTGTCAAGTAGTCATTTCATGAGCAAAGCACAGAGCTCGGGCTGCGTAGCCTATAACCTGTTTTCAGGTCATCCTGTCACTGGGCACCTCTTCCTTACGTCAGTGTATGATTTCCTGAACTTTTTTCCAAGGGATAACCGCCTAACCAACGCTTGGATCATGCGCTTTAGGACCCCAAAGTGAGAAAAATGTAAAAGTCGCTTCTGCGAACCCCGTCACTCTGGGTGTGTCGTTAAGCAGTGAGAGTACAAGGTGGACTTTTCTCCAAGGATGGCAGAATTTCAGAACAGGCGGCACCTCTCCCCCAGCAGAAGCAAAGCTGCCTTTCAAGGAAACAGCCGCAAGTCAGTGTTGGGGACATGTGTCGTTTCCAAGGGGGTGTCTTCTCCGGGACAGCTTACCAGCCCTTCCCTTCCCGAATCGCAGTGGAGGATGAATATCACCCCGGAGGGCAGCTCACATTCCTGCATCTGGAAAACAGCCCACGGGGGGCGTTCCCTGTGTCCGTACAGCTGCCACATGCGTGGCCGGGAAGGTCCTCAGAAGAGTGTCTGCCCGGCGCCCAGGGCACCTGAGAGCTTCAGGCTGGGCACAGGAGGCGGTCTGCAGGGACAGCCTGGAGCGGGTGCAGCCGACGGAAGGGAGGTCCTGCCTCCCCCAAGCCACGCAGGCCCTTCCATGGAACAGACACGACATACCCAGAGGCGAGATGCGGACAGGGAGGGGAACCTGCAGGCAGCCCCGTGGCCAAGGCCACGATATCCACGACTCCTGTCCGTGTCACGCCTACAGAGAAGGGATGTCACTGCTGGAGAGCATCAGCCGCTCGGGACGGGGAGAGACACTCGGCCAACCCCAGCCCTGCTCCTCAGGTGGCGCTTCTGGGACCTGTGGGTGGAGGAGTGTTTGGGAGAGACCCGCGCTGAGAGAGACGTGGCTGTGTGGCCCATACTTCTGGTAAACCCACGTTTATCTTACAGACTTTCCCATCTGGGTTTTGTTTTGTTTTGTTTTTCAATGAATTTCTTTCTTAGTAAATCCAGAAGGTAATATTTTTGCATACATTTCCTAAAGTCGGTTTAATTTTTTTTCAATACACTTTGAACACATATTATTTGGTCAATGAAACCGGGATGCTTAGTTGTCCAAAATACAAGATCAGGAAGAAGCAGAATTTAGACTGAGACCCAGGTTTTCTGATTTGAAATATGTGCTTTGCACAAAACACACTTTTCACTTGCTCACTTGTTTTCTAGTGTCTCGAATTTTACCAAAAACCTTAGGCGGGCCCTATAGAGAAGGCTTGAGGTCCCTGCTGTGGCCACCAGCTGGCTGGAGACTTGTCACAGGCAGACTCTCCCTCCAGAATGCGGGGTGGGTGGATTTCTGAGGTCTGAAGTGTTTCACTGACAAGGAAACAGATTCAGCCCCAAAGTGTAAAAGTCCATTGCTGTTGACTCTGGATTCCATTTTCCTTTACTGTGGTCCACTGAGTTCAGACATTCTTAACTGGGGGTTCTACGGATGGGTCTCAGGGATTCTGAACATTCTAGGACACATTCTGCATGGATGTGCATCCGTGTGGTTTTCTGGAAAGAAGATGCCATGATTTCATCATGTTCTCAAGGATTTCTGTCCCGGGAAGTTGTGTATAACCTCATTCCCTTTGGTGTTTACCGAGAGCAGGGAACGGTTGCTATGGGGACACTCTTGGACCAGTGGGCGGGGGCTCCCTGGGCAACGGGGGTGTGTCCTCCACCCCCCAGACTCGGGAGGTGACCCTGCCCTTGGGCTCCGAGGAGGGGTTCTTATGCTGGTGTGGATGCCTCAGTGTGGGGTAATTCCACTTCCGGGGTGTGCTCCTCTCCCAGAGGGGTTGGTTTTTAGATTAAGATGCAGGAGGGGTGCCTGGGGGGCTCAGTCAGTTAAGCATCTGACTTCGGCTCAGGTTGTGATCTCTCAGTTCGTGCGTTCAAGCCCTGTGTGGGGCTCTGTGCTGACAGCTCAGAGCCTGGAGCCTGCTTCGGATTCTGTGTCTCCCTCTCTCTCTCTGCCCCACCTTCACTCATGCTCTGTCTCTCTCAAAAATAAACATTAAAAAGGAAAAAAGATGTAGGAAATAATATTTCTCTGCCATCATTTAGCAGAGCCTGGGGGAAATTTGAGTCCGTCACAGATGGCCTGGATGAAGGTGACCTCCTGTGCTCTGCTGGTCTGGGGACTTCAGGCATCCCATGCGGCACCCAGGGTCTCCTCCAGCCGACCCGCCAGCCCAGACGGGCAGCGGGTGGGTCCCGCACCGTCACCGGCCCTGGCCGCAGCGACCACGCAGGCTCTGCCCAGAGGTCTGTGCCCCGCGTGAGCAGCCCTGGCCGCCGCTCGGAGGCGCTCTCTGTTCTCAGCCGGTTTCCCGGTCCCACTCACTCTCCTGGTGATTAGTTCTGTTAACACGTTGCCGTTTCTCCACAGTTAATCTGCCCAAGTGTATGTTCTTGTATTAAACTGGAGTCCTGGGAATGGACCAAAATTAGTTGTCTTTTTCTTATTTCCCCTTTGGGTATGTGCTCATCTCTTACACAGTTTTCCTTTTAGTTTTTGAGTCACTGGGCATGGATTTCCTGGGACAGCCTCCTTGGTAATCATTCATGCCCAGGGCCGTGTGTGGAGCACAAACACTGAGGTTTTGTCCAGACGTGCGGAGCAGTGGGCATCAGGATGGTGCTGTGGGGGGCGGGCGGCAGAGGACCCGGCGTGGGGGGAGCACGGGTGGGGGGGGTTCTGAGGAGGACCGGCGGGGCGGGAGCACGGTGCTCCAATCCTGCTTTAGAAAGACCATCAGATTCACCGCAACGGATGTGATAGCAGTCGATCCCGTGTACGATTTTGCTTTTATAGGAAGCACAAAAGGCGTCTTGTGAAGGAGCACTAAGACGACCCCTGGTGTTTTAAAATGCCTTCTCATTTACCCCGTCGCACGTCACAGACTTTTATTCATTAATTCATCCGACCCGTCCTGGAAGCTCCCAACTCTTTAGACTAACAGATTCCTAGGGTTTGGATTACATTTATCATCTGCTACCGAGAGAACTTTTCTCCTGTGAGTCACTGAAGTGTGAGGGATAATCCCTTTGGTTCAGTGCGCCGTCCGCGGGGGAAGCTGCCTGTGGGGGGCTGGCTGTGTGACCGTGCTCCAGCCCCCGGCTTCTCTGGGCCTGCTTGGGTGCAGGGGTGAGGATGGGAGGCAGCCTCCCCTTTCCTCTCCAGCCCCAACAAGAGGCACCCCTGCCCGGAGGCCAGAAGGGAGCAGGACCCCTGTTCTGAGGGGCTTGTGGGATCGCAGGCGGCCGGGCAGGGCTCGGGGCTGGCGAGGTTAAGCCGAGGCGAGGCCGCAGGGCCCAGCGTGCAGCGCCGCCCAGGGAGCTCCAGGCTCGGCCTCCCCTCACATGCCCGAGCCATCCGGACACAGAACCGGCCGCCACACCTGGAGGCCGCATCTCTGGGCCGACAGCGTCACTGCCGAGCAGGGAGGCTGTGGCAGCCCAAGGTTCCCCCACCAGCGGGGGGGGGGGGGGGCCAGGACTGTGAGGGAGGGAGACCTGGGGGCGCCGGGCCCGGGGCGCTGGCGCTTGTCAGGCAGGTAGGCAGGCTCACGTGGGGTTTCCTCTGGAGATGCTAAGAAACAGCCTGAGAACACTTCCAGGGAGAATGTTCTGGAAATAACGCTGATGTAGGCTTCGCCCTGCGTAGTCCCGTGGTGGAAAGGCAGGTGGCCTTATCGACTAGGACAGGCGGCGGAAAGAGCAGTGCGTCTGTTCGTACCTGCACACACGCTGATAGTACCCACGGCTGCGTATCTCGGGTGCCTCGCAGGTTAACTCCCAAGTTCTAGGCTGGATTCATGGGAAACCGTTCCGTTCTTTGTCTCTACCCCAAGTACCCAAGTTCCATGTGCCTCTCGAGAGCCGGTTAGAGAGCTGCATGGCAGTTTCACACCAAGACAGGGAAGCGTCCCTCCTGGCGATGTCCCTGCCTGGCGTCCTGGCCACAGGCACTCACAGGTGACGTCTTCTGAAGGAGCCCAGTGAGGCCAAGATCACTCGGAATCCGTGTCCTTGAAAAGAGTTCAGAGGATGCCACCCCAAAGAATGCTCCCTGGGGGCTCAGCTCCCCAGGCCCGGCCCATGCTGGTTCTCCTGAGCGGTCCCCAGGAACGCCTGGGAACGAGGGTTCACTGGCTCATGGCGTCAGCTGCTGGTTGACGTCTGAACCATGTGGGGCCGCCCCTTCTCTCCCCGCGATGCCAGCCCGGCGGGGAGCCAGAGCTGCCTCAGGCCTGGTGGGGAGCGCGCGGGAGGGGCCAGCACGTTCTGGGGGAGCGGATTGACCTTGCAGCAGGTGTGGCCTCCTGGAAGGGACGCCCTTCGGGACAGGCAGCCGGGCAGGACCACCTGTAAGGTGGCTGAGACTGACCGCCTCTCCAGGCGTCTGGATCCAGGGGACTGAGGGGTGACAGGGTGACATCCCACACCCCCGGAGGGAGGCTGGAAACAAGACAAAAGCACAGTGCAAAAGAGAGATTTCAGGACTTGAATTTTTTTTAACGTTTATTTATTTTTGAGAGACAGAGTGCAAGTGGGTAAGGGGAGAGAGAGAGGGAGTCACAGAATCCGAAGCAGCTCCAGGCTCCAAGTTGTCAGCACAGAGCCCGACGCAGGGCTCGAACCCACAAACCGCAATATCATGACCCGAGCTGAAGTTGGACGCTTAACCGACTGAGCCCCCCAGGGGCCCCCAGGACTTTAATTCTCAAGGCAATTCCTTCTTGTTGTCATGACTATCTTTCAGCTTAAACAGTGGATTTCTCTCTCCCTGGTCTGAGTCTAATAACTTGGACTGGGTCATAAATGGGTAAATGGAATTCTTTGGGGATGGGGGGAGGGATGTGTGGGGGAGCCGGTCGTCCCTCAGCAGGTGGCCGAGCGCCTCCTCATTCGGCCTGTGCTCTTGTCACCGGCCCAGACTTGCCTGGACCAGTCTTAGGACTTTGAAGCATTTATAGAGCCCCCTGTGAAGCGTTTGCCTGCAGCCACTGCTCAGATCCGTTTTAGAACTGGAATAAAATTGGCGGCCGGCAAGCCCATCTTCATTGTTTAAGATGTTACGCATAGCGTACAAAGTATGGCTTTTAGTGAGATTATTGTAGAACGTTGGCTTTCCTTTTCTCCTGTTAATGTTGGGAATTTACCTCGGGAGCCTTGGGAGGAAGAAAATCTATTCTGTTTTTATACAGGAAGCGTTTCGTGTTTATTAAAAAAAACCCTTACCCTTGAATTCCTGCTGCCTAAGGAGGCTCTGCTCCCCTCACAGGAGCTTCAGGCGGGATTCAGCCAGCAAAAGGGAGAATTATTCCAAACGCAGCCCCTCTCCTGCTTCACCCTGGAGGCTCTGGCTGCCCGCTCTGTTCCCTGCTGTAGCCTTTAAATGGTTAGCTCTGTACGAGCCCCTTGATGAGTCATCAAATTGATCATCTTGGAACACGTTTTTACGGCCTACACAGAACAGCCCAGCCATGAAGAGGGGATCATACATCCTAAGGCCTCCACCCCATCCTTGTCACTCAGGTCAGCTACAACATGAGCCGCCGCTCAGAGCCACTTAGGAGGGCGGCATCCGAGCCCGAAGGAAAGGTCATCTTGGCCCCCGTGCAGGGGACGCTCTCATGACCACCTTGATCGGGTGCCCTCGAGAACACGCACAACTTTCCTGAGCGGAGAGTTCCAGAATCTTGTTTCCATCTATCTAGACTGTGTCACTTGTACATCGGAAAAAGGCCCGTTTTCATGGTGTCGGAATGAGAACTACAACAGAAAGGAAAAATTCAGAGCACTTCGTATTAAAGAATACAGGTGAGGTGGACACTGAAAAGGCAGCCCTCAAAAGAGAACAAATCGTCGAGTAATTTGTCAACTCTTGTTTTCATTTCCTTCAGAAGCTCTTGGAAATTGGAGATGAGAGGGGCGCCTGGCTGGCTCAGTCGGCTAAGCGTCTGACTTCGGCTCATTTTTTGATCTCGAAGTGCATGAGTTCAAGCCCCACGTCGGGCTCTGTGCTGACAGCTCGGAGCCTGGAGCTGCTTCGGATTCTGTGTCTCCCTCTCTCTCTGCCCCTCCCCCGCTCACGCTCTGTCTCTCTCTCCTCTCTCTCAAAAAATAAATATTAAAAAAATGAGATTGGAGATGAGATAGAAAAAGAAGGAATGTGTAGGGCAGACCTCAAGTACCTCATGTGAGAAAGCGGACGGAGGAACAGAAGGGGTGTGCAGGTGAGGGCGCCTGGTGGGGTGAGCTGGCACCCGGCTCCCTGCCAGCCTCGGGCACAGGCCCGGCCCTGCGGACCCACTGGGGCCTCTCACTTGGAGAAGGTTGCCTTTTCCTTCCGTAAGAGACGCACACACCTACGAGGAAATCAAAGTCGCTCACGTGGAATGCTCCTGGGCCAAGCCAGCGTAGCGTATTGCAGCCAACAGGGCCGGAAACATTCACTCGTTCCACGTGCTGTTTATCGCGTGCGTGTTTTCTGCTGTCACTTCCACAGTATTTTAGCTGCACTGGGGAGATTTCTCGGAAAAACAAACCCCTAAACTCGTTTCAAAATCAGGTTTCCTAAGTTACAGGTTTACCTTTGTGAGACCCATGACTGCTTTTCATTCAGTGGGCCCTGAGCACACCCGGCGTGTGGTGTGTGTGTGTGTGTGTGTAAGGCTCACACTGAGGTTGCTGGCAGGGTCATGGAGGGGGAGTCGCCTTGACCGGGCATCAGAATTCCATCACAGGGCAGCCTCGTGCTGACGGCTGGCCGCACCTGCCGGCCGGCGGCCCTCCCTCACGTCCGCTGGGGCAGCGTGTGGCCTTTGAGGACCGCAGCCGAGGGCGATGGTGCCCTCACTGGCCCTTCCTCATCGGGGCGGCCTGGTGGCTCCGTCTTCCTCCTGGCGTCTGCCCAGGCTTGCCGCGCCCCCAGCCCCAACAGGATGCGCAGTAGAGCAGAAACCCGGTGGGGTCTTTTACTCTATGGGCGGCTCCTGGCCCCGGGGCTAATTGTTCACGTCCACTTTCACAACCAAAGGAGGCACAGCCAGTGTCACGCTGCCTTCCCCTCTGGGAATACAGCAGTCACAAGGTCTGAAGCAGAAGTTCACGTTTGCACCGACTCATGAAAACTTGCGGCGCTCTTACTCGGGGAAAGAGCCGGTGGAATTTCTGGGTAACCGTTATTTGGAGGGTGTGAGGGATACCAAGGACAGTTGTCAGCCTGCAGGGGGGTGGCTGGGACTTAGCACTGGGTCCACTGGCTCAGTGATGGCAGCTCCCGGGGCCGTGCTAGGCCCGTCCGTACGGCCCCCACCCCCACCCCACACACAGGCCTGGTGCGGTTACAGCCACCGCTGTGGGGACGCCATCCTGACACACACATCCTCGGTCCCAGCCAGTGGCCTTGGACCTAACCCGTGTGTGCTTCAGTGGGACTCAGTCCTGGGTGAGATCCAAGGATGCGTGCAAACGTCAGTGGGATTTGCACTAACGTTCCAAAGCTGTCATTTTGGGAAAGCAGAGCGATTTGGAAACATCCAAAAACATGAAAGCAGACTGGTTTTCTGTTTAAAAATACAATTGCTGCAGAAATTAGCCACATCTACTTAAAGCAGTGCCCTGTGTTTGATTCAGTAATCGTGTCCTCAACAATAAGATGAGGCCGACGGGTGACAGTGTGACAGTTGAGTCGGGGCGGAGCACAGAGGTAGGGTACTGTGCAATGGGGCGGGGGGGGCACTGCGCCAGCCGAGCTATCCCAGATCGCCACTCACCAACACCGCCGGTGGTCGCCATTCTGTTCCAATGAATCTTGTTCCTTCTAAGCACTGCATTTTATCAAGGAGTTTGGCCAAACAAAAGGAAGGTGAATAAGCACGCGTGAGTGGCCAAGGTATTTGGTACATACAGTGTAGGAGTTCTACCTGGGGAATTTTTTAAAACATTTTATTTATTTTTGAGACAGAGAGAGACAGAGCACGAATGAGGGAGACGCAGAATCCAAAGCAGCTCCAGGCGAGCTGTCAGCACAGAGCCCGACGTGGAGCTTGAACCCACGAACTCTGAGATCATGACCTGAGCCGAAGTTGGACATTTAACCGACTGAGCCACCCAGGCGCCCCTACTTGGAGAATTTTTAAGTCAGCAATACGATATTAGCATGTGGAACCATTCATATTTTAAACTGCTGCTATAGCATGGCTGATCACGTGTCACAGCTTTACCCCCAAGTTAGCAGATGGAGCCGTGGAGCACCTGCAGCTGTGGCCAGGGCCAAAGTTCCGGGATTATGTGTAGTGGTCGGTCCATCAGAGTATCACTGAATGAAGACCTAGTTTTCTCTGTGCATAGGAAGTGACAGAATTTCCATGGCTTCATTCAGAATAATAGCATCGACTGACGGGTGTTCTAACCAAGTCTTTTTCCAGTGTAAGAGGTTAGCTTTTCGGTACAAGACTCCCAAAGCTTCAGTTTTAGGGTTTTCTCCAGCATCCGTTAGTTCTGTTACAGACAAAGCGTGTGATCTCGGGGGGTGGCAAGATGCTGACCGGAATTGTTGAGCGCGGCTGAAGCGTTTTGGCAAAACTTCAAGCTAGGATAGGCTTTTGACAAATTTTAGGGTCACCTTGGTGACTTAGTCGGTTAAGCTTATGACTCTTGATTTCAGCTCAGGTCATGATCTCACAGTTTGTGGGATCGAGCCCTGAATCGGGCTCTGTATTGACAGCGAGGAGCCTGCTTGGGATCCTCCCTCTTCCTCTCTCTCCCTCTATCTCTCTCTCTCTCTGCCTTTTCCCCGATGGAGATCAAGCATGCTCTCTCTCTTTCTCTCTCTCAAGATAAATAAACATAAAAAATACTCTTATAATATGATTTCTTTGAATTTAGAAATTGCATATAATGCAAGTGATGACTCCCAGTGTGGGGAAGGTTCCGGAACCCGTGCCTGACGTCACAAATAGGGTCTACACCCATCAGACTGATGCTTTGCACAGGGTGTCCTGTGGAATGCCAACCGTGAGGGTGTTTGATACCCTCTTTAAAACCACTGGAAAGTGTGTATTTCTTCCTGTACGAACACAGAGTATGTACTGTGTACCAGCCACCGTGCTACATAGGAGGAACCACAAGGACAAAATGGTGTCAGCACCTGGGGGCCAGGCCGATGGAGGCGTCAACTGAAAATGTACTCACCCCACACGTAACCTCCAATTTCCCCGAGAAGCGTCTGCAGGTCACGAAGCTTCTTCCAAACAGCATCACAGGTCATTGTGTAAGCAGGAAGCTTGGGCGGACGAGATCTGTCTGCTGGGGGGTAAAACTGTCACTGTCCCGACTGCCCAGTGGGCCTACGGTGGATGAGGAGATTCTGTCTTCGGTGTGCTGGGGATGGTAGCGCAGGGCTGATAGTAGTGAGCTGCCGAGTGAGACGGGAACGGTGCTGTGAAAACCGCACCGCTTGTCTCCTCGACTGAAATGCTTCATCTGTGCTCATGACTCTTCGGAATCTGCAGTTTATTGCTTATATTGGCAAAAACGAATGCAAGTATAGATTTCCAGTTCACTTAATTCCATTTGATTCCACCATCTTGGGCCTGGGTCTCCCAGTTCTAGACCCACGAGGGCCAAGGCGCAATGGGATGTGGGCGTGCCAGTGGGGTGCCTGAAAACTTTATTTTTTTTAATTAATTTATTTTTTATTTCTGAGAGAGAGACAGGCAGCATGAGCAGGGGAGGATCAGAGAGAGAGGGAGTCACAGAATCGGAAGCAGGCTCCAGGCTCTGAGCTGTCAGCACAGAGCCCGACGCGGGGCTCAAACCCACAAACTGTGAGATCATGACCTGAGCCGAAGTCGGACACTTAACCGACTGAGCCACCCAGGTGTCCCCTTTTTTTTGGGGGGGGGGTGCGTGAAAACTTTAAAATGTTTTTAATTTATTATTTTTTGTTTTATTTAATTTTTATATTTTATTTATTTTTAGCTTTTATTTATTTTTGAGAGAGAGAGAGCACGTGTATAAGCAGGAGAGGGGCAGAGAGAGAGGGAGGCAGAGAGAAAGGGAGAGAGAGAATCCTAAGCGATACACCCTGACTTGGGGCTTGAAGCCATGAACCAGGAGATCATGACCGGAGCTAAAATCAGGGTCAGACACTTCACCAACGAGCCACCCAGGAGCCCCGCTTTTGTAATCTTTTAAAATGACAACTAAGATGGTATAAAAACCAAAAGGGGAATCAGTAGTCAGCTAACTTCTTAGTTTCATCTCTTCAACAGTTTCGGAAACCGGTAGAAAATAATCTGCACATTACCACTGAAATTGTTTAAAGTTCATTCTGAAGTTCGTGATCGTTTTCTGCCTGGATTCAATTTGTGAGAGTCATGGAGATAGGAAAATCGTGTATACAGCAGACCTGTTACATGACGCCTGTGTTCCGAGACTCTGATAGCCAGATAGCGGTCCTCTCCACGGAGATGTGGGGACGATCTACTTTTGGCAGGAAACTGGAAAAATACAGAGGCCCGAGTATTGGCAGAAATGTTCCTTCTCCGTTGCCCCAAGTACCGAATCGTGCTTTGGCCTGGTACGGGGGTGCCGTCCCTTAGAGATGCAGGGAGTGTGAATCCAACATGACGCATGTTGTCGCTTAGATTACCACTCATGACTCCTCAGGGAAAAAATGTAAACTCTTCATATTTATATCTACAAACCTATTTAGGAGAAGTTTATCACACTCCACACGGTTGTCTGACTCACTACGATAGACATTCATCTCTAATCTCACTTTTCAGACCACATTTTGTTTGTCAGTTTTCCCATAAATTCCTACCACCCACCCCCAAGTACCCCGTGTCCCAGAAAATAATCTGTGAATTCACTGGCCACCTGCCAGGTGGGCAAGAATGTGTCGGTCCCCATATTGCGCCTGCCTCTGTTAACCGTGCACCCTGATGGGGGATTCGGTGCTAATCCTCAAGGCGGGCCTTGCATGTTGAGTATAAAAATTGTAATACCTTTAAAAATATTGACCCTTTCTTTTTCACCAAATGGTAGGCTAATTCTTCACATCCTGGGATGGCATCCTTATATTTAACCTTGGCTTCTGTTTTGTTTTGTTGCAGTGGGATTTTATTTGCTTCATTAGCTCACGGTTAATCTTGCCTGCACTTCCCATAGTGTCTCAGTGTTGCCGATAGGGCAGCAGTGGGTGAACATGGGAATCTCACACTGACGGGTAGTGAGGTGACTTTACTGGTTTTAAATTTCCTTATATAGAAGGCTGGGTCGTCTTGATCATTTTTATATTTCTGTATAAAAAATTTAGAACGCAGTGGGAAGAAAATTAATCATTTCTATTCCTCCAGCACCATCACCATTAATATCTCGGATTATTTCCCACAAACATTTTTTCCTACATATCTTTTCAATGTCGTGGTAACCATCATGTACATAAAATTTACACACTGCCTCCTTTCATGTAAAATCTTCTAGTAACCTCTTTCAGCCTTGCCAAATGGACTTCAAAATCACTTTATAAGGTTATTTTTTTACTCTGAAATAATTGTAGAGTTGCAGGAAGTTACCAAACCTAGCACAGAACTCCTATCTGCCCTTTACCCAGTTTTCCTTGCTGGCATTACCTTATGTAACAATGCTGCAGTGAACAGCTAGGAATTTGAGATCAGACGAGATCGGGCGCGTTCAGGGTGGTATGGCCGTAGACGTAAACAACTAGGAATTTGGTCTTGGGTGTAATCAACAGACCTTACAGAGATGTCATCAGTTTGACATGTGCATGTGTGTCTGTGTGTGTAGCTCTGTCCAGTGTCATCACATAGGTAGATTTATGTAACCACCACCACAGTCAAGACACGGAATTGTTTCATGTCCACAAAGATCCCTCCTGCAACTCTATTGTGGACACACACACACACACACACACACACACACACAAACACACACACACACACACACACCCCTCTCCACCATCCCTTACCTCCGGCAATAATGAATACATTCTTTCTCTATAGTTTTGTCATTTCAAGAATGACATACAAATGAAATTGTATGAATACGATCTTTGAAGATCGGCTTTTTTCAGTCAACATAATTCTCTGGTGATTCATTCAACTTGTGTTTATCAATAGTTTGTTCTGTTTTGTTGCTGTGGGATGATGTATCTCAGCCTGCTTAACCATTTGCCCACTGAAAGACATCTGGGTTGTTTCAGGTTGAGTGCCACCAATGAAGATTTGTATAGGACCAGAGTCTCCTTTCCTCTGGGGTCATGGCCCAGCATGCAACTGCTGGGTTGGACACTAAATGCTTCTTTTTATAAGAAACTACCAGACTCTTTTTCCAGGCTGTACCAGTTTACATCCCCACCAGCCATGTATGAGAGATCCAGTTTCTCTGCATCCTTGCCAGCATTTGATGTTATCGCTTTTTTTTATTTTAGTCACTGATCGGTGGTAAGTGATAGGTTCTCGTGGTTTTACATTCCTCTAACGGCTCATGATGTTGAATATATTTCCATGTGGTTCTTTGCCATAGGTGTGCCTTCTTTTGTGAAACAACTAACTCTTCTGCCCATTTCTTTCCGGATGGTTTGTTTTATTTTACTGTTGAGTTTTGAGAGTTCTTTTTTGCCCTTTTTTAAAATGTCTATTTATGTATTTATTTTGACAGAGAGTATGCACGAGCCTGCATAAGTGGGGTGGGGGGCAGAGAGAGAGAGAGACAGAGAATCTCAAGCAAGCTTCGTGCTGTCATCTCAGAGCCTGATGTGGGGCTCGATCCCACAACCGTGAGATCATGACTTGAGCCAAAATCAAGAGTCAGAGGCTCATACTGATGGAGCCACCCAGGTGGCCCAAGAATACTTTATGCTATAGACACAGATCTTTGCTGGAAGAGTGGTTTGCAAGTATCATCTCTCGGTCTATAGATCCTCTTTTCATCTTCTCAGCATAGTCTTTGAGAGCAAAAGTTTTAAGTTTTGATTAAGTTTATTGTGAAATTAAGCCCCCCTGTTGGGCTCCACACTGGGCATGGAGCCTGCTGAAGAGTCTCTCTCTCTCCATCTGCCCCTCCCCTGCCTGTGCTCTTGTGCATGTGTGTGTATACACACACACACTCTCTCTCTCTCTCTCTAAAAAAGAATATTGTTTTTTTATTAAGTTCAAATGATCAGTTTTTCCTTTTATGGATCATGGTTTTGACGTCACATCTAAAATTTTTCCCCCTAGCTGTAGGTCCTGAAGCTTTTCTACTAAAAGTTTTATAATCATTTAAATCTCTGATCCATTTCCAGTTAACAGGTGTATGAAGCATGGGATTGAGATCACATTGCTTTTTTCTTTTTTTCCCCCTTGGAGATCCGTTCCTCCAGTGCTGTTCGTTGCAAAGATCCTCCTTTCTCCAGTGAATTAGCTTTTCATCGCTGTCAAAAAGCGGTTGGTTGTCAGGGGCGCCTGGGTGGCTTAGTCGGTTAAGCGTCCGACTTTCACTTAGGTCATGATCTCGCGGTTCGTGGGTTCGAGCCCCGCGTCGGGCTCTGTGCTGACTGCCAGCTCGGAGCCTGGATTCTGTTTCAGTCTGTGACTCCCTCTCTCTCTGACCCTCCCCTGCTCACGCTGTCTCTCTCTCTCTCTCCTAGAAATAAATAAAAATATGGGGCGCCTGGGTGGCTTAGTCGGTTAAGCGTCCGACTTTCGCTTAGGTCATGATCTCGCGGTTCGTGGGTTCGGGCCCCGCGTCGGGCTCTGTGCTGACTGCCAGCTCAGAGCCTGGAGCCTGTTTCAGTCTGTGACTCCCTCCCTCTCTGACCCTGCCCTGCTCACGCTGTCTCTCTCTCTCTCTCTCTCTCTCCTAGAAATAAATAAAACATTAAAAAAAAATTTAAAAAAAAAAAAGCGGTTGGTTGTCACTGGATGGGTCTCTTCCAGAGCTCCCTCCTCCGCTCCACTGGTCCGTGAGGCTGTGCTTCGAACAGACCACTCTCCTGATCATGTCAGCTATGTTGTAAGCCTTCTCGTCCGTAGAGCGATTCCACCCCCTTTGTAATTCTTTTTCAAAGTTGCATTTAGCTATTTCTGTTTTTCTGCATTTCCATTTAAATTTCAGACTAAGTTTGGGACTCCCGGGTGGCTCAGTCAATTGAGTGTCCAACTTTGGCTCAGGTCATGATCTCACGGTTCATGAGCTCGAGTCCCACCTCATGCTCTCTGCTGTCAGCACGGAGCCTGCTTCAGACCCTCTGTCTTCCTCTCTCTATGCCCCTCCCTTGCTTGCGCATGCTCTCCCTCTCTCTTAAAAATAAATAAAAATGTTAAAAAATAAATTTTAGACTAAGCTTGTCTCTATCTACAAAAAGCCTTGCTTAGATTTTGATAAGAACTGCATTCTACCTACAGATTGATTTTTGGAGAATTAAACCCTTCACTTTGTTGAGTTTCCCAGTCTGGGGACATGGCATGTCTCTCTGTTTACTTGGCATTTCTTTGGTAGCATCTCCTTCAGTAGGATTCTGCAGATTCAGCACGGCTGCCGTATGCGTTTTGTTAGTCTTGACCTAAGAATTCCATTATTCTGGGAGCAATTGTGAATGGCACAGTCGCCTTTAATGCCTGCATAAAATTTTATGTGGTGGATGTGTCTTTTAACGCAGACATTGAAATTGTTTCCCATTTATTCATTCTTATATTTTAAAAAATGGCAGCAAACAGCTTTCTGTATGCAACCTTTTATTTACAAAGCCTGAAAACTAAGACTGCTGGGTCAGGAGGTATGAAGGTGCCTCTGGACAGACCACGGACTTTGTGTCTGGAATAAAAGAAGAGTTTCTGCTCAGTGCCCACGAATCTGCACGTAAGACCAGTGCTTTTCTACTCACGGTATTTTCTGTTCACATTTCTTTCTCTAAAACATGGATTTAGTGGCTGTTTAGATCCTTTCCTGCCTTGTGGCCGATTACTCTCTACCACAATATACAATTCTTTCTAGGGCATGATTACTATTTTCCCCGAAACATGACCTCACCCCGTGTACTTGCCCATCTGGTAAATGGAGCTCCCATTATTCTCCCCCCTGCAAGTGGCCTCTTAGGATCCTTTTGCAAATTATTCCATTCAGATGGGAAGAATGTTACCAGTTTGAATAAGTCATTCTTCCCTGCACCCTATGGGCCCTGCTTTGCCTGCCCTCGCGCGGATCACATACATGTCCCCTGCCCAAACGGGCCGCTCGGCATGTCTGCTTCCAGAGGAAGGGCAGGGAGTGTGGGACATTTCCCAATCAGTGCAATCAATTTTAATAGCTATTGCCATGTATATGTTGGACATTAAAAAATCTGTTACTTAAGCTACTTATTCTTTGCGGAAACCAAGCTGCCTTTCTCTACCCAGGTTTGCTTAGAGGCCCCTGTCAGCCTGTCCCCGTGCTCGCTCCTTCCTGTGCTCACCCCACGGGAAAGCACGCTGTGCTATGCTGTGCTGGGCGGCCCCCAGAGCCGCAGTGCCCGTCTGAGCCATTGAATTACTACAGCCCATGGGTTTTGCCCACCAGTTCGATATTCACCCTTGAGTTACTTTTTAGGTCTGTTTCATCAGTGAGAGCAAGAGAATCTATTACAGTAAAGTAATCTAATTACTTTAATTACAATTTGTGCCTTTGACCTAAATGTTCCCAAGGACAAACTTCCAGTGATGATCTTCCGCGCGTATCAAGAAAGACACGGTGCCTGGCTGGCTCAGACGGTAGAGCCTATGACTCGGGGTTGTGAGTTTGAGCCCCACGTTGTGTGTAGAGATTACTTAAAAGTAAAAAAAATCTTAAAAAAAGACACAAGCAATCCATGGAGATGTAGACCATTCACATTGTCTTGGAGAATCTCCTTGGCCCTTTTGAAGGTTTGAATGTGCCATCTGACCACTGGCTTTGGATGTGAGTGACTTCTTATTGACGGTTCTAGAGGACCTTTGATTCCACACCTCAGGTCTTCTTTTGATGAGAAAAATAAGTGAACCCCCTGTAATGATACTTGTAGATTTGCCTTCTGCCTCTCACTCTGCAGTCCAGCCATGAGTCTGTCCCTGGTGGGGGCCGTGGTCACCCGTGCGGAAGGGCTGTCGCTGTCAGCCCAGGGGGCTCAGTGCGTCCTGGACAGGCGTGGTGCACAGTTGTCTGCAGGGGACCCAGGGCTTTTCACAGACTGGAGTTACAGAGGGCTGGGAACAGAAAACAGCCTCGTGTGAGCGAAGAGTCCTGCCCGCACAGAGTTGCCGACCCTCATTTGGGTCAGCACTTCCTCATTTTGCTCTGTCAGGAACACGAGGTTTTGACAACTTGTCCTGATAACAGGTATCTACCAAACATTTACAAGATGTTGACTTCAGAACAAAACCAAACAAAACAAAACCTAGGATATCGAGTCAGAAATAAATAAATAATGGGGACTCCTGGCTGGCTCGGTCAGAAGATCATGTGACTCTTGATCTCAGGGTCACAAGTTCAAGCCCCACGTTGGGTGTAGGGATTACTTATATAAATAAGCACACTTAAAAAAAAGGAATATGTGAATCATTAAGTCTTGGAGAAGGTGATATTCAGATTGACTTTCCCTTTGTTGGAGAAAGGGTCAAGCTCGTCCCCGTAGATCTCAGTGGGGCATGACTAACAGCTCAGCTGTACCAGTCACGTGGGTTAGCATCATGTTGGCTTTACGTTGGGACTTTAAAGCCTATATTCTCAGTTTTCTCGTCTCTCTCAGTACATCCTCTTTCATGTGATGCATGTCAAATCCAAAATGAGAATGTTCTGAGTCTGTCCCGTGGACAAGGCAGAGAAACAGCGTGATGCCGCGATCAGTGCGCACCCAGTGTGCGGCTCAGTGTTGTGCTGCACCTCTGTGGGCTTCTACTCGGTGCTGAGTTTAAACTTGTCCTAAGGGATAACGGTTTACTCAGTCCCCGCTATGCACACGTACCACCCCCACAGCAGGCTGGCTGCTCCCCGAGGAAGCTTCTCTGCAGCAGGACCTAACGGCGCACGTTTTCCATCCGTACCCAGTTTTGCGGCTCTTGGGAGACCCCTCGATGCATCTGAATAAACTCAGTGAAGTCCACTGATAGCGACTTCCTCGTCTTGCGCCGGAGATGACTGCTTAGAAAGCACATCATCAAAGGCCACTCTTGGGATGAGGTAGAAAGGGCCTGTGAAGCCGTGTTAGGAGCCTTCACCTCAAACACAGCCATCAGACGCCAGCGCCTCACACCTCCAGCCTCACGCCCGGACCTCAGGGGTGGACGGAGCCTGCGGGTGGTGGGTGGTGGGTGCTAGGACTTGGGAGCCCAGAGCTGGCTGCGTGTGGGTGGCCGTGGGCCTCCAGGCGCCACAGAAATGCCACTCCGGCCGCTGTCTGTCACTGTTCAGAATCACAGCCATCGGGGAGTCCGATCTGTGTGGACCGTGATTTGTAAAAAGGGCACAGACATGAGCCTGTCAGAAGGATGGAAGGGACAGTAATTGAAGGGGACAACAGGCAGTGCGGGTGAAGACCGACGGCACGGTGTTGGGGTGGAGCGTGAAAGACAGAGGGAAAAGTTCACTTACCTCCGTAAGCAGAAGTAGGAGCGGGCGGGGTAGGAGGCAAGGGCTTGGGCGGAAGGGAGTTGGGGTCGGCTCTGCTGCGCCCTCACGCGTCCCCCGTGTCTCCTCACCTGGTGCTGCTGTGCGGTCACACCGCGCCGGGGGGCCCGTCCCCGCCCGGTGCCCCCGTGTGTGAGCTGCAGGGACTGTCCTCCACGCCGAGGCCCTTCCTTGGGTCAGAAAGAAACGCGGGCACCTGGCGGTTCCATCAGTTGAGCGATGGGCTCTTGGTTTCCACTCTGGTCATGACCTCTCACTTGGAGAAATCGGGCCCCACACAGCGCTCTGTGCTGACAGCGTGGAGCCTGCTTGGGGTTCTTTCTCTACCCCTCCCCACTCGTGCTGTCGCTGTCAGGGAAGGAAGGAAGGAAGGAAGGAAAGAAAAAGAGAGAGACAGGAAGAAAGAGAGAAAGAGGAAGGAAGGGGGGAAGGAGGGAGGGAGGAAGAGAGGAAGGGAGGGAGGAAGAGAGGAAGGAAGGATGGACAGAAGGGGGGAAGGAGGGAGGGAGGGGAGGGAACCCAGCACTCCAGGACGACGAGAGCCGTGGGCCCCCGGGTTAGCACAGGCTCCGTCCCTCCGGAAATCCTGCGTCCTGAGGAGCATCGGGTCAAGTACACCTGTGCTCCCGGAGCTGCAGGTCACCGGGCTGGACGCCAGGTCTCGGGCGGCGGGCACGTCTCCCCCCCTCTCAGGTGGCCTGTGTCCCGCTCCTGAAATTTCAGAGCCTCAACCTGCCGGCTCGACATTCCACCCAGCGTTTCCCCTTATCTCCCCGCCCTCCTCTGCGGTTGAAGATTTATCCCTAAAGAAAGCCCTCCTTGTTTTGTCTCGATTCCAGCGAGTGCCCGAAGGACCCGCTGGATGTGGTGCCGCTCGACTTAGTGGCTCAGCATAGGTTTAGCCCCTTCGATGGAGAGGGAACTTTCTGTACAAGTAGTTTGCCGAGGAATAGATTGGGCGGATGCGTCTGGCCGTCACTGCATCTCACGTCTGCACACACACGCCAGTGAGAGCAGACACGCAGGTCGAGGCGTGTGCAGGGGGTGTGACGAGCAGGGGAGACCCCGCCACCCCGCTGCTCACGCGGTGCCCGGGCCTGGTCAGAGGCCGGCTACCCCAGCGTGGGCCAGGGCGGGAACCGGGAACCAGGAACCCGCCCCGCCCGGCCCGGCCTGTCTGCGCAGAGGGGCCTTCTGGCTCTTTGAGTTCATGGTTTCGGTGATTCTTATGTCCCGTTAGCAACAGGCACAAAGCCCTCCCCCTGCCGGTGTCTCCGCAGCGAGATGCATGTTTTCATTGGTTCAGGGCCCAGTAGGCTTACTGGTAACAGAGACCCCAGCCTGCTGGCAGCCCAGAGTCAGATGCTATGGGAGCTCCCGGGGGAGTGCTCTCCCCTTACCTACCCGCCCCTGCAGAGGGTACCTGCTCTGGTCTGCACCTCCTGGAGGCAGCACAGAAGGCTGTGGGGTCGCCCTTCTCTCCACTTTGTAAACATTCCAGAGCTTCCGTTTCTAGCGCAGCCTGGACTAGGTGCAGCATGCTCTCTTGCTGATAGTACTGGGTCTTTTTAAATTAAAAAAATATTTTTTAATGTTTATTTTTGAGAGAGAGAGAGAGAGAGAGAGCATGAGCAGGGGAGGGGCAGAGAGAGGGAGGGAGAGAGAAAGAGAGAGAGGCAGGGAGAGAAGGGAGAGGGGGAGGCAGAGAATCCCAAGCAGGCCCCAGGCTGTCAGCACAGAGCCCGACTCGGGGCTCAAACTCAGGAAGCATGAGATGAGGACCCGACGCTTACCCAGCAGCCCCAGCGGCCTGACAGCACCATGTCTAGAATACGTAGATGCTTTAGGGAGCTGGGAAGTTAGCAGATATTCGGGGGCCAAAACCCGTGTTAAGAGCAGAACCCTGACTAAGAGGACAGTGAGGCTGACAGTCTCCTTGACAGCAGGTGACAAAGCTGGTGACCTTGAGGCGACCTCGTGGCCTCATGGTGCAGGGGGACTGGTGAAGGTCCCAGGCGGACGTCTCACCCACCCCAGCACGAAGGACACCGGACCCTGTGCCCCGTCCGAGGGTCTCCAGCCGGAGTTCTGGGGAGGGTCCTGTCCGGAGATCCTCGTGAGGCCCCAACACAGGGTGAGGCCCAGGGGGCGCTCACGCTGGAGAAGGAGGGGCGGGGAGGCAGGCCGTGGGGAGGCAGGGAGGTGAGGAAGTGGGGGGGCGGGGGGAGAGGACCCTGGGGAGCGGGCTGGATGCGAGGAGGAAAACACCCGGAGGGAGCAGTGGGCCGTGGGGTGCCGGGGTGGGGGGGTCCGACCCCTGGGTGCAGCGCTCTCTCTCGTGACTGGGTGTCAACTGGGTGGCAGTGAGTAGGAGAGGCCCTGGACACGGAAAATCCCTTCAGAGATCTCTGCACACCTGGAGTAACCCTGGGGGGGGGGGTAGGGGGAGTCTGTGTCTCCTTCTCTCTCTCCCCCTCCCCTGCTCATGCTCTGCCTCTGTCTCTGTCTCTCTCTCAAAAACTGAGAGGCGCGAAGCCAGCTTCACGGGCGGACGCGCCAGGGGCAGGGGCGTGCGGGCCCACTGTAGGAACACCACCTGACTGACCCAGTGGGTCGACTGACACCGTGTGCCGCAGCAGCAGGTCTCTGGCTCTCCACAAAGAGTGGCTGAAGACGAAGAATGATCTGGAATCTTCAGGAAGCACACACGTGCTGGGAAATGTCATCAGGGGAGAGACCAGCGGGCTAACTGTCCACACCTCCTGTCCCCGTCCTCCTTGGCGGGCTGTGTGGATGCCAGGTTCTGTCTCCCGCCTTGTGCCTGGGGACCGTGGCGAATTTGGCTTTCCCATCAGCACCGGGACTGTTACCGTGTTCCAGCCGTTACCAGAATGAAGTCCCGGACAGACGAGATTCAGTGAATTACTACCTCGTTCATGGCGAAGGTGTGGCATGACCATGGCCACGCGACTGAAGTTACTTCAGGAGGGAAACCGGGACGTGGGGTGACTCACCCCGGCCGGGCGGCAGGTAGCGGGTGGTCAGTGGAGCCCCGGCCCCGAAGTGACAGGACGGGGGGCTCTGTTCTTACGCAACAAAGAGCCTTCAGCTTCTTTCTTCAGTTGACAGGTCAGCAGCAGGAAAGGATGGCCTCCGTGTTTCTCTGGGGACTTGGAACATGGTCTTGAACTTGAGCTTTGGCCTTGTTTCCTAAGTGGAAACCAGAGCCTGCAGCAGCCGCGAGAGTGCGGTTTGCTTGGTGAAAACCAGGCCACGCGGTGAACACTGAGCCTCGCGCGGTTTCTTTCTCTTCCCACCACGACGGAGAGGTTTCCGGCGCAGGCCGCTCTGTCCCCTGGACCTCCAGGGCCCTGCGCTCCAGGGGGCCCGAGGTGTTGCAAAGGCAGGAGCGCCTTCGAGTGTGACCCCCACCCCAGACTGCGGTCTGAGGATGGCGCCCGTCCGCCAGCATTCGCCCCCCGCATTCTTACATGTTTATTCAGGAAGGGATCACAGGGGCGCCGGGGGACCCAGTCAGTTAGGCGTCCCACTCCTGATTTCGGCGCAGGTCATGATCTCACAGTTCATGAGTTTGAGCCCTGCGTCCAACTCTGAGATGACAGTGCAGAGCCTGCTTGGGATTCTTTCTCCCTCTCTCTGCCACACCCCTGCTCATATGCTCTCTCTCTCTCTCTCCTCTCTCTGTCTCAAAATAAATAAAACTTAAATTTTTTTTTTAAAAAATGAAAGGATCGCAAGTCAATGGCATTCTTTTTAAAATGTATTTATTTAGGGGCGCCTGGGTGGCTTAGTCGGTTAAGCGTCCGACTTTCGCTTAGGTCATGATCTCGCGGTTCGTGGGTTCGAGCCCCGCGTCGGGCTCTGTGCTGACTGCCAGCTCGGAGCCTGGAGCCTGTTTCAGTCTGTGTCTCCCTCTCTCTCTGACCCTCCCCTGCTCACGCTGTCTCTCTCTCTCTCCTAGAAATAAATAAAACATTTAAAAAAAAAAAATAAAATAAAATGTATTTATTTATAAAATACACGGTGCGATAGCTGTGGCAAAAACGCCCTTCTAGAGGGAGGACACAGAGGTGCGCCTCACGTGTGGACCCTGCCAGTGGCCTTTACAGCCCAGCACTGTGGACACAGACAAATTCTCAGGCACTTATCTGACGCCCGTGGCCATATTCATCCCTTCCCCAACTCTCGCCCAAACTGCCAGAAGCCGAATGGATTTCATTGAGGTCCCTTTACACTTCCCTGAGACCCTGGTAAGACCAGATGACAGAAATCGCCACAGAAAAGAAAAAGTGGCTCACCTGGCCCCAAGCAGAAAGTAGGCACAGGGGCGCCTGGGGGCTCAGCCGGATAAGTGTCCAGCTCGTGGTTCCATCTCAGCTCACGATCTCACAGTTGGTGAGTTCACACCTGCGTCGGGCTCTGCGCTGCCAGTGAGGAGCCTGCTGGCGATTCTCTCCCTCCCTCTCTCTCTGTCCCTGCCCCGCTCGCGTTCTCTGTCTCTAAATAAATAAATGTAGAAAAAAGAAAACGGGCACAAATAAGGAAGATTATGTAAAGCTCTGTGGTGTTCCGACTCTCACAATAAACCCCGTGTGACAGGCACCCTCTGTCACCAGCAAGTAGAGATCACCCGTCACCAGGGACGGGAACCTTTTCTCCTTTCCACCCCAGCCCAGATCCTCTTCAGAAATCCTACTTAATAGAAGCTCTTAAAGTCACGCTTTCTTTGTCCAGTCCGTTCCCAACAGATTTATTGTCCTTTTGTCTATAAAGAATAAAAACCACGTGCTCTGGTCATTTCTCCAGGTCTTCATTTAGTCATTGGGCCTCTGTGTGCACATAATACTGCTCGGATTTCCTTTCCTCCCGTTGATCTGTCTTGTGTAAAGTTAATTCTCAGGCCGGTCGGTCGTGAACCTTGAGCGCAGAGAAGAGTTTTTCCCTCCGTTCACCCCAGTCCTCAAAACCCATAACATTACCCAACTCGTCCTACGTTCAGAGTAGACGGGCGCGTGATGCATGTGAGGTCCCGACGCTGGTGTTTTCATCGCGTGTCACTGCTCTCTTGCAGGAGGAAGGCACCGTCAAGGAAATTGACATCAGCCACCATGTGAAGGAAGGGTTTGAAAAGGCCGACCCTTCCCAGTTTGAACTGCTGAAGGTCCTAGGACAAGGATCCTACGGAAAGGTAAGCTGGGGCGTGCGTCCCTCCGAGTGAGGCTCACGCACGTGGCAGAAGCACGGGGCTGGTGGGGGAGGGGCGGGCGCGATGGCAGACGGCCTCCTGGACACGGACTCGCGGCCCTGAGGCCGAGGGAGTGAGGCTCGCAGGCGGTGCCCCCCGTGCAGGGCCCCGTGGTGACGGCGGCCCGCACGCACGCACAGGGACCGGCGTGACGGCGGTCTGCACGCACGAGGGACAGGGACTGGGGGTGACGATGGCCCACACGCACGCAGGACCGTGAACTCACCCCACACGGCTCCGATCCAGTAGTGTGTGGCTGTGCAAGCCAGGACAGCACGGACCCTCGAGGACACCCCCACGGCCCCCTCCCCTGGGACGACCCTGGATACCCGGCTCATCATGACAGTGCCTCTCCGAAAGCGCACACTCACCAAGAAAGAAGAAAGCCGTGCCCTTCAGGGCTGGCACGTGACTGGCCCTCAGGAGTCAGGAAGGCCAGCCTTGTCCTTGGGCCCCTCTCCTTACCCTCTGCCCCTGCTGCGCAATTATTCTCTCTCCGAGCCTCAGTTTCCTTGTCTACAAAATGGGGATGACACGTCTGTGATTATTGTACGGATTGAAGACGACTAGAATCCCGTTGCGCTTGCTAAGCTGTATCCGTGTGAAGAATTGTGCCCTTTCTTACCTTCCAAGTGCGGTGACAGCTGATCACTCTGGGGACGTGAGAAGCGGCTGGGCCTCAAATGGCAGAACGCCGTGACTCTTCCGTCACAATGACACATGAGTCCTTCCCATGCAGTGCTGAGTGGTCTGTGTACGGGGAGGAACTTAGAAATCTACAGACTCTGACGGCATGATTGCGGGCATATTGGGGGCTGAGAGAAACACGAAGGCTGACCTTTCCCAGGGGCAAGCAACACCACGGCCTGGCGTGTGGACGGACACTCACCCAATCTCCATTCTTCGTGGGACTTTGTGCCAAGATGAGGCCTGGTGCTGGTGATTCAGTGTTGGATTGACAGTGTGTTAATGGTGTTCTGGAAGGTCTCTTACAGACCGTGAAATTTGTGATTGCAGAATTGATCTTTTGGCCTGCTTATCAGGTGGAACGTCTTTTTCTTTCTTCTTTTTCACTTTCGTATGGTGACATGGTAAGGGACACGTCTGATGTAGGTAAAACCACACTAGTTTTGAAGCGTACAGCATTACCTGTATTCAAAATTTCGTGTCCTACAAAAACAGCTACTTAATACGGTTCCTAAGTTATTTTTGGAAGGAGGGAGCGAAGATTTCCGTCTCTCACAGTATAAGAAGCGTTACTGAAAGCGTAAGGCAGAGCCTCGTCACGCGGTAATGAAGTGTTTGTCATTAATTAGAAATGTCAGAAAAAAAGAGAGTGGTATAACTCTCTCTCTCTGAGAGCTATGATTTTGGAACAGAGAGGAGCAAACACACACATTCCCCACGTCTGTTTCCTGAGAACAGATTCAGTCCGTGGAGGACATGATCAGCTGAGTGGTCTCGTGTGCAGTGTGGGGCCCTGGCGGGGGGGTGCTGCTGCATGTGACTGAGTCCCTCTTCCTTCGCCGTGGACGCGCCCAGCACCCCCAGCTTAAGGTGCTTGGTCACAGCATGGACAGACCGTGCTTCTGAGCCCCACAGGTCTGGGGCTCTGGGGGCCGTTCAGAAACGTGACTGGACAAAACATACCCTTGAGAATGCCCTCCTGGGGGACTCGGGGGTTAAACATGAGAGGCTAAAAGGCTTTGTCCAATTCCCACCAAATTTCACATTTTGAATTAAAAGTTTGCTTTAAAAAAGTTCTTTGGCAGACTACACATGAAATAATGGTGGAATCCCCAGAGTGACCATCTGTGTCATGCTCCATGCCTTCTACACGCCTGTGCACTTACGTTCACTTGGGCCGCGGTAGATGCGGGCCACGCCGGCCAGAGGAATAAAAGAGGCGGTAGCCACTCGTACGCGTGTCTTAACCTCCGCCAACAACGTAGTTCACAGCTCAGCCACGACTGTGTGTCGGGCCAAGTCCGCGGGGCCCTGGGGTGAAATCCAGGGTTCCCGGGGGGCGAGGGGTGCCAGACACACGGGCCAGGACTCCACACCCCTCGGAGGTGCCGACATCAGCTCGAGAGCCACAC
The DNA here is from genome assembly GCF_003009895.1 of Hyaena hyaena. Classification (NCBI taxonomy): domain Eukaryota; kingdom Metazoa; phylum Chordata; class Mammalia; order Carnivora; family Hyaenidae; genus Hyaena; species Hyaena hyaena. The sequence goes on from NW_024081235.1 coordinate 1,085,814, forward strand.
AGGGCTGCCTGTTAGGAATTTTCAGAGAAGCAAAACTAATGACGAGGGGAGAGGAGCCATGTGTCCTCACACCCCGTATGATTGTATTCTTCGTCCCTAAGCACCCTATGTCCGTGTGCAGAGGTCCCCTGGCATCTGCCCTCCAGAAGAGAAAAGAAGAGCAGAACGGAACATCTTCATCCAGAAAGCTCGCGTTAGATTTCCCTTCTCCCCTCTGCTCCCAAGAGCAAAGAGCCAGAGTGAATCTGGAGTCCGGTGTCCCCAGGTCACAGTCACCTGTTACTGGGTCCCGTCGTTCTTTCTTTCCCCCCGTGAAGGGATTGCAGATGCTGGGATGCAGCAAGGAATAAAGTGCAGTCTCTGCCCCTTGGCAGCGATGCCCACCTTCCAACCGCAGGCTCTTCCTGGGGACCGCGACGTGCCTTTGCCACCCCGCCCACTGCGGGAGCCCTGACGGGTCCTCCCTCAGCCACTGCCCTCCTCGTGTGCATCCCAGACAGAGGAGGAGTGTCTGCTGGCGGCGGGTCCCCGTGCGGGACCACGCAGGGCAGCGTGCGCTCGCATCTCCGAGTCAGTCATGCGAAGTGTAGGGAGCGGTTTGCCGAAGCACTCAGCTGGGAAAAACGGAGACCGTCTCTGGTCATTGGGGACGTGTCAAGACCTCATGATTTCAGGGGCGTCCGGAGAGCAGGGGAAGGCTGGTGCGCAGGCAGGAGACGCGGCCTGTCCTCAGACAGGGCGATTTCAGCGTGGGGCCAGGAGAGCAGTGAAAGGCTGGGAGACACGGCCGTGCGTCCGGGTGTGCCCGGAAGGTCTGCAGGAAGGAGGCGCCCAAGCCGCCCGCGAGTCCGAAAGCGACTCCTCCCCACCCCCTCGCCTGGGGTCCCTCGTATGGATAAGCACCAGGGGTCCGTGTGGAAAGACTCCTTTCTTCAGGATACTCGGGGAAAGGATCACAATCCCCGCTCTCGGAGAAGGGCTGAAGCCAGATCAAAGCAGGCCCTTGTCCTCCTATGACTAAATTGGGAGCATATAGGATTGGTCTTTCCATGTCTTCCTTTTGAGGACCTTGTCACCGTAACGTCCCCTGAGAGGGCCCGGCCGCCACCTGTTGGCTCCTGACTTGGAGGACTTTGCAGCCCCCTTGTGAGGTCGCAGCTCCGAGAGGTTTGCGGAGAGAGTCGGGGGTGGTTTAGCCAATGACGGCGGACCCTGGAGATTTGGGGCGAGTTAGGACGGCGCAGCGTCTGTCATCACGTGTCCCCTCATAATGTCTTTGTGCGTCACACGCCGGGCCGCTGAAGAAGGCAGCTCCAGGAATGAAATGGGGAGAACACGCAACTGGGCTAGAGGCGAAGGCTCGACGACCGTATTTGCTGAAATTGCTGGAGTTCTCGAGAACCTATTTCACTGCATCCAAGGGTAGAGTCCTAAACGCCGTGCGCCAGCCAGTGGGCGGGAGAGGCAGCGGCGGCTGGTGAGCCCATCTGTCCTCTCAAGGTCATGTTTATCCTGTTAGGTGCCCAGAGGGTCCCTCCTGCTGCTGTCTGTAGTGACCCCAGGGCCTGGCACATAGTGGGGGCTCCATGAGCGCTGAGTCTCTTCCAGTTCTTCTCAAAAACAGAAGCACAACTCTTTTATTTTTATTTATTTCTGAGAGAGAGCGTGCGAACAGGGAGGGGCAGAGAGAGAGGGAGACACAGAATCGGAAGCAGCTCCAGGCTCCGAGCTGTCAGCACAGAGCCCGACGCGGGGCTCGAACCCACGAACCGTGAGATCGTGACCTGAGCTGGATGCTCAACCGACTGAGCCCCCCAGGCGCCCCTCTTCTTTGTTTTTTTTAAAGTTGGTTTATTTTGAGAGAAAGAGAGCAAGAGCACATGTGCAGTCAAGGGGGAGGGGCAGAGGGAGAGAGAATCCCAAGCAGGCCCTGGCCTGGCAGCGCCGAGCCCTAGGAGGGGCTCCAGCTCACAAACCGTGAGATCGTGACCTGAGCTGAAGTCCTTGCTCAACCGACTGAGCCTCCCAGGCGCCCCTGAGTACAGCTCTCTTCATAACAGACAGGCCATCACTCTCAGTCATCACCTTTTTTTTAAAGCCTGAGCCTCGAGAAGGACGTTTTATGAGCAATATTTATGCAGAATTTGACGTCTTTGAGCTCACCTTCATTGTGGCTGCCCACGTGTGCTGGGCCTCCGGTGAAGCCTGCAGTGGAGTGGGGTCCACGGCCCTGAGTCCACACGTGTGTGTGCTCTCACGTACGTTCACATGTGCATCAGGCACACCCACTACTATTGTCGGGAAGAGGGGGAGGAAGGAACGAAAAGGGAGGCAGGAAAGATGGCTTCCGGAGTCGCACCCTGTGAAGGAGGGTTTGCTGCTGTCACTGTTTGTCTGGTGACCAGGACGCTCATCTCGGGGCTGAGCAGCGGGCTTCCCTGTGATGGAGGGAGCAGGTTAACTGTCCCCGCTGCGGCGCGCCGAGGCAGTGTCCCTGCTCAGTGACTCCGGGACCGGGACCGGGCTGGCTCGCCCCCTGGCCCCGTGGCCCCCAGCGCCGTCGCGGGGGGCTGCAGCCCGAGCGTCTGGCTCCCGCTCTGCGGTGCTCTGGCCCCAGAGGGCCACACTCCCTCCCTGCTCGAGTCACAGCTGTTTGGCCAGCAGCCCTTCCCTGCCCCCCACACACCTGGCCCCGCCCCCAGGCCCTCTGGGGCTCGGAGATCTCTCCTGTGTGCCCGGCACTGGTGCCCCAGCCCCTTGGGGGGCCCCCAGCCTCTCCCACCTGCCCACTGGGTTGTGCTCACAGCCCTGTGTCCGGGGGGCTCCCCTCCGCCCACAGGCCCGCACCAGCTCGGGGGTGGGGCTTGGAGACTTGGGGGGACCTCCTGCCTGAGCAGACATGGCAGTCAGAGGACTCAGGATGTCAGACAGCGAAGTTTCCTCCGCACACCCCACCCTGCTGACTGCTGCAACAGTCTTTTCTACCTGCCTGCAGGGAGGCTCGTCCCCAGCAGAGCCCTCATCTGTGGGAACTGCAGGAGGTGGCTTGTATAGCCCTGCCTGCTGAGGGAGAGACCCCAGATTGTCTCCCTGGGGGTCTGCGCCACAGGCTGCCTCACCCCGCCAACAAGCACCAGCATGTGGGACACGTGCATACATGTAGACACGTCCCCTGTCCCCGGAAGGTGACAGAATAGTCCAAATCTGAAAGGAAAGGGCTACCTACTTCTCACTGTCCTCACTCCGGGAGGCAGCGTCCAGTGGGGCCAGCGTGTTGCCCTCATTTTTGTCTGGGTGGGGGAGGGGAGGGGGGAGGGATGTTTGCATTGACCCGGATCCATGCGGGTCTGGGGAGGGTACTGTGACCCGAGCGTGGCCGCGGTCAGGAAGGAGCGGAGCGGGAGCTGTCCCGGGTCAGGAGGCCGCTGAATCGCCTCGAGGGCCCTCGGTGAACTGAGGACGGCGGTGATGACTCCGTTACCGGCATCCCAGTGCGGCGACTTGGGGTCTCCCGGGGCCAGTGGAGGAGACACCGAGGACCCTCGGCTCCCGAGCTCCTGCCCCTCACTTTCCTCCTCGTCACTGTCCCCCCCAAGGGCAAGGCTGGGAAAGAGCAGACCCCTCGTGCTGGTCTCTGTCCCCTGCAGGTGACACCGCGGCCCCCACCCCAACACCACGCCTAGTGGGCGGGGCTCCTGGAGCTAGCGCCCCGCCCCCGGCCGGCGCAGCGGCCCCCCCACCCCAACCCCCCCACCCCTCCTGCTTCTGGAGGCCCCCTGGGGAGGCATTTCGGGGAAGGTTGAGTCACTGTCACCCTTGTGGTGGCGCATCCACTGGGTGGCAGGTGTCATCAGCGTGGCAGTCTCTCCCGTGGCGCCGATGCCCCAGGGAGGTGTGTGTGTTTATTTTACTAACTGGCCAGGACACCAGGCTCACTCAGCCCCTCAAACGATTGTCTTTCCTTTTTGGTTTCCCTTGATGCCCCTCCTCAAGGTGTTTCAAAGTCATTAAGGCCGCACACGAGTGTACCCAGAGCCACTTAGAAACTAACTCTCCATGTAAATCCAAGCTGCTCAGAGCTAAAATTTGGGTGAAGAAAGCTCAAAATAAGAGGTTCAAAATAAAGAGAACCCAGTTTATCTTAAGAATCAGACTGTTCTGTGTAATCAGGGCGGCCTTCACGGTGGGGATTTACAAAGGGATGTTTAGAATAAAACAAATCATCTTCCTTAAAATTTATGAATATTGATTTTCTTTTTTTAAAGTTTACTTATTTATTTTGGGAGAGAGAGAGAAAACCAGTGGAGGAGAGGCAGAGAGAGGGAAACACAAAATGGGAAGTGGGCTCCAGGCTCTGAGCTGTCAGCACAGAGCCTGACGTGAGGCTCGAACTCACAACCGTGAGATCATGACCTGAGCTGAAGTCTGAGGCTCAACCGACTGAGCCACCCAGGCGCCCCATGAATATTGTTTGGTTTCCTAAACAACTGGTCTTTTTTCCTGATGGAAAGTGTTCAGGAGAAAGTTAGTGATACCAAAACAAATGCTGCTTCCTACAAACATGTAATGCTCTTCATCCCGCAGTTACAGTCAATTAGATGAAATTCGTCCAGCTTTGATGTTGGAGAAGATTTTAAATGTAGAATTTCACGATAGCATATTTACTTCATTGGATTTTCCCCTAAACTCCCTTGCAGAGCCCTGCGACAATTCAAATAAGGAAAGTGGGTTTGAAGTGCAACCAAGTTCGGGCGTTGTGTTCTCTCTGTCAGGTGTTCCTGGTGAGGAAGGCCAAGGGGTCCGACGCGGGACAGCTCTACGCAATGAAAGTCCTCAAGAAAGCCACCTTGAAAGGTAGGACTCTGCGTGCGGATGTCTATACCGTGCCAGCTCTTTGCGGGATACGCGTTCTGCTTAGCAGTGCGTGGTTTCCAGAGCTGCCTCTCAAGGAGTGTGTCAGACACGTTACCCTCCAACTGATGATAAACAGTACAAACGTCTCCCTGAATATCTAACATCTCCCTGCAAAATTTCCACGATTTCCAGGGAGAAAAGCCATATTGCGTAAATACCGTTCTCCCCCATATGTTCTGCGGCGGCGTGCCATTTGGGAAAAAGAACATCGAGGAGGAAAGCAGAGGCTGCATGGCGGCCCGGGGGCCCCAAGTCCTTTGGAGCCTTCAGTCACACAGGATTGCTCAGTTCCCAGCAAAATGCGGTTCGTGGCTGGGTGACTCCCCAGGGGCTGGGTGTTAGGAACAGAGCTCTGTACCCCCGACCGCCAGGGAGGTGCGAGCACTAGACACCAGGGCAGAACAAAACTGCCTCCAGGGTCGCTGGCTCCCGGGCTCCTGGCCCACAGCACGTACGAACCAGCCCCTGCTCCCGCTCTGATCCCTTCCCACTCACGCTGCTGGTGAGGGAGGGGCCCATCCCCTGAACAGTGGAAGGTGTCCAGGCACCCGCGCCAGGCCCTGGGCAGGTGCAGCACTGTCTTATTGGTCCTGTACCCTCATAACACCCTGGGGAGGAGGGTGTGCATGCCAGGCTGGGCCGCACGGGCCCGTACAGGACAGAGCCACCACGGACAGGCGTGAGGAGGCGGCTGCGTGGAAACACGAAGGCAAGGTGGCCCCTGTGCCCGCAGAGGATGCGCTGGGGCTGTCTGAATAGTTCTGTGGGCTGGCCTGTTTATCGGGCGAGGACCAGGGGTGCAGCCAGGAAACTGTCAGGATGGGGGGCTCTCTCGCAGGGAGGGGGAGACGTCTGTCAAGGGCAGGGGGATCGCAGTCCTTTGGGGACCATGAGACTCAAAAATGTGAAAGCAGCTCTTGAATCTTCAGGTCTTACGACAATGTCCTCAGTGAGTACGTTCAGGGTAATGTGTTGTTATCTGCACTCACGTCACTTCCTGTTGCCTGGTGAACAAGGTAAGATGACCAACAATATAGGACAGGAAATGCATAACTAGGTGGGGATTACCATGCAGCAGGTGGCAGGACCCAGGGGACCCGGTCACCCCAGGGCAGTGGCACCCGCTTTGGCCAGACTGGAGCCTGTCTCGGGCTCACCCGTGCGTGCTTGGGAGGGGACGTTGTTAGAAACATACTCCCAGGCTGCCCCCCCTCCCCCGCCCAGACCTCCTGAATCACAGTCCCTCAAGGGCACAGCCTGGAACGTGACTTCCTAAACAAGTCGTCTCAGGAACTCTGATTTGGGTTCTCTGATCGCAGCATTCTGTCTTATTGCAGACATTTGCGTGTTTTGTTCAACGGTTTTAGTAACCCCGTAATTTAAGCCGTCCTCCTAATACTGAATGTTTTTTCTGGTAGCTGTAATCCTATTTCTAAAACGGTCAATGGAACCTGGCCAAATAGTTCAAGATTCTCATAATGATGTAATTTAAAAGATGGTTCTTTAAAAGATGTATAGCAAGCAAAGACGAAACGCTGAAAATGTATGGGAAACAGAGCTCGCTTTGGCGAGGTCAGGATCACCGAAAAATGGGTGTCTACAAATAAGGAGCTCCTCTCACCTGCTCAGAAGGCTAGACGCAGAGTCACCTGTGACCTGACCGCCCCTTTCCTGTGCTGTAACCAAGAGAAAGAGAAGATGTGTGTAAACACCAGCACCTGCGTGAGTGTTCCTGGCGCATTAGCTAATTCACGAGACCTAATAACGTTTGGGAAAAAGCCCAAAGCGCCCATCAACTAACACGTACACAAGTGCGATACACCCACACAGTGGCATTGATTTGGCAACAGAGAGAAGCGAAGCCTGACGTCTGCCCCAACGTGGACGGCCCTGCAGACCTTACGCCAAGTGAGAGAAGCCAGCCGCAAAGTTGCCTGTATTGTGCGATTCTGTGTATGTGAGAACGTCTGGTAGGCGGTGCCCCCTCAGGGACAGAAAGCCAACCAGTAGCTGCCAGGGGCCGAGGGGAGAAAGGGGGTGACTGTTATTGGGTGTGGGTGTGTTTCGGGCTGATGGAAAAGTTTTCAGATTGACTGGTGACGGGTGCATAACTCGGAGTATTCCAAAAATGATTGACTTGTACACTTGGAATGAGCGAATTGAATGGTATATAGATTATAGCTCCATAAAGCTGTCATTTTCAAAATGAACTGCTGAATAACAGGGCCGTTTGCTAAAACCATTCTTTCATCCTCAAAGCATTGAGGCGGACTCTCTGCAGCACCGAGCAGCCCGGATCTACAGCCTAGACGAGGAGCCGCTGTGGCTCCTCCTTAGCCGCAGACTGTTCCCGGTGGTCGCACAGCCGTCCTTCTCCCCATCGGCAGAGTCTGTGTTAACCTCCCCAGCACTGACCTTAAATGGTGCCTTTTCCTTAACTCGTGACTGTTCCTGCTTCTCAAGTACGACCTCACTGTCTCTTGCCCTAAGAAGAGAAGGGGACGAAGTAGGAGTGACATTGGCCCCGCCATCAGGGATCCGCACTGTGCACCTGCTCTCGAAGAGCAAAGTCAAGTCAAGGAGCCCGAAGCTGCTCTCTGTTGAGCTGAGCCAGCTGCTGAGCCTGCACTCTGCCAGCATTAACCTTGACCTCCGAGCTCAGGCCAAGCACCCTGGCTCAGTGATTTCACCCTCCGCGGACGCATGTCTCCACACTTGTTCATGATCCAATCCAGTGTCCTTGAGAAAGGGCCCCCGACACAGTGTTACACGGACTAGACAGGATACAAAGCGGGTCCACAGAATGATCGAAGTATTGTTCAATGCCTGGACATCTCCATCGACACAGGTAGCTGCGTGTACAAGCAAGTAGGACACCTTGTCCCGCTGCTAGGAAACACGCCAGAATGAACACGGTTACAGGATTATTGGTACCTTATATGGTCTATATTTCAAGTGTTCAACAAAAATGAAACACGTGTGACTTTTGTCATGTAAAGTCATTTGCAAAATATTCCAGAGTGACGTGGCTGATCACATAAAATCATTTTTACACGGTGAGAACAAGCCGTATCAGCATAAAAAGGTAGACAAATTTCCCGTGTCATTTGCTCCTTTAAAACCTGCCTTTCGAACCACACATTATTTGACATCCTTTACTGCTTCAGCTTTCCATAACCGTCCATCACTACAGAATAGATTTTTTTTTCCAGAAATGCAATTGGGATTTATTTCCTCAAGACAAAATGGAAAGATTAAAAAGCAGTGTTTCACGTGAGGTGGACTGAGCGTGTGCGGGAAGGAGGCCGGGCGTCTCCAGGCCCCGCTGGCCAGGCTTCGCCTCGGCAGGAAACCTGAGCCCTGCGAGCCTCCCTGCCTCCTCGCTCGCGGCAGAGGATTGTTTAAATTTGCTCCGTCACAGACTCCACCTTCGTGTTGGGCCCCGTGTGCAGGCTGATTAGTAATTCTGCAGAATGTGCCGGAGGGGCCAGGAATGCACTGCGACTGTGACGCTCCCCTTGCTCGCCTCCGGCACCTGAGGAAGGTACAGACAGCCCCCCAGAGGCAGAAAGGCAGGGAATTTGAACACCGAAAGCACCGGGAGAAGGGAAGCATGGAAAGGGGGCAGGGGGCTTGCAGAGATCACTGTAAAAGCACAGATTGCTTCTCCAGACCGTGGATGACTGTCACGCGTGTGCAGGAGAGAACTCGTCGGTCCAATCCCAAACAACCTGCCACAAGGACAATAGTCTCTGACAGCTCTAGCTTATCTTTAAATGACTGAGGCGTTGCCGGGCGCCTGCACCCCTTTCTTTAACGAGGTGGCACATCACGTGTAAGGAAACGTCAACCATTCCGCAGGAGGGTGTAGAGGCTGGCAGCCCCCCCAGCCACCCACCCATCTTCGTCTTCCAGCACATTCCCCACCCACCCCCCCGCCCTCTGCCTCACGGGCGTGCAGGGCAGGGGCCCCTGGGGTGCTGCTGGCCTCCTGGTTGCTTAAGGACCCTTTGCAAATGTTGGGCTTCTTTCGTAACTGTGTAGTCATTACTCAATTATTCACTGAGTTGTTACAGTAACGGTTTTATACAACATTTCCACACGTCATGAACCTAAAGGCTGATGCCTTGGGAACTGGGCTCAGATGCCTGTAAACATAGTCCCACATACGAGACGGCCTGGCCCCCGTGCCCTTGCCGAGCGAGTCTGCACTCAGGGCCCCGTCCCCTTGCAGAGCGAGTCTGCGTGCAGGGCCTGTCACCCACGTTAGTAACAGGGCTCCCCCAGCTTGGCTAGGACTGGAATTGCCTGCGGGACTTTCACAGGAGGCTGCTGCCAGGGGCCGCCCCGAGGCTCTGAGTCGGGGGGTCAGGGTGGGGGTAGATATGAGAACACATCACACCCCCAGGTGAGAGGACCCCGATACAGTGGGGGGGGGGGCATAGACCTGGGCCCTGGGGCTCGTCTTGCTTGACCTCTGTTGGCTGCGTCACCTTGGGGCGCCTCTCCCGCCCTCTGTTCTCCTACTTAAAATGGGGTGATGTCAGCAAGAGCGCCTGCCTCGTGGTGCCGTTGACATGAGCACTAAACCCACAAGCCCCGCGCCAGCCTCTTCAGCCCTTGCCTCCGTGAGAACTGGAGAGGTGAGGACCGTCCGTCTGGTGGTGGGGGGTGTGTCCCTGAGTTGGGGGGGGAGGCTGGACGCTCACTGCCATAGGCTGAGAGAGGAGGCTGTCTTCCGGCAGCCGCCACCACGTTCGTAGCCAGGAGGGGCGGGTCCCCGCGGAGAGGCCCAGATGCACCGCAGCCCGGGGCCCCGAGTGGCGCTCTGTCCTTGACCCGGGCCGTCCTCCACTGCGCAGGGGGCTGCCTGCATGACAGGTGTCTTTGTGGTCAGGTTCCGGATAGGACATCCGCTGTTTTCACACCTGGTTAATTTTTCAACCATCTTCCCTGCAAGTCAGCTTTCTAAGCCCGGAGGCGGGACACAGCCCCTGCTCGGAAGGAAATACGTCCTCACTCTGTCCCATTGATTCTAAGGGGAAAATACATCATTCTGGCAAAATCCCTTTGTTCGGCAGGTTCTGTAAGTCCAGGTGGTCGTGGTTATTTCCCACGTGTCTGTTGGGGCCGTGGGTGGGTGCCCGTGGCCGTGGGCCTGGCCGCCTTCTGAGCTTGCCGGACAGCCCGGTGGGCCCACTTCTGCTAATCCTCGGCCCTCTCTTTAAGCAGTAGAGCCCTGGCTGCATCGCTCAGAACATCGGCAGGTGGCTGGGGAGCGCGGCGGGTGCAGAGGCCGGGATGGAAACGCCCGCGGTTCGCTCGTACACATTAGGCGTTTGAACCAGCCTGACTCCGCCCCAGCGCTTCACCTCAGAATGCTCTCCTCGCCACCGTCGTGTTCATTTCCTTTTCTCTTACACTGGCCTGTGTCTCCTTTAAAACGCTGACTTGCTGGGGCGCCCGGTGGTTCAGTTGCTTAAACGTCTGACTCTTGATTTCTGCTTGGGTCATGATCTCACAGCTCATGAGTTCAGGCTCCACTTTGGGCTCTGTGCTGACAGTGTGGATCCTGTTTGGCATTCTCTCCCTCTCCCTCTCCCTCTCTCTCCCTCTCCGTCCCTCCCCTCCTCGTGCTCTCTCTCTCTCTCTCTCAAAATAAACATTAAAAAATGTAAAACCATTGGGCGCCTGGGTGGCTCAGTCAGCTGAGTGTCCAACGTCAGCTCAGGCCATGATCTCATGATTCATGAGTTGGAGCCCCGTGTCGGGCTCACTGCTGTCCGCATAGAACCCGCTTTGGATCCTCTGTCCACCCCCCCACCCCCACTGTACTTACATTGTCTCACTAATAAATAAAATTAAAAATATTTTTAAACATTGACTTGCTCAGATACTGAGCTTCAATTAATGCCTTAGTTTGAACAGATTTATTTCCAGGCAAAATCATTAATGTCATTTGGTTCACATTTGGATGATTGCAAATTCCAGGGGGGGGAGGGGGGAGAATGAAGCAAATCACAAGCACATGTTCCAGGTGCCCCACTCATACCCTTACCCTCATCTACAAACGGGGACACAGGCACAGAGCAGTGAGGCCACTCCCCACCGTCCCACGGTTTGGAGGCTGTGGACTCAGAAGCCTGTGCCCCTCCCGTGGTAACGGGCACTGGGGATGCCGCCCGTCCCACTAGTTGTCCTTAGGGCATTCACTGTTCACGGGTTATTTCTCAGTACATGATCTGTGACAAAAAGTAAAATGAAAAAGACTCGCCCTGACGCCTCCCCGACTGTCTTTCTCCAGCCTCCTGGCGTGCCCTGGACCTCAGGTAAACAGCACCTGTAGGCAGCAGGCACCCGGGTTCGTTATCTACAGATGAACACCCGGAGGGGTCCCTTATCTGTAGATATGTAAAGGGTAGGAAATACGTTCCTGTCCCCTCTCGTCATCTTTAATGCCTGTGCAGTGTAAATGCGGGAGAGAAACAGGCTGAAGATTCAACCACGGAAAGATTCTCTGGTCAAGAAATTAGTTAAGTAACCATGTCACTCTCTTTAAATAATCCGGTAAATAAAGGGTTAGAATCCAAAATCTATAAAGAACTTACAAACTTAACACCTGAAAAACAAATAATCCAGTGAAGAAATGGGCAGAAGACATGAACAGACACTTCTCCAAAGAGGACATCCAGATGGCCAACAGACACATGAAACGATGCTCAGCATCCCTCCTCATCAGGGAAATACAAATCAAAGCCACACTGAGATACCACCTCACGCCAATCAGAGTGGCGAAAATGAGCAAATCAGAGAACGCGAGATGCTGGCGAGGATGTGGAGAAACGGACACCCTCCTACCCTGTTGGTGGGAATGTAAACTGGTACAGCCCCTCTGGAAAACAGTGTGGAGTTTCCTCAAAAAATTAACACTAGAACTCCCCTATGACCCAGCAATAGCACTGCTAGGAATTTACCCAAGGGACACAGGAGTGCTGATGCATAGGGGCACATGGACCCCAATGTTCACAGCAGCACTCTCCACAAAACATGGAAAGAGCCTAAGTGTCCATCAACAGATGAATGGATCAAGAAGATGTGGTTTATCTATACCATGGAACACTACATGGCAATGAGAAAGAATGAAATCTGGCCTGTGTAGCAACATGGATGGACCTTGAGGGTGTTATTCTGAGTGAGATCAGTCAGTCAGAGAAGGACAGATACCATATGTTTTCACTCATTTGTGAACTTGAGAAACTTAACAGAAGAGCACGGAGGAAGGGAAGGGGAAAGAACAATAGTTTTAAACAGAAAAGAAGGAAGGAAAACAAGAGACTCTTAAATACTGAGAACCAACTGAGGGTTGATGGGGGAGGGGAGGGAAAGGGGAAATGGGGGATGGGCACTGAGGAGGGTACTTGAGGGGATGAGCACTGGGTGTTGTATGTAAGTGATGAACCACTGGAATCTACCCCCGAAACCAAGAGCACACCGTACACACCGTATGTCAGCCCACTTGACAGTAAATTATATTTAAATAAATAAATAAATAACCCAGCATGGAGAAACAGATGAGCCTTGGGGGTCAGGCCGTGTATGGTAGTCAATGTGGTTACCATTTTTAATTACTATTTGTGGGGTTTTTTTCTTTTCTTTTTTCTCTGGACAAAAGAAAGGCACAAAAGTTGCCACGTTTACCAACACAGCATCTCACGAGGCCACGTTTTGCCATGAATTCGACCCTCGAAGGCTAAAAGGTCTTGTGTGGGGACGGAGTCTTCGCTGCACCCAGGAGCCTGCTCGGGGCCTGATTTCAGGCCCAGTGGGCTTCTGTGGGCTGCGGTCACTGCTCTGGACCCAGCCGGAGCCCCCCGCCCCCGGTGTGTGGACTCAAGTGGGCCTTTCCACCTGGTTCTCAGGCTATGCTGGCCGTTTCTAGAGAGTTCCAGGGACTTGTAGGAGGGCGGGGATGCTGGCACTCGGGCAGCCTCGTGGCTCAAAGCCTCCCTGCTCCACGACGCCACGCCTTAGGCTGGCCGGCAGAAACGGGCCCGGGCCCTGCGTCTGGGTTTCGCACTCAGAGGACTGTGGGCCTTGAGATTTTCCGTTGCTCCTGAGAGGGGCCTTAGCCAGCGTGTGTCTCCTAAAACCAGAACAGGCCAGGCGGTTGCGTTGCTGGGCCTGGTGTCCAGCAGGGCCGCCCCCCCACGTGCTTCCCCCCCTTCCTGGCAAGGCAATCCCGCTCTTCACCAGAGGGCGAAGCAATGGGCGCCTCGACTTTACTCTCTTGTGGGGGCCGCCAGGGGCCATGGTGGTTGGAGGACACATAAAGGTCACAGCTGGCCCCGGGGGAGCAGAGCCAGTCGGGAAAACCACATCACCCTCATCCTCGTTACAGGGCAAATACAGGGTCGGTCTGAGACATGCACAAAAAAATCTTAATTTATCCCCAACTGTCTACAGTTTATGAATGAATCTCAAAATAGCTTAGAACATTTTTTTCTTTTTACATCCATCGTACCCCCCCCCCCCCCATTCCAGTCTCACCTGTCAGAGAGCAGAGAATAAACGTCCGGGGCGGGGGTAGGGTGGCGTTTTCCACATCCGTCCCACGTTCTGTGACTCCCTGACGGTGGGCTCCTCCCGGGTCCCGCGTGCCGTCTCCGGCCCAAGGGCCCTGCTCTGTGCAGCGGCCGCCCGTCCACCCTGACACCTCAGCCACGCGGGTCCCCGGACACGGTCGGGCCTGCGAAGGACCCGCCCACACCTGGGGGCCACATCCCCAGCCGACCTGAGCGCCCTGACGGCCGCCCGGGGCACCGGGTCTCTGAGGCCCCGGCCTCTCTCTCTGCCTCACAGGACGTCTCTGTGTCGCGTCGGCCTTTCGTTCTCACCGTCTGGTGGCCGGCGGGGTCGCCTCCGCCCCGCCTTCCTAGCCGAGCCTCCATCGCTTGTGCCACAGATTCCCGCCGGACAGCAGTGGGCGGTCCTCCTTGTCGTCATTTCTGTCGATTGATTTTCTTTTTAATGTTTATTTTTGAGAGTAAGAGCAAGAGCGTGAGTGGGGGAGGGGCAGAGAGAGAGGGAGACACAGAATCCAAAGCAGCTCCAGGCTCCGAGCTGTCAGCACAGAGGCCGATGTGGGGCTCGAACCCACGAACCGTGAGATCGTGACCTGAGCCGAAGTCGGACGCTTAACCGACTGAGCCACCCAGGCGCCCCTGGATTGATTTTTTAAACACTTTTTAATAGATCTGGGATTACTTTTGTGTAAATGAAGGGAGGAAATATCTGTGTCGATTTCTGCTGTAACTTAACAGCCCCTTGGAAATCTGCCCGTGAGGTCTTTTTCCCTTGTTGCGCCAGCACTACCTTCACTGCAAACACCCCGGGGCAGTGCCAGGCATGTGAGTCCCAGCTACTGGGTTCTCAGATGCCCTTGACCGAGGTTCGCAGGGGGGTCGCTGGGGGCTGTGGGGACACGGTGTCCCCTTTCTTTGGCTGCTATGAGTCTCCAGACCTCATCACAGGGCGGGGCGTGGGGGGGACAGAGGATGGAACGGGGACTTTCCCCAGAAGGGGCCCCGCCTTGGGGGCAAAGGCTGCCTCCCACAGGCCCTTCCCAGGCTGGCCTGCTCTGCGGAGACGAGGACCCCTCCCCGATCCCCAGGAGGCCGGCGGGGGCATCGCGGGCTCGTCGCTGTGAGGAGGCAGCCCGGCCTGGGCCGCGGTGGCGCACTTGGGTCCACACAGCGGGCTGCCTACGAAGGCTTCTAACCACACTAGAAGGGACGGTCCCGGGGCCACGGCGTCACTCACATGGCACTGCAGCTGACGCCGGGCCGGATCGGGCGCCTGGAGCCCCCCCAGGGGCGTCCCTCCCCCCCCCCACCCGCCGGCCCCCGGGGGCTCCCAGACGCTAACTTGCTGGCGGCCGAGACGGCTCTGCACCGAGAAGACCGACAGACCCGACGGGGACTGGACAGGAGGCCGGAGCTCGGCGGAGAGAAATTCGAGGTCAGGGGGGTGCACTGTGCCCCCCGCACTCAGCTGTCCAGCTTCCAGGGCCAGGGAGGCCGGTCCGCCCCGGGTCACATTCGCCGGCCCTCACGAGGGGCGGGCTCTGCCGTCCGCGCCTGCACCGGCGTCCGCACGGTACCTCACAAACGGTGACCGGGAAGAACACGAGTTGCTGCGGGCACACGGGCCGGGGGGGGGGGGGGCCCGTCGGGCGGGGGGGGGCCCGCGGGGGCGCGGAGCACGTCGGGCCGGGGGGTGGGGGGGGCCGCGGGGGCGCGGAGCACGTCGGGCGGGGGGTGGCCCGCGGGGGCGCGGAGCACGTCGGGCCGCAGGCGCCGCTGGGACGTCCGCAGCCCCGCCCACGCCCCTCCGCTGACTCCAGGCCCTCGTGGGACGCCGCGTCCAGGGCGGTCGGAGGGGCCTGGCGTCGGCACAGGCGCAGAGAGCGGGGGAATGAGGAGGAAGGGCGGGGAAAGCCCGGGGCTCCGCAGTAGAGCCCCCCCCCCCCGCCGGGCACGGCACGGCGTGTGCCACCAGGGACTCACTGCCACATCCTTGTCCCCGTGACGAGCCCGCGACACGGTTCGGGTACCGCCCCTGGTGTGTGGAGAGGGCAAGCGGAGAGCAGCCCCCGCCCCCGAGACGGAGCCAGGACGGGCGGACGCGCGTCCCCAGTGGGCTGAGACAAGCGTGCTCCGGCCCCGAGGCGGAGGTGGGGTCCGGAGGCACAGCAGAAGGCCGTCCTGTGACCTGCCGCCTCGGCCCTCTCGTCTCTAATGCTGATAAGATAGACGTGACATCGTGACATCGTGTTGAGCATTTGACCCATTTGCAAGTGGCATTAAATCCATTCACAGGGGTGGGGGCGCCTGGGGGGCTCAGTCGTTAAGCGTCGGATTTCGGCTCGGGTCATGACCTCACACTTCATGGGTTCGAGCCCCGCGTCGGGCTCTGTGCTGACAGCTCGGAGCCTGGAGCTGCTTCAGATTCTGTGTCTCCCTCTCTCTGCCCCGCTCCCTCCTACTCCTCCCTCCCCCCCAAAAAATAAATAAACATTAAAAAATCCACTCACAGTGTTATATAACCGTCACACTATCTATACCAGGACTTTGTGGTCCTCCTGAACGGCAGCTCTGTCCCTGTCCCCCCCCCCCCCCCCCGCTCCTTTTCGTCTCCAGGAATTTGACTGCTGTAAGGACCTCGTATGAATAGAATCACACGCTATTCGTTTTTTCGGGTCTGGCTAGTCTCACCAGGCTACTGTTTCCAGGGTCCGTCCCTGCTAGCGCACGTGTCCGATTGTGTTACCGTCTAAGGAGGGGCGGCGCTTGCTGTCCGCGTAGACGCATGCAGTCTACCAGCCCTTCTGCGGACAGACGCCGGGCTCCCCGCTCTCGGCAGTGGGGAGTCGTGCTGCTGTGAACGTGGGCGCGCAGGTGTCGAGATCCTGCCTTCAGTTCTAGGGGACGTAGACCCAGGGCGGGCACTGCGTCGCAGGCGGTTGTGTGGGTAACGGTGAGGAACGGACAGTGTGTTTTCCACCGAGGCTGCACCGTTGTCCTTCACCCCCCACTTCTGCCCGAGGCTCGCGTCCTTGCTGCGTTCTCACCAGTGCTTGTTATCTTCTCTTTGTTGCTGTTTATCACGGCCATCCTTTGGGAAGTGCTTCTTACATAAAACTTTAAAAGTACACGTCACCAGGCCAAATTATGGTTGGATTAGATGCCCGGTCCCGTAGCAATACCTCTACTCGTCACGCTTAGGAATATTTAAGGACATCTTCTCCCTCCACTCACACGGGCCATACGAGGTCACTGCCCCCGGTGCGTCACTTTGCTTATGGGAACCTTGGGGTTATTCTTATTCTCAAGTGCTGATCTCTCTAGCTTGTTTATTTTTGCCTCAAAATGAATTCCATCTGTATTCCCAGATGGCTTCACTTTGGACAATGTCAACACCAGCAAAGAATAATATTGCAATTGGTTAAAACACACTAATTATTTTAGGAATCCCTAGTGCGTAATTATCCCCAAGGTCAGAGAGAAGCAGTCTTCCTCTTCGTTTCTAGTTCCATCCGAAACGAGATCGCTATTTTGTAACCCTAACTGACGCAAGCAGGAATCACATACATGTGCTAACACTCTTGGATGAAGGAGTCGTGGGAACCCACAGGCCACACCAAGTGTCATCCTGCAGCTCACTATGTGTGACACTGGTGACTTGCCACCTTCCTCACATTGTCAACTTGAGCATCACCTAGTGAGGGTAACGCAGCACACACACCTCATCTGCTGTGATTGGAGGCACCTGGCCTCACCCAGCAGAGATTACTCCCAGAACATTCAACCTCAATATTACAAAGTCTTCAGACCCTACTTCAGTTTACAAGAAATAAAGGAGTTAGAGCCACCTGTTAAGCAACAGAGATGCCCAGAATGTGGAACGGTCTGCAAAAGACTGGCCTGGCCTCACCAAAATGTCCACCAAACACAAGGGAAAAAAAGTGGGACCATTTTGTTCTAGAAGCAAGTAGGGTGAGGAATTACAACAGCCACACGTAATGAGCAAATGTTGACTGGGTCCCAGACTGGAAAAACCCACAGCTGCAAGCCACATGGCCGAGGGTGTTGCGTATGGATTGGATATTAGGTGACATTGTGACATGATTGCTAGTTTTCTTAGAGGTCACGGCTGTGTCAGCAGTAACGTAAGAGACTGTCCTTCCTCCTAGGAGATGCTGCACGAACACGCCCCGAGGGTCAAATGTCATGGGGCCCAAGGTTTGGCTAAAACGTGTGTACGTGTGAGGAGAGAGAGAAGGAAAGCAAATGTGCCAGAATGCAGACCGTTGTTGGCTGTGGGTGGATGATTTAAATTTTTTTTACATTTATTTACTTTTGAGAGACAGAGACAGAGCTCAAGTGGGGGAAGCGCAGAGAGAGAGGGAGACACAGAATCTGAAACAGGCTCCAGGCTCCGAGCTGTCGGCACAGAGCCTGACACGAGGCTTGAACTCACAAACTGTGAGATCATGACCTGAGCCGGAGTCAGACGCTTAACCGACTGAGCCACCCGGGCACCCGTGAAGGTGGACAATTTAAGGGTGATCATTATCCTACTATTCTGACTTCTGTGTATGCCTGAAAATTGTTGTAACCAAACACTGGGGGAAGTTATTTGTAGCTCACGTGTCATGGAACATGCTCTCTAGAACTCCATTCTTGTCTCTTGAAGGCCTTTGTTTTCTGTTTTGCAGTTCGTGACCGAGTCCGATCGAAGATGGAGAGAGACATTCTGGCAGAAGTGAATCACCCTTTCATTGTAAAGCTTCATTAAGGTAAATAGAGTAAAACATAACCTATTTTGAGAGGCCTTAACTTACCCCAAATCCAGGGAAAATGAAACTGCGCACTGGGTCAGAAGGAACCCCCTGCCCACCCTGTCCCGGGCCTGGCCTGCATGCCGTGGGGCTGCCTTCTCCCTGTGGCCCCTGATCTCTTTCATGGTCTTCATGAACAGAAGAGCCGGATGCCCCTTTCTAACTGGAGCGGAAGTGAGGGGGCTCTACTTTGCTACTAAATTATCATCGCTGATACCGTGGGAAAAAACGTCTCTTGGCAGAGAATCTGTGACATATTTTTGTGTTGTTGTAGAATGAAACGCTGTATGACCCAACAGTTTCTTTCACCAGAATGGCATCACCCTCCATATTTTAAGCGAATGCTAGGTTTCAGGCACCTTAAAGATAGGAGCTCGTGGTACCCTCAAAACTTCCTTTCAAGGGCAAGGAGGGAGCGAAGGAGAGGAGAGACAAAAGAGGTGACCCTCTGGGCTCTTCATAAAAGTGAGGGGCACAGATAGACACATTCCCACCACCCTTTTCCCGGGCTCTGCCCCAAACCCTTCCCGGCCCCAGCCCTGCTTCTGGAAGGTCCCGGCATGTTCCGTGTGCGTCTGGGATGCCAACCCTCCCTCCTTCCACAGCCTTTCAGACAGAAGGAAAGCTCTACCTGATACTGGACTTCCTGCGAGGAGGTGACCTCTTCAGCCGACTCTCGAAAGAGGTGCGTGGGGCAAGGAGGGGAGCGCGCTCGCGGGAGGGCTGGGGCGTGCTGTGCGTGTGACTGTGTGTGTGCTGTGAGTGTGAGAGTGTGTGTGTGCTGTGTGTGTGACAGTGTGTGTATGCTGTGAGAGAGAGTGTATATGTGCATACTGTGTGTGACTCTGTGCTGTAAGTGTGAGAGTGTGTGTGGTGTGCGTGTGACAGTGAGACTGAGCATCAGTGCGTATGAGGGTGTATATGAGTGTGTGTATGTGTGCATGCTGTGCATGTGACAGTGTGTGTGAGTGTGTGTTGTGTCTGAGAGAGTATGTATGTGTGTGTGAGAATGTGAGCATCAGGGTGTGTCAGGGTATGTGTGGTGTGTGCACATGAGTGTGTGGGAGTGTCAACATGTATGCTGTGTGTGGTGTGTGTGTGAATGGGGAGCGTGCCTGCTGTGTATGTGAATGTGTGTTTGCTATGGGGTCGTATGTTGTGTGTGCATGTGTGTGGAGGGGTGTGCATGTGGGGGTATGCATGTGTGTGTGCGCGCGTGTGTGGATGGGTGTGTGTGCATGTGTTGGGTGAGGGCAGGAGTGTGTATGTGTGTGTGTGCATGTGTGAATGTGGTGTGAGTGGGGTAGTGTCAGCGTGCCTTCTGTGTGTGAGTGTGTGTGTTTGCTGTGGGGTCATATGGTGTGGGTGCATGTGTGTGAGTGTGTGCATGTGTGTGTGTGAGTGTGCACACGCTTGTGTGAACCAAGCAGCACACGGGGTGTGGGCGGCAGTCTTCCGGCCTCCGACGCCTCGCGAGCAGCCCCGAGGAGCCCCGTGAGGAGCATATGCGCCCAGAGGCTGTAGGGACAGCGAGAAGGACTGTTCCCCGGGGTCTCACGTCCGGTCGTGGGTGACACTGCGCCCATGCTGCCCGCCCACCCTGCAGGGTCCAGGCCTGCACACACGTGCTCGCCATGACCGCCAGCCACTTCCCATCCCTGAGGCACAGTCTTGACCTCACAGTCCCGACATGAGAACTTTCCAGAATGTCACCCCACACAACGCGAGAGCTCCCTGGCCCCTACGTGGTGTGGAGAGCTCCGTGCTTCGCGGTGTGAGAGGACCACATTCTACCCCAGGCGACAGAGCACGGGCTTCTGTCCTAGTGCCCGTCGTCAGTCATCCATCACACAGAACCCAGGAGACAAAGGCACAGGCGTCCCCACGGCCTCTTACCCACATGGCAGCGCTTACCTGGCTGTGACCATGGGCTCAGAGCGCCTTCCCCTCCTCCCCCTCCGCTCCTTTCCCGGGAGACCTTTCCCTCCTGCACGGCGTCCAATGTGGATAGTAGGGCCCGGGGGGGCAGGGCCCCTGCGCCGCTGTCCCCCTCCATCACAGGGGTCCCTCACACAGTGCACAAGCGACACATTGGGCTCCTGGAGGTATCGAGTGAAAGCCCAGGGCTGGAGGAATGAGATCCAGGTTCGGCGAAGAGCTTTCTGGAGCGGGTGTCCGGCCCCTGCTCGTGCGCACGGGCTTCCGAAGACGCAGCGGCAGCGGCATCGCCAGTGCCTCACCCGATGAGTGTGGCCTCCCCTCGCCCTCACCTCTGGGGAGTCAGGCCTTTGGGTTGGGTTTTGCCCAGCGTCCGCCATGACACGCTCTGTCCTTGGGCTTCTGGACCGAAAGGCGAAAATAATCAGCAAACAGCCCCATGTGACCTCACAGGGGACGTGCGTCTATTCAGAGTAAAGGCAAAGCTGCCAAGGGTAAACCTGCACACCAGGTTCACCAGCTTCTCGGGAACAGTAGGGAAGCACCGTCTTTCCGCTCCCTCTGTGACGAGGCCAGTGCGCAGCGCGCCAACGCGTCGGTCACTGTGCTGGCTTCCGTCGAGGACGCGCATCCACGGGGTGTGTCACTTCTCTGCAGTTACCGTTTGTCCTTGGTACTTGGGGGCCGTCCTGGGATGTGCCTAGGAACTGCACATGCAGGGAAACAGGGCTGCACTCTGAGCACGGAACGCACGCAGCCCAGGCTCATTCTAGAGAGAGAAAAATTCCGATCACGGAGCCCAGGGGCTAGCAGACCTTGACTGGAAGTGAGCCCGCGGGTTACTAGCCAGTGTGGAACAGAAACAGGCAGGAAAGGCAGCCGTCGAGCATGGAGATAGGACAGGAGGCTCCAGAGGCCAGAAGGGCAATGAGGATGGATGCCCCAGACGTCACCCCCAGGATGACGGGGTATGTGTCCTGGCCCCGTGGGGAAGCGTCCCTTCTGTGAAATGGGTGCGCTACACCTGTACCCACCTCAAGTATCCGCCACCCTGTTCCCTGAACTGCCCTTATTCTAATTCTGTGCGCCCCAGGGAGCCTTCTGCGCCTTCAGAGAAAGAACTCGGTGGTAATACACACTTTGGTCTCCGCGGTGTTGATTTCTCGTGGTGACTATAAAAAAATGGTTTGTGGTAGCAATCTGGCTTTCGAGTAAGGTGATGTTAAAAGCCGCACACGGATTCTTAACCAGACCAGAGGTACAGAAGTGTCACCAGGACTGCAGCTTTGACGTCAGCTGGGCACCCGGGCTGGTGTGCGCCTGGGTTGAGGTGCCCCCAGCGACTCTGCACCTGCCTGTTGTCTTTGGCAGAACTCACCTCCCTTGGGGCGGACGGCAGGCTTGCGTAAACCAAGGGGGTGAGACCCGAGGTGCACTCTCAGCGCCCGTCATCCAGCCTCTGCCGTGCCAGTTCAGAGCAGAGCCACTCACGTCCAAATATCCACCCAGAAACGCCCCCCGGAGCCGCATGAGCCGTGGGGGCGGGGAGGGGGAAGGCAGGAAACCCAGGCTGAGGAAGCCGTCTTCGTAGGGGAGTTCGCTTCCGCCTTCACTGACCTCGAAACTACAAAGAGAGCTCGTTTCCCCATGGTAAGAGCCCGGAGAGCATTGTGGGGGAGCCGTGCGTGCTCTCCTCCGGGGCGGAGGTGGCTTGAGCGTGCGCCCCGCAGGGCCGCGTGCTGAGGGGCTGCGGCACAGCTCCGCCAGAGGAACGGCCCACGGGAGACGCTGAACGGCCCCGCTCTTTCCGACTTTCCCACCAGGTGATGTTCACGGAGGAGGACGTCAAGTTCTACCTGGCTGAGCTGGCCTTGGCCTTAGACCACCTGCACGGCCTGGGGATCATCTACAGGGACCTGAAGCCCGAGAAGTGAGTGGGGCGCGGCCCATGCACCCTCTTCCTGCTGCCCTCGCCGGGGGCCCCTGCTCTCTGCTTAACTCCCACGTGGGTGACCCCAGGGCGAGGGCTGGGGCCGTCCTCAGGCAGACACCGCCGTGTGGGTGCTCCTGCCGGCCCCAGGAAAGGCCCCGAGCGGGCATGGCTCGCCCTGGGGTTCCAGCCCGTGCTCCGGAGCCTTTACTCTTTTGTCTACACCGAGCTGAAGAAAAGACAGCTCTTCTCTGAGCCCATTTTTATTAGACGAGGTGGTCATTTAGGAAACATCTGGGTAACGTACGTACGTGAGGCAAAGTTCATTTGCTCAACGCTGGCGGGAAGTTCAGGTCACGCGTGGATTTGACTTAAGTGCCTGCAGTGGTTGGCTACGCTGGCCGCACACGCAAATAAACGCTTCAGAACCACAAATAGGCCATGTCTTCCGGGTCCTTCCCTCTGGGAGGACCTGTAAATGATGGCCGTCTCCCTCAGGGAGCGGAAACAGGAGGCGGTTCTCAGAGCCCTGGGCCCTGGACACCCGTTAGGGCCATTACCCTGGCTCTCTCTCTCTCTTTAAAGGTCAAAGGGATCTTTACAGTTAAAAATAGGAATATTTAATTGCAGAGCTGAAGAAAGATTTTTATTGTCAATTGGACTTAGCAGGGGATTAATCTTGAAGGTTGCTCCTTTCTGGGCAGAGATTAAGTGTAACTGAAAGGCAAAGATGAAAATGTTTGCTTCTCTCATGATAAATTGTCATCTTAATTATGTGCCATAACATTTCCCTTCACGTTTACATTAAAATAGTAGGCCTTTTTTTTTAATCCCATGACGTGTTTTTAATTATGATAAGAAAAACAATATAAAATTAGCATCTTAACCGTTTTTTCATTTTTGTCACTGTTTATTTTTGAGAGAGAGAGGAAGAAAGCAAGCAGGGGAGGGTCAGAGAGAGGGAGACACAGAATCTGAAGCAGCTCCAGGCTCTGAGCTGTCAGCACAGACCCCGACGCGGGGCTCGAACCCACGAACCATGAGATCATGACCTGAGCTGAAGTCGGACGCTTAACCGACTGAGCCCCCCAGGCACCCCGACATCTTGACCGTGTACGTGTGCAGCCCTGTGACAGAGAGCACACTCGCATCGCTGTGTGACAGTGCCCATCTTCCAAACTCTCTTCCTGCAAAACTGAGTCTCTGTCCCCGTGAGACACTCCCTCCCCTCACCACCGCCCCTGCACCAGGCCCTGGCACCCCCCTTCTGCTTTCTGCCTGTGAATCTGGCGGCTCTAGGCCCCCCCAGCCCCCGTGTACGTGGAAGGCACGGCGTGCCCTGTGTTGGGCCTGGCTCAGCACCGGGGTACATCCAGGTCCACCCACCTGCTAGCCGGGGGCAGGACGTCCCTGGCCTCCCTGATTGTTTAAGGCACCACAGGTGAGTCCTCAAGGCTTTGCTCTGGTTTCTGTCCGTTCCACTTCCTGGTCTCTTTCAGGCTGGGCTGGTACCCCTGTCCCCCGCCAGGGCTGATGGGACAGGATTTAAAGACAGCAGAAAAAGGGATGGAAAGCTAGGAGCCCCAGGGACCCTGAGGGCTGACAGCCGGAAGAAGGGCTTCCCAAAGTGCTTGCTGGCCTGCGTCCGCCCATATAGACCCCCCTCTGCCGGCCGGTGAGGAGGGCCCTCCGCAGGAGAGCCGGGCAGGGCAGGGCGAGCCCCACTGCCGGGGCATCTAGATGTCAGACACTGCTGTGACAAGAGCTTGGACCCAGTGGCATAGCTCCGATGACAAGGCAAAGCCCCAAGGTCCTCGGTGCCAGGGCCCAAAGTGTCACACGCCCCCCAGAGCTCGGGTGGGTCCCGAGAGCCAGCGTGGCACTCATGGAGGGGTGATGTGGAGAAGTAGGGGGCCTCTGGCCCAGAGGAAAATTCAAGAGGCTCCAGACCTGCACAGGCCCAGGCGATCCTGGTCCCTGTCAATCACGGTCTCCACACAGGTCAGTCTATAGGGTTCCAGAACCTTCCCATGGGCGTAAGAAGGTCTCAGGTCTGCGGGTCCCAGCTCCTGCCTGGTTAACCCCAAACAGCATGGATCTGAGTCCACTCGTGCCCCCAGAAGCTGCTGGCGGGGACACAGTAATGTGCAAGCCCCCATGTGCGCGTAGCCGGCGAGCCTGTGTGCTGACTGCTCCCAGCTCGCGCCCACCTGCCCGCTGGGCCACCCGTAAAGCGTCTGTTTTCTCCCTCTCTTTCAGCATCCTGCTGGACGAAGAGGGACACATTAAGATCACAGGTGTGTAAAGCACAGTGGTCTCCCCGGTGACTTACCCGCGGCCCTGGTCAGGGGTGGGGGGGCAGCTCGGACCCACAGCCCAGCTGGTGCCAGTGCTGGCACGTGAACGTCCGATTTGGCTGAAGTTTTCACAGATGTGGATGAGCTGTGCTGGTGTGTGTGCTCGTAGCATCTAGAAAGTTCTCGAGCTTGCCAGGTTCCCTTCCTTTACTCTCTCTTTCCGACCAGAGAACCTTCCAGCACCTTCCCTGCAGACTCTCAGCCCTGGCTGTTTTGTTCAAGAATCATGATGCTCTCAGGGCAAATCCCCTTAGGGTGTCCCCACTCTGCATCCCGTCCCGCCTCCAGGGACCACGTGGGACACATCTGACCTGCCTCCATCTCGTCCCAGGCCCGTCCTTCTCCTGAGACCTCACACCCTCCCCTGGCCACCAAGTTGGGCCACACTGAAAGCAGCCCCAGCGACACGACACCCGTTGTGTTCGTTTCCTCCTGCCGCTGCCACAGGTTTCGCAGGCTTGGTGCCTCACAGGCACACCCCTCATCTCACAGCCTGGAGGCCGCAGGTCCGGGGAGGCCGCAGGGGCTAAGGTCAAGGTGTCAGCAAGGCCACGGTCCCCCTGGAGGCGCCAGAGAGCCCGTGCGCTGCCTCCTCTGCCTTCTAGGAGCTGCGCGTGTCCCCACTTGCGGCCCCGCCCGTGCTCACAGCCACCAGTGCGGCAGCCCCCGGCCTGTGACTCTGCTCAAGTTCACTCAGGGCCCTGTCAGTGTCAGTGATCCAGAAGGCCCCATCTCCAGAGCCTTGACTCCATCACGCCTGCGGGGCCCCTCTGCCCTGGAAGGTGACCTGCACACAGGCCCTCGGGCGCTGGGTGCGGGCCCCTCTCCTCTGCACCCCTCCTCTCCTCTGCACCCCCTCTCCTCTGCACCCCTTCTCCCCAGGCCCCCTCTCCTCTGCACCCCCTCTCCTCTGCACCCCTCCTCCCTCGGCCCCCTCTCCTCTGCACCCCTCCTCCCAAGCCCTCTCTTCTCTGTTCACCCCTTCTCCCCAGGCCCCCTTTCCTCTGCACCCCTTCTCCCCAGGCCCCCTCTCCTCTGCACCCCTCCTCCCCAAGCCCTTTCTCCTCTGTTCACCCCTTCTCCCCAGGCCCCCTCTCCTCTGCACCCCTCTCCCCCAGGTCCCCTCTCCTCTACACCCCTTCTCTCCAGGCCCCCTCTCCTCTACACCCCTTCTCTCCAGGCCCCCTCTCCTCTGCACCCCTCCTCCCCAAGCCCTTTCTCCTCTGTTCACCCCTTCTCCCCAGGCCTCCCTTCCCTGCTCCGTGGCCCCCACGCAGTCTCACTGTGGCATCTCCCCTCCCCTGTCTCCCAGGGGTGAGTTTACCGGTTCCCCCAGGATCCCAGTACTGGCACGGCACGTCTAGTTACCCGCAATGAATATTACTCAAATATTTTTACATGCTCGTTAATGTTGAAAGTTAGATTTCTAAAATTTCTCATGAACATGTATACCAGATCCTGACTGTCCATTTAACCAGACTCTCAGACCCCCTGCAGGGCTTTGGGCACCTCTGGCGTCATGTCCTCAGGGTTACATGGCAGGTGGAGATTTAAGATTGTGCTAATGCTTCAGAAGTGATCTCTGCCGAATGAGGAACTGCATGTATAACATAGGTGCCACACGTGTGCGCGGTGGCCGGAATAGCATCGAGCTACCACGTCAAATGTATCTGTGATATTACAGAGTTTGGGTTCTCCCTGGTCTAGTACTCACAGATTCTATTATTACTCATGCCCCTGGGCTAATACCGGGTAATGATTTGCCCTCTGGGCCAGGCACAGGTGACCGGCAGCCACCCCACCCCAGGCTGCGAGTAGAGCACACCGCCCAGGGGCGGTGTGACGTCCTTGCCTGGCCTGTGGCCTCGCTCCACCCTCCCCAGGCCCTGGAAGGACCCGAGTGATAGTGGCCTTCTTCCCAAACACCCTGAAACCGAGGGCCACCGTCCTCTGAGATCCAGCGCGTTCCCATGCTCTTCACCCAGCAAGCGCACGAACACGCCCGCCGTGCAAGAAGGGAGACCCCGGTGAGGGTCTCCTGCAGGGGGGAGGGTGCGGGCTCACTGCCCAGCGCACGGCAAACGCCATCTTCCCTGGTGCCCCACCACGGGACCCCCTGCCCCAGCAGCCTGCTGCCCGGAACCCCTTCCAGCCCTCTCCTCCCGGGCGACCACTTGCGTCCCGGCCCAGCGGCCCAGCGGCGCCGGCTGCTCCGTCCCGGCTTCCAGCCCCGCCGGTCCCCACCCTGCTGGTCGGTCCCTAAGAAGTGCGACGCCTTGATCCTGGCACCAGGCTCTCAGGGTTTGTAGGTTCCTCGAAGACTCTGGGACCCGCCACGCGGAGCACGAGGCCGCCGGCGCCCGAGGCGGGTTCTGTGCCGGACAGAGCGGGCGGGAGGGGCGCCTGCGGGCACACTCTTCCCGGTGACGCGGGAGCCGCGGGTCCTGAGTCCGCACGACCGACGCGGCGCCCTGTGCTGTCCCCTGTAGACTTCGGGCTGAGCAAGGAGGCCATCGACCACGACAAGAGGGCTTACTCCTTCTGCGGGACCATAGAGTACATGGCGCCCGAGGTGGTGAACCGGCGGGGACACACGCAGAGCGCCGACTGGTGGTCCTTCGGCGTGCTCATGGTAAGGGCCCCGGCCGCGTCCCTGCCCTCGTGACATTCCCGCCCCAGCTTGGGCCAGAGCCCCAGGAAGGGCCGGGGAAAACAGTTGGGGTGTCCACACGCCGTGTGGCTGGGGGACCCAGGGACGCGCAGGAGGCCGCTGGGTCCTGCCCCTGCGCCTTCCTGCAGCCCCCCCTCGGCCCGTCCCGGCTCCCCCGACGCAGAGCCCGCCCAGCGCAGGCCGCCCTCCCCCCAGACGCTCCTTCCTGTCCGTTCCTCTCTCCCGACGCTCCGCCGCCCTCCCAGCCAGCCCCACGCTCCCGCCTCAGCGCCCACCGGGCTTCTCGGTGGGCGCGGGGCACGGCCCGGGGGACCCAAGGCCGCTTCTGTGCGTCCAGGCACCACAGCACACGCCTCACTTCCTGCGTCCGACGCCCGGGGTCCGCGGTGTCCTGTCTTGTCTCTTCTTGGCACTTTGACGAATTGCTGTCATAAATCTGTCACGCTGCGAACACATACTTGGAGCGCCCGACACAGGGCACCGGGGAACCGCCATGACCTTCCCCAGCGATCCCGGCGTGGAGAGCAGAGCCCACGCCCGGTGAGCTCTGTGACCCCCACCTCCCTCACCCCCCCCGGGGACCCCGGCCCTTCCTCGTCCCAGAGCTCTAGGACAGCTCTGGAGTTGGGAGAACATCACCCAGACGTGGTTCTTTGCTGTGCCCGAGGCCGCCCGCTTCCCGCTGCCGTTGGGGTCATGGAGGCACCAGGAGCTGTGAGCACCTGGCTCGGGCGTTTCCTACTGAATTGGGGGCATCATCCGTCATTTTAGTTGAAAAGACTCCACATTCAGGGTCTCGTAGCAGCCAGGGAAGTGAATGGCCCTCGTCCCCGAACTGTCCCTCTGCTAGGCGGCAGGAGGCAGGAGGGGCCTTCGCGGCAGAGTTTACAAGGCACCTTCTCCCCGTTTCATCTGAACCGAAAAATCGTGAAGTTATGTGGGAAAGATCTCAGGCTTTCTGTTTGTAGAAGTGGAAACGAAGGCTCAAAAAGCTGAAGGGATTGTTTTAAGGTCATACAGTTGTTCTCAGAAGCGCAAGCCCCGCCCACCAACCCCTGCAGCCCCCGGAGCTGGCCAGCTTGCAGGCGGACGTGCGGGTTCCTGTTTCCCCTCGGGCAGCACCAGCAGTGACTCCCAGAGTCCCATCTGCAAAGGGAGATGGGCCCTGGGTGGCATTCGGCGTCGTGTCTGAGCTCCGCCTCGGGAGGAGGTCAGTTTGGGGGCTGCTGTGTTTGTCCGGTGCCCTCCCCCGGCTCCGTTAAGAGGACGTGGGGCCTGCAGGGAGCACCTGCAGGAACAGGGTCCACCGTGCAGGGGTCGCCTCCCCGAGGACGTCTACACCCGCATCGTCTGATGACCACGGGTGCCTGGAGCTCAGCTTCCGCCGCCTGCGCTGACGGCGGAGGCCCTTGTCCTTGCACAAGACTGCATGTCTGGAGTTAGGTCCTTGAAGCTGGAAAAGAACTTGGCCGCAGTGGTCGTCTCCACGGCAACAGCAAACCACTCACAACCACTCACACCTCCACGGCGCGGAGCTCTGGTGTTAGCAGGACGTTGGGATTGTGCTTAGCGGGTAAACATCTGAACGTTCCGGGTTCGCACGGGAAAGGACCTTCGATTCCTCTCCCGTTGCTTAACCACTGACACTGAGCGTGGGTGGATGTTCACACGCAGGTGTCTGTCAGCCGTTGGGCACATCCATCCGGCTCGGGCCCAGGAGCCGCTCTGGGAAAGGACATGAACGCCCGCACCCTCGTCCGCAGAGGCCCCAGGCGTGTAGACCCTCAAGTGCTCAGAGCAGGGGCACAGTGCGCGCTGGGAGGTGGGGACTGGTCTGCCCTCCGTGCCCTCCGACACACGCATACGCCAACCTGAACATACCTGCTGACCGCAGGCCCGGCCTGCCCGGGAACGGCCACCATCCCAAACAGCCCACTTCACTGTGGGATCTGTCCTTGTCCGTGTCCACATGAGGATGGAACTTGCCCTTGATTTGTTTAAGCTCGCTGATCAGCCAGATGAACTTGAACTGTAGGCCCCTGCTATGAAGCATGTCCCTCACCGAGAACCTTCTCATTCCACTGCTCCCGGCACCGCCAGGGTGGCTTCCGTGGTGTCGTGTCTGTGCCCCAGGGCTGGCCACTCTCTTGAGGCTCATCGGATGTCCCTTTAGACAAGGCTTTCCACCCCAGCGCTGTTGAGGTTCGGGACCGGGCAATTCTCTGGGTGGAGGCTGTCCTGTGCATGGAGGATGTGAAGCAGCCTTCCTCGATGCTCCATAGACATCACAGGCACCTACGCCCTCACCCTCCCAGCCTCACCACCAAACTGTCCCCAGACATTGGGACATTCCTCCCCCCCCCCCCCCCCGCCCAGCTGAGAAGTACTGCTGTAGCTACATCAAAAGATTTATCCTCCTGGAAATGTCATAGTGTGCACGGTGAAGCTGTACTGAGTTTCTTGGGGCTCCCTCTGTACATTTCCACAGCCTGCCTTGGTGCTGACCTGGGAATGGACCCCTTGGGGACCACGTGTGCAGTGTGGGACCCCACAGCCAATGATGGCTTATATCAGTTTGCCCTGCAAGCCTTGGTCAGTCTCCATATTCTTGAGCACCAGGGCAAGACTCTGACTGTATGTAATGTCCCAGGAAAGCGCATCAGTAATGCCCGGATTAATGACACCCTCCAACAGGGAGAAAGCGCCGAGTGGCTTTGTTGAGAGAAGTAATACTGAGCCGATCTCCCTTCTCCACATGTGTCAGGACAGGAACGTGTAAGGGGGCTGGAAGTGAAGCCAAAATAGAGACTTGTGTGGGCTTCATCACCGTCACCACACCATCATCTTCATCACCAGGAGGCATTTGGTGAACACCCGTGTATGCCGCTGTGCTAGGTGCTCAGGAAAAGTTCGGGACCTGCCGCCGTGTTGGGGGGGAGGTGGGGGCGGGGTAACTCGGAAGAACAGGCCGGAGGGAGAGAAACACGAGGGCTGTGGATCCCGGATGCATCGTCAAAGCGAAGAAGGAATCACCAGGCAAATGTTGCAAGTTGCTGGTTGACCCGTAATAAATGGTTACATGAGCCACACATGTTCCCGATGGGCCCCGATTGTGCAGCCGTGAGGCCTCACAGGCTTTTCCTTGCCGTGGAATCCCATTCCCAGCCAGTGAAGAAGAAAGGAGAGCGAAGGAAGGATACAAACAAATAGGAAGGGGATTTTCTTTGCTAGTAGGATTCTATTTTCAGAGATACTTTGATTTCTACGATCAACTTACAAAAACCCTCATATCATTTTATCAGATGAACAGCTCATCTGCCAGAGCGTCCTACCTTTCCATTCAGTTCTGTTTGTCTATTTTTAGATCCTCTTCTGGACTCTCTGAGTCTCCGTTTTTACGGCTTATAGATCGATTGATCGCCTGCAGTCCGCGCTGTGTGTCTTCTCTGAATGAGGGCCCATGGGAGGGACAGCAGGTGTTAGCGCAGGGGAGGCCGCACGCATCTCAACAGACAGGAACGCTTACATTTCTTTTCAATTTTTACCTTCAAAAAGCAAACCAAAAATACTAATAAAGCCTTAAGTCCACTCATTTCTTTAAGTTGGTTGGTTTCACTCCTGGTAGGTGTCCTGAGTTTAACTCCACGTCATAGGAAAGCTTTTAGGTGCATTCCAGTATTACTTACAATAGCAGGAAATTGGAAACAGTCTAAGGGTTCAACAACAAATAAACATATTTTGGCATATCCACATATAAAGTGATGCTATGAAGATTTAACAACAAGCATTGGAAGTTTTTCTATTGTTCTGTGAAAGATTAACATATAAAACCTTATCTGTGTTTTAAACACACAACTTCAACAAAGTTCTAGAAGGAAATAACAAATACTAATTGTGTCTCTCATTGGATAATGGGATTATGGGTGATCATTTTGATCTTTCTACTCTGATGTATTTCTTAAGATTTTCATAGCAGCGCCTGGGTGGCTTAGTTGGTTAAGCGTCCAACTTTCGCTTGGGTCATGATCTCGCGGTTTGTGGGTTCGAGCCCCGCGTCAGGCTCTGTGCTGACTGCCAGCTCAGAGCCTGGAGCCTATTTCAGAGTCTGTATCTCCCTCTCTCTCTGACCCTCCCCTGCTCGCGCTGTCTCTCTTTCTCTCCTAGAAATAAATATATATATATATATTTTTTTTTTTTTTTAAAAAAGATTTTCATAATGTGGAGGAGAAGAAAACTGCAGGATAAGTTTTAAGGGAACAAAGACATAGTCAGAATAAAAACTAAGGTATAATAAGTTATACCAACACTTGCACTGAGGCTATTTTCTTATACAGTTGACCCTCAAAGAACACAGGGATAAGGGGTGCCGACCCCTGAAGGTGGTCAAAAATCCACGTATAACTTTGACTCTCCTCAAAATTAGCTACTAATAACTTAGTGTTGACCAGAAGGCTCACAATAACATAAGCAGTAGAGCAACACATATTTCATACATTATATGTATTACATACTGTATCCTTACAATAAAGCAAGCTAAAGAAATGTTATGAAGAAAATCATAAGCAAAACTACACTTGTGGTGTATAGTACATACTTATCAAAACATGACATGCATGGAAGGTCACACCCATATTGTTCACAGCCTTATCATTCACACCCGTGTTGTTCAAGGCTCAACTGTAATTGAAAAGGACATGAAGAGGGGCGCCTGGGTGGCTCAGTCGGTTGAGCGTCTGACTGCGGCTCAGGTCATGATCTCACGGTTCGTGGGCTCAAGCCCCGTGTCGGGCTCTGTGCTGACATCTGGCTCAGAGCCTGGAGCTGCTTCAGATTCTGTGACTCCCTCTCTCTCTGACCCTCCCCTGCTCACGCTGTCTCTCTCTCACACACACAAATAAATAAAAACATTTTAAAAAATTAAAAAAGAAAAGGACATGAAGACGCAGACTGGGGTTGATACCGTAGCCTCCTTCAGTTAGAGTCAGAGGCCTATTCTCAAGGACAGGCTCTGTTGGCGCTGCTGGTCTAGTTCTTTCTCGAAGGGGGCAGTGCACACGTCGTCCAGGTAATACCCTGCGGTGCCGGGCCACCCCTTCCAGAGCCCGTGCACTCCGGGCTCTTCCGTGCTCGGGAAAGGCGGGCCCTCGGTGCTGTCTCTGCCCCAGAGGCCGCCCTGGCAAAGGTCCACTAGTTATTTTCAGAGTGTGGTGGCCCGTATTGGAGGTGCCCTACTGTTCTTACTGGACATTGTTAATGGACGGAAGTCACTCCGCCCCGGGCCCCTCCGCTGCACCCACCAGAGAAGGGCAGGGACGGGGTCCTCCACCAACCCCCAGAAGGCGGACGGCCCAGCCGCCGTCCCTCCGCCCTCCCCTTCCCCGATGCGTCTGTTCTCTCCACAGCGCTTGGCCGGCCTCTCCTACGGCAGCCGGGGTGCGTCCTGGGTGGGTGGCCTGGGCACCTCCTCGCCCAACTTTGAGCTCCCTGAGGCCGCTCTGTTGGCCGGTGTATGCCAAGCGTGTCTGCCAGCGCCTTCGCTGGATTGATCGGGATTTTGAACGGACACGTGCACCTTGGCTGCACTCCACCCCCACCCCTACCCTGCCCCCGGCTCTCAGCTAGTCAAACCAGTCGGTCTGAACACTCCCCTCCCTGTTCTGTGTTGCTCTGCAGTTTGAGATGCTCACAGGATCTCTGCCGTTCCAGGGGAAGGACAGGAAGGAGACCATGGCCCTCATCCTCAAGTGAGTAGGAAACACCCACCGTGGGGGTCCATCCCATACGCGTTAGCACCTTCCAAAGCAAGCGCTTCGGCCTTGGAAGCCCGGTTGTTAAGGAGGCATCGGCAATAACCGTAATATGCATTCTTGGCATTTTAGCCGCAGGGGAGACACTGAAGGGGATCCCCCAGTGATCCTGGTGACACGCACATAACGTGTTCCATCGGTGAAGTCGCATATGGTGTCCAGTGGTGGGACTGTGGCGATTAGGGACCTTCAAAAACAGAGTACAGATTTGAAAGGGCAGAGGACTTAGGGGCTCCAGAGAGACCACAGGGTGGGGGGTGCCTTTCTTTCTCTGCCTCTTGACCCAATTCATTCAAGTACCTGAGCTCTCCCGCCTGACGTTGGCAAGGAGTCACGTTGCCCACGTGACTGGACACAAACATAATTTTCGGCTCAGTTCCCACGAAGAATCAATTACCGTGCAAGTGGATGTTGCTCTTAGCATCCCAGGAAGAAGTCTAAAGCCGGTGCCGTGTGAGAGCAGGCTCCACGGAAGCACGGCATCAGGAGGGAGGGCTCCGGGGAAGACAGGAGCGCGGCGGGGGGAGGAGCGGCTGCAAACAGCTAGACCCTCGCTCCAGGTTACTGTCCCTCTGCCGTGCGAGGGTGTCGACACGCCGTAAGGCTGCCGGCCCTCATGACCCGCTCCCTCAAACCCTGCGGATGGACACCTCACTTTTCTAAAAACGAGAGGCACCGGAAAAGCTTACGTTTTTGTAGGCTACACCGTAGTGTAAGCGGAAGGAGAGGAATCAGTGGAGGAAAGCCCACAGAGAGGATTGGCTCAGTGTCTTCCTGGGTTGTGGGCGACACATCTGTGACTGCGGTCTGTTATTTTTGTGTTACTTACCTCTGTGACTTTTAATTTTAAGGGAGAACACAATCTGTACTTAAAAAAAATTTTTTTTTTACTGTTTATTTTTGAGAGGAAGAGAGAGAGAGACAGAATTCGAGCCGGGAGGGGCAGAGAGATAGAGAGACCCAGAATCCCAAGCAGCTCCAGGCTCTGAGCTGCCAGCGCGGGGCTCGAACCCACCAACTGGGAGATCACGACCTGAGCTGAAGTCAGATGTTTAACCAACTGGGCCACCCCGGCGTCCCGATCTGTACTTCATAAAACTAGAATAGTTCCCTCTAGCGAATCCTGTGCGTGCGCCCGTCACTTAGGAGTGGCTGAGCATTTCTGAAGGGGCGACACCAAGCTGTGGCCCCCTGTCTCCCAAAGCATGGTCAGAGGACCCCGGGGCCTGCGACCCTCCTGGGGCTTGCAAGCTCTTCCTTTCCCAATCTTTTTTTTTTTTTTTTTTTTTTTTTGCAGTTTTTTGGGTAAATTAGATTACTGGGTTTTACTTTATTTTCATTTTACTTGTTTTCATCACGATAGGTTGGCAAGTGTACATATTCAACACCTTTCCTATTTCACCCGTTCCCCCCCCCATCACCATTCTCTAGAATGGAGAGTCTCCTTCCTGACTTGTCTCTCTCTCTCTCTTTTCTTTGCTCACCTGTTTTGTTTCTTAAATTCCACACATGAGTGAAATCATATGGTATTTGTCCTTCTCTGACTTATTTCACTCAGCATAACACTCTCTAGGTCCATCCGTGTCCTTGCAAATGGCAAGATCTCATTTTTTTTTGGCTGAATAATATTCTATTGTGTGTATACCATTTCTTCTTTACCCATTCATCTCAGATGGATGCTTGGGCTGCTCCCATAAAGTAGTTATTGTAAATAACGCTGCTGTAAACATGGAGGGAACGTATCCTTTTGAATTAGTGTTTTTGTGTCCTTCGGATAAATTCCTAGCAGCGCTATCGCTAGGTCCTAGAGGAGGTCTGTTAATTTTTTGAGGAGCCTCCACACTGTTTTCCAGAGCGGCTGCACCAGTTGACATTCCCACCAGCAGTGGCTCCCCTTTCTCCACATCCTCGCCCACTCTGGCAGGTGTGAGGCGCTATCTCACCGTGGTTTTGAGTTGCATGTCCCTGATGATGAGCGATGTTGAGCACCCTTTCATGTATCTGTCGGCCATCTGGACGTCTTCTGTGGAAGAATTCTATTCATGTCTTCTGCCCGTTTTTTAATTGGATTATTTGGGTTTGGGATGATGGGTTGTGTCCGTTCTTTATATTTTTTAGATACTAACCCTTTATCAGATATGTCATTTGCAAATATCTTCTCCCGTTCCATTGGTTATCTTTTAGTTTTGTTAACTGCTTCCTTTGCTGTGCAGAAACTTTATCTTGATGTAGTGCCAATAGTTTTTTTTTGCTTTATTTCCCTTGTCTCAGGAGACATATCTAGGAAAAGGTGGGTAAGGCCCATGTCAGAGAGGTTATTGCCTGTACTCTCTTTAAGGATTTTTATGGTTTCTGGTCTCACATTTGGGTCTTTCATCCATTTTGAGTTTATTTTTATGTACGATGTGCGAACGTGGTCCAAGTTCATTCTTCCGCACGTTGCTGTCCAGTTTTCCCAGCACCCTTTGTTGAAGAGACTGTCTGTTTCCCATTGAATATTCTTTTCTGCTTTATTGCAGATTAGTTGATCATATATTTGTGGGTTTATTTCTGGGTTCTCTACTCTGTTCCAGTGATCGACGTGTGGGTTTGTGCCAGTACCATACGGTCTTGATTAGTACAACTTTGTAATGTAACTTGAAGTCTGGAATTGTGATGCCTCCCGCTTTGGTTTCCTTTTTCAGGATCGCTCCGGCTATTGAGGTCTTTTGTGGTTCCATCCAAATTTTAGGATTGTTTGCTCTAGCTCTGTGAAGTCCCAGATTTTCTTCACAGTAATGCAACAGACTGAACCCAGAGGCAGATAGCCTGTCTCTCATCTAACCCAGAAGGGATTCCTAAACTGTAAACAAGATCACTCTCCTGGCCAAGCCCTTTGTTGTTATTTTGGAAAACATAGTTCATTTTTATTTAAAACGCTACTAATGTTAATGATTGTTAACAAACAGTTCTGATTGTTTCTTTTTAATGGTTGTATTAGTGTTTCAGTGAATTATTAAATCGCTATGGCACAAATTTCTCTCCGAGAACCCACATCAACAAAAGCTCTTTGATGCCCTCCGGGACTTGGAGAGCGCAGAAGGGCCCTACGGCCAGAAAGCCTGGGTGCAGCCGCTCCGAGTCACATGGATTTGATCGGTCTGTTAATGGTGACTGAGCAGGACTGAAAAGTGCTGGAGAAAACCTGGTCATCCTTTTCATTCTAAACTACACCTCTGTTTTCAGAGCCAAGCTGGGCATGCCGCAGTTCCTCAGCGTGGAAGCCCAGAGCCTGCTGAGAGCCCTCTTCAAACGGAACCCGTGCAACCGTCTGGGTAAGAGCCCCCAGGCACCCCGGGACCGCAGGGGCCTCCCGCCTGCCCCCCTCAGCCCATCTTTACCAGGCTCACTGAGAGCAAAGGTCCCGAATCAGGTGTGAAAATACTCTCACGTGTCCAAGCCATGAGGATTCCCAAAACACAGTCTCCCGCCAGGTCCTGCAAGCTATTTCCTAAAAGTCACCGTTTTTACACAGAATAGTGGAACTTTGTTCTATTCATCTCACCTTTAGAACCCTGTAAATCAAGGACAGAGCAGTTGAAAGCTGCCTCTTCTTTAATCCCACTGAAATTAATACGTCTTTTTAAATAGTTTATTGTCAAGTTGGTTTCCATAGAACACCCAGTGCTCATCCCCACACGTGCCCTCCTCCATGCCCATCCCCCCTCCCCCCCACATCCATCAGTCCTCAGTTTGTTCTCGGCATTCAAGAGTCTCTCATGGTTTGCCTCCCTCCCTCTCCCCCACCATTTTCCCCCTTCTTCTCCCCGTTAAGTCCTCCGATAAGTTCCTCCTAATCCACCTATATGTGCAAACATATGATATCTGTCCGTCTCTGCCTGACTTATTTCGCTCAGCATAACACCCTCAAGGTCCATCCATGTTGCTACACAGGCCAGATTTCATTGTTTCTCATTGCCACGTAGTGTTCCATCGTATAGATAAACCACATCTCCTTGATCCATTCATCAGCGGATGGACACTTAGGCTCTTTCCATGTTTTAGCTATTGTCGAGAGTGCTGCTGTGAACACTGGGGTCCATGTGCCCCTAGGCATCAGCACTCCTGTGTCCCTTGGGTAAATTCCCAGCAGTGCTAGTGCTGGGTCATAGGGGAGTTTAAATTAATACATCTTAATGGATATGAAAGTCCAGACTTGCATGAATGTTAACCAAGTAATCATCCATTTTCAAAATAATTCTCGACCGAAGGTTCCCCCGGCTCCTCTCCGTGGTGCTTCTCCTACAAGTGGGTGGTGGTCTAGAAGCCCCGGCTGACACAGCTGCTGATCCTCCCTGTCCCCTTGCCGCTTTTCATCCCTCGTTGTCACGGAGCCTGTG
This sequence comes from Hyaena hyaena, assembly GCF_003009895.1. Classification (NCBI taxonomy): domain Eukaryota; kingdom Metazoa; phylum Chordata; class Mammalia; order Carnivora; family Hyaenidae; genus Hyaena; species Hyaena hyaena. The sequence continues at coordinate 1,123,209 of NW_024081235.1, forward strand.
TGCGCGCTGAGCAGTGACGTGTGGTCAGCGGGCGGCCGTGACGTGGGCCCGTCGGGGGGAGGAGGCGCCCCAGCACCGTGCCGGCTGCAGGGGGAGCTAGTGAGCAACAACACCGTCAGGGCTGTCCCGCTGCTCACAGGGTCAAACTCCGCTGTCCGCAGAGCAGATGGTGCCGCCCACCTTTCCAACTGTATCTATCGCTCTCCCAAGAAATGGTACTTCTTGAAGTCTATCCAGCATAGAAGTCGCATATGTAAAAAATGCTTGTTGATCTTAGTAAAGACCTGGATAAGGCAAATGTCCAACAATAAGGACGCCATGAAGTAAATTATGGCGCATTCACTCCAGGCCTGCAGGACGGCCATTTAAACGAGGAGCGCTGTCCCCAGGGGGTCTCCACGATGGCACCGGTGACCTCTCAACTGGGTCATTCTTTCTTGCGGAGGACCAGCTTGCGCTGCAGCACGGTCTCTCCCAAGATGCCCCCTCTGCCTGCTGAGCAAGTGCAACGGTCTCTAGACTTGCCCCTGGGGACAGCCCCCCAACGAGACCCGGTTCTGTAAACCCGGCTGGAGAGGTACCCGGGGCCTATCTAGATGCGGAGATGAGTTGCCGTGGAGTGTCAAGGCATCCCATGGTGGCCCCAGAGCCAGTCTCTGCCAGGGGGTGTGGGGAGACCCACGTGGACCCCAGCCCCTGACACCCGTGTTGGTGTCTGTTAAATGGCTGTGGTCGAATGACATTGATTGAGACCAGCCAGCGTGATAATGATGCACGTGTTAGGGGCCACACCAGACAGAGGCCCAGAGGCCGGGCCCTGAAGGCAGGGACTACTCGCTCGGCCGCACACAGTTCCCTGGAGGCAAGGCCGAGGCCTCCCGCGAGCAGCTCTGGTCCCTGGGCGGCCAAGCCACCAGGTGCCGGGGTGGAGGGCAGGGAGCCTTGAAGTCCAGGATGGTCACATCCAGTTGAACGGAGGAAGTGGATGAAACCAGGCACTTGTAGCATGTGTGCGTGTGTGAGCAGGGGAGGGGTGGAGAGGGAGAGAGAACCCCAAGCAGGCTCTGCGTCGACAGCACAAAGCTCCATGCGGGGCTGGAACTCATGAACTGTGAGATCAGGGCCTGAGGTGAAATCAAGAGTCAGATGCTTAACCGCTGAGCCGCCCAGGTGCCCCAGGTGTGTGCTCGTTTCGGCTGTGACGGTGTGCACGTGGCAGCTGGAAGACTCGGAGTCAGTAAGTGTGTTACACACTTACTGCACGGTGTGGTACGCTGGGTGACAGATCCCTGTGCAGAGTAGGTCAGCGGCCCAGGCCGCTGCTCTTGTCGGGGTGGGGCCAGGGCACGGCCCTGAGGATTCCGGGTTGCACCTGAGAGGTCGCGGCCGTGCTGGGGACAGAACAGGAGGCAGCGTGCACACCAGGCCTAAGGAACGTCACGCAAAAGGTTGGACCAGACGCCGGCACAGGGGAGGGTGTGTGTGACCTCCCTGTGCCCGGGGGAGGGTCTGGAAAGGCAGTGCAGGTGCCCGGGTGGGGTCCCTCCAAAGGAGTCAGCCAGGGGACAGTCTCACTGTGACCTAGAGAAAGCCCCCCGGGGCCGCGTAGCTCGGTCCAGGGAGGTGTGCGGGGCGATGGAGGCGGGTGGGGTGTGTTCCCTGAAGGAGGCCTCGAGGGGTCTGTCCCTGTGTGGGACCTCAGCGTCCTGCCTCCGCCCCGGGGTGCCTCCCAGGTGTGACACTGGCCACTCCGAACGGTTTGCAAGGCCGGGAGGTCAGAGACGAGAACGGGGAAGGGGCCAGTGGCGGCCCTCACGGTGCAGCCGCGAGGGGGGAGCGCCGGTGAGGTCGGGTTCCACGCGCTGCAGAAACTCCAGAAACTCGGGCTGTGCGCGTCCGGGCTCAGCGTGGCCACCCGACCGTGGGGGGGCCGTTCTGTGGACACGGCTGTCGGGGCGGGCCCTCCACGGGGGCCATGTGGAGTAAATGTGCCTCCAGACCTTCCCGCAGGACGGGAGGTTACGGTGAACCCACTTTCGGGCTGTGCAAAGTGGCGGCCGTCCAGCTCTTCCCTCGTGAGCATCTGTGCCTTCCGGAAGGAACTCCTGGGAAAGTCTCAGCCTCCCAGGGGGACACGCAGCCGCGGTTAGAAGGGAAGGAGATGGGCTAATGAGAGTAAAACAGCACAGCCGTGTAGACCGTGTCAGGGCCAGTCCCGAGCGCCCCTGTGGGAGCCCCACCCACTGGTGCAGCCGGGGTTCTGTTTTCGTGTTTGTTCTGCTCTCCAGCGCCGATCCCCGCGGTGCTTTCCCCATCTTGGTCTCCAGTGTCCCACCCCGGCTTGCGTCGGCAACAGGCCGACCTTTGACCAGACACAGCAGTCAGCTCCAACCAGCCCCGGGGCCCCAGCAGGCACCAGACCCCGGCCCTCAGCTGGCACTGCCCTCTGAGACTCAGCAAACAAGCACTTGAAACACTGAATGAATGAATTTTCCAAGGGCCAGAAAATACTTGGAAACGATGGAAAAGAATGCGAGGTGGCTTCCGTGTGACTCGAAAACAGCCATGGAATAAAACACCTCAAAGGCACCTCACAGGGGCCGGGGATTCATCATGTCCCCAGCTGTCTGTGGAAATAAGGAAACAATAGACATATTTGGGGCAGATACCAAAATCCTTGGAGAATAATTTACTGCGAATGTACAGGTCCAGCGACGACTAACCCCACGATGAAAGCAATCGCCTTGTTAAAAATGTGGAGTGGAGAGCTGAACGTAAGCGGCGCCGCGGAAGGAGCAGACCTCACCCCGCCCCGACGACACGCTCACAGCTGTGCACTGAGGTCAGGAAGTCCCAGCTGGGCGCCAGATCCCGCCGTCCCCCCACTTGTAGAAATCAGACACGTGGGGCAGGCACACATGTTCAGGGATATTCCGGTTTTTGAGAGGGGCTACGGGGGGCTAAATGTTCGTACTGCCGGGAACAAGTGGAACCCTGAATCTCCTGCTCCACCGAACTTTCTAATTCGTGTTTACTTGACGTTGGAGAACATAGTAAAAACTCACCAAGCCTGATAAGAAGTACAGCTCTTCTGTTCCAAACACTTCAGGCCTTGTTGACTCTTTGTGATCCGGACTAATCGAAGCCCTCCTCCGGGGACAGCGTGAGCCTTCCGGTGCTCTGGGTCACCACCCCAAGTCAGCTGTGATTCAAGGATCTACACAGACACTTCCTGACTTTCCTGCCAGAACTGCCCGATGGTCAGATGTGTTCAGTCGACGTAGAAAGGGGTCATCAAGGGCAAAACAGCCTAGTTAACATGTTTTAGGAGAAGGTAAATAAAAGTAGGATCCAAAATAATACCCATATGTGCCCTAGGAAGGTTGACGTAGCCCTTAAAGAACTGTGCGCAGAGATTTTCCTTTCACGGTTTCTCTCCTTTCGGGACACCTATAATTTTTGAGTGATAACCAAAGTGTTAATGAATTCACTGTCGACTGTTCGCTGAGGCCTCAAAGCCCAAACATGGTACAAGATCTCACTGCAGCGGAAGAAAAAGGTGCAGATAAAAACGTGCTAATTAAGTATCCAAGGAAACCCAGCCCGTGCCAGCGCAGAATTTGGAGTTACGCCAATGCCTTTATTTCCTTTGTGTCCCGCTTGGTTTCGGTTCCCGCCGTGAACATGGATGAGATGTAATGGGCGCGAAAGGCAAAGTGCGTTCTTCAGAGAAATTCAGCCGATGAGTCACAGTGCAGGTGCGAACAACATTGGGGTCCAAGGTGCGGCTCAAAGCTCGCCCCTCTGACGGACCCGCCGAGCTCTGCGGCAGGTCAGCGTTCGCCGAGGAGGGGCTGGGAAGCAGTACAGATTGGGGTGCGGTTTCCTCCACTTGAATCCTCATGACCAGGAGGGCGTGTCAGTCAGGGGCCGCCAGCCGCAGGGTCCAGGGCTCAGGGCTCTGGTCAGGGGTTCACGGAACAAGGGAGACAGACCCAGGAATCGGGCGAGGTCATCCTGATGAACACCCGTTTCTACTCACATCAGCACCACTAACACTGGACGTGTGGGTTTTCCACGCCGACACATTCTTCACTTCTCAGTAGACGCCAGCCTAGAGCCCTACATTCACTTCAGTCTGGCTCTCACCACCCAGAGCCGTTGGCGCAGACGCCGGGGCGCAGTCCCACCGCTGCCCCCGATTCCGATGCCCCTCCCACAGCCCAGGGCCTCACCTGCGCTTCCGACCCACCAGCTATAAAGCAGGGGCTCCCGCGACCCCTTCTTTCAGTTCAGTCATGTGCTAAACCAGCTCACAAAACTCAGGAAACCACTTTACTTACTATCACCGGTTTATTACAAAGGATCTTTTAAAGGACACAGGAGAAGAGGTGCATAGGGTGAGGTCTGAAGGACCTTGGAATTTGGGGCGCGCCACCCTCCCGGCACACTGGCGCATTCTTGCACATCAACCCACAAACTCTCCAAACCCTGTTGCTTAGGGCTTCTGGGAAGCTTTCACTGTTTGGGCGCGCTCCATTAAGTCACTGCAGTGGGTGATGCACCCTCCCCCAGCCTCTCCCCTGCCCTCCCTGGAGGTCAGAGGGAGGCGGACAGTCCCCACCCCGCAGTCACGCGGTTGGTTCTGTGGAGACCGGCCAGTCCTAAGGGCTTTTCCAAAAGCCGCCGCATTGACAGAAACTCAGGGGGGTTCGAGGAGGCGTGTTACGAGCAACAAAGGAGCCACTCAGGCCAGGGACAGCAACCAAATACTGTGACAGAAGAGGATTCCGGTGTTCTCACGACTTAAGAAATTGCAAGGATTTGGGAGCTCTGACCAGGAGCCAGAACAAAGGCCATATCATATCAGCGTAGCACAGGTCCTGGGAAGAAAACTCCAAACTGGACTGAGGACCAGAGAGGAGCCCCAGCCTGGGGGCGGGGGGAGGGGGGGACACGCATCTGCCTTCAAATCTCGGTTCTCCTCACAGACTCTCGTGTGACCTTGAGCACCTTACCCCGTGTCCTTCAGCCTAAAGAGCAGGGATCCTGACCGTAGGCCCTCGGTATGCAGAGCCGGGCGGAGAGCAGAGGCGAGACCCCGGTCTGACGGGCTCCCGCACTGCCCTGTGGCGCGAGTCCAGTGATGCAGCGCGATCAACAGTGGGTTCTCGCCTGGGTGCTGGCCTGGTCTGGCCTCCTCGGCAGATGCGGGAGGTGGACCTGGGCCTCCGTCCCCCTGAGGCTTCTGTGTCCGGGGCCAGCTCTTGCCCCTCCTTTTCTGCCCACATCAGCGCAGGGACCGGGATGTGAGAGCAACCAGCCACATCCAGGAGGGTGTCATCTACACGGACCCTGGGACCCGTGTGGGGGCTGCCACCCGACCTCTCAGGCCCCGACCGTGAGCACCACAGTGACCACAGCAGCTCAGGGCGGCTCCCCATCCCGCGTCCCTCCCCCATCGGCCAGCAGCCACCAGCACCCACCGTCCTGGGGTGCAGAATCTGGAAGCCTGAGCCTCACAAACCGAGTGACACGGAACCCCCTTCCCCTCCTTGGGACAGGAGCGGCTGCAGCCAGCCGAGCCCACCAGGTCCTCGGGCCACCAGCCCCCTCCTGGCCCACGGAGGCTCCTCCCCCGCCTTCCAGCCTGGAGAAAACACAGCTCTTAGGGCCTTAGGGTTTTGGTTTCTCTGATTAATAGACTTATTTTTAGAGCAGCCTTAAGTTTACAGAAAAACTGAATGGAAAGTACAGCCAGTTCCCTGCACGCGCCCCACCGCCCCCCTGGACGGCTTCCCCGAACGCTAAACTGATGTCGCTGCTGTGAGGCTGTTGTAACGGGCAGACCCGCGCTGGCCCAGCGCCCCCACCAGGCCGCCCTCTGCCTGTGCCCTCGCCGCAGACCCCTCTCCCTGCCCCAAATCCCCTATGCCTGCAGGCTCAGGCCCCCCTCCCCAAGAGGAGGGGGCAAGGCTGGGTAGGAATAACCAGCCGGAAGAACTATTTATAAGCCGTTTCCTGGAACCCAGGCCTTGGCTGGTGTGGACGCCAGTCTTTCTCTGCGTGTCATCTGCTGGAAGCTCTCCTTCCCTTCCCTGTAAACCCAGAGCAGCCTCCCCTCCTGCTACCCCGCACTTCCTCCGCCTTCTGGAAGGCCGGCCTGCGCCAGCTTTCAGGGACATCTGAAGCGCAGCCGGAGGGCCCCGGCTGGCCCGGTCCCTGCAGCCTGCGGCCCCTGATCTCTTGGTCTCCAGGCGGAGTTCAAGCCCCACGGTGGGTGTGGAGCCTACGTTCAATGATGGGCCGCCAGCTTCCTCCCTCGCGAGTTCCAGGCATCCCCACGCCCGCAGCAGGAAGATCCCGGCCTGCCTCACCCCTGCTCTGGGCACCCCCAGCCCCTCACCCTGCTGCATCACCGTCCGCCAGAGGCAACGGAATCGGGGGTTTATTCTGTTATTCTGATGCGCGTGTCTGCTTTGTCCGGGACAGGTGCTGGCCTCGACGGGGTGAAGGAGATCAAGCGGCATCCCTTCTTCGTGACCATAGACTGGAATGTAAGTCGTCGCACGTGGCAGTCCCGCCTCTCAGGGACAGCGGGGAACAAGGCAGGGGCACGGCAGGGGCACACCAGCTGGGCACAAGCCAGAGACCAACACGGCCCTGTGACCTGGAGTAGGGTTCCCTCCCCACAGCCCCGGGCCCCAGATCCCTTATCACTTGGCCCTTTGAGGCAAGTGCAGATGACCCTGCGGCCTCGTCCACCCACTGAGGACGGAGCAGAGATCACCGTCCATCCAGCAGGCGGCTGCAGGAGCCCCTCCGCTCACTGGGCCGCTGGGCCCCTGGGCGCCGTGGGCCTCTGGGCCGCTGGGCTGCCGGGCTGCTGGGCCCCTGGGCGCCGTGGGCCTCCGGGCCGCTGGGCTGCCGGGCCGCTGGGCCCCTGGGCGCCAGGCAGTGGCCCACGTGCAGGCCTCTGGGTGCTGGGCCCCTGGCATCTGGGATACTGTGCTGTTCTCCAGCCTCTGCTCAGGCCCGGGCCCACTCAGCGAGCGCTCCTGGGGAATTACTAGAGAAACAAAATATCACCCAGACTGTTAAAGACAGAATCATGGCTGACACTTGTTAATGACCTAAGGAGGACTCACCATCACGATGCGTTTGCGGAGCACCAGGCTGGGGCTGTGTCGGAGGGAAATGGGGCTCTGCCCGGCCGAGCTGGGGCCCTCGGGTTCGTGGTGGGGGCGGGGCGGGGGTGGATGGAGACGAAACGCCAGGCGTGAGGGGCTCCGGGTAAGTGGTGATCAGACAGACGTCACCGGGTCGGGGAGGGGGAGGAGACCCCCTCAGAGGTCAGCCTCTGCCTCCCGTTATCCCGGCCGACGCCACGAAGCCACTTGGAGCTGGATGCGGGGCCCCCGAGTCGCATTCCCCCAGCCGCTAGGAGCCGTTTCTGGGCCCCCAGCTTGGGGACGGTGCCCCGAACAGCCTGGTGCGCAGAGGACGCCCTCCTTTGGTGTAGTTTCTCTCCGTCCTTTCCTCTAGGTCAGCACGGCAGTTACCTGTGGGGGGCTGCACAGACGTGAGGAAGAGAATGACTGTCCTCTCTTCCCTCGGTCCTGGTGTCCTGGGGAGCGTGGGGCCTCGGCCACTGCCCGCAAGGAGTGGCTCCGTGGCCACCAGCCCCCAGGCGTTCCCGCCCATGCTGCTTACGGAGCTCCTGACCCGCCTCCCCGCACCTCCTCCTCCCCCTCCTCCCC